>NC_133469.1:24597056-24897056 GCF_048565385.1 Saimiri boliviensis | reverse complement strand
ATATTTAATAATGAGGTTATGACAATTTTGGCAAGTTTTAAAGTCTCTGTGCCGTCTTCTAGCACATTAGTTTCACCTGCCAGGTTTGTGGTGGGATGTATCTTCTGCGTTTTAGTGCAGGGTACTGATAAAGTATTGCATAGGACAGAGCAAAGTGCATAGGCTTTGATAGGGCCCCCAATTCTTCCTCCTGCTTCGGTGTTCACTCATTAATTAGCATTCTTTCAATCTCATTGACTCGTTCTGTTGTGATTCCACCTTCCTTTGATTTAGTTTTTGTTTGTTTGTTTTTTGAGAGTCTTTACCCTTTATATCAAGATTTGAGTGTGACTCATTGGTGAACATTTTGAAAGTGGCTAGAATCTCTGAAGTTATCACTCTGTAGTGGCTGGTCTGCAGATCTCTCTGTATTTTGTTTTTCCTTCTGATTGTGAAGCACATTCTCCTTATGGATGAACACTAAAAAGTGGAATTTAGCATTTCTGTTCTCTTGTCTGTTACTTTATGCTCTTTTGTCTAAGCATTTAATCATAATAGAATGCATTTCCCCCAATATGTAAATATTCTTATTTTAACTTACTGATTTTTTTCTCATTACTTAAATAATGTTTTCTCAGGGAACATATTTTGGAAAATATAAAAGTATTTACAAGTAAAACCACAGGTAATCCTTCCTCTCAAAACTATTAACATTTTGAGATTTTTTTTTATATCTATTTTTGTATTTCGTTTGTTTGGGTTTTTTTTTTTTGAGACAGAGTCTTGCTCTGTCTCCAGGTTGGAGTTCAGTGGCGTGATCTCGGCTCACTGCAATCTCTGCCTCCTGGGTTCAAGCAATTCTCCTGCTCAGCCTCCCGAGTAGCTGGGACTACAGGCATGCACCACCACGCCAGCTAATTTTTTTTTATTTTTAGTAGACACAGGATTTCACCATGTTGTCCAGGATGGTCTCGATTTCCTGACCTCATGATCTGCCTGCTTCAGCCTCCCAAAGTGCTGGGATTACAGATGTGAGCCACCGAGCCCGGCCTTTTTATTTTTATTTTTATTCAGCTGTATTCTTCTAGAATCTTTCAGTGTTTTTTCTATATACAGTAATTAAGATCTTTCCTCTCATGGGTTTATAGAAATTTAGAACATTGTGTTTCATGTCATTGTATAGTCCTAGAAAAACACCATTTGTAATGTCTGTAATATTAGGTTGAATATCAGCAGTTTCATATATTTCAACCTACTATTTTACCAAGTGGCTGAATCATCCCTTATTCTCCTAATATTGGTTATTTAGATTGTTCCAGTTTTTAATTTATATACACAACACGGTGATAAATATTTCTGTGCAATATTTGCCTGAGTTATAATTATATGTTTACAATCATTTGTAGAAGGAAAATCACTAGGACAAAGAATGTTACCCCTCTTCAGGTTAGAAGGTGCTTTTCTGTCAGATCTGTGCTACCCTTTATATTTACCTTTTAAAATCCAAGTAAACAAAAAATGATTTGCTTTCTTTTAAAAAATTACAGTGGTAATTCATTAACACATTTTCAGGGCAAATGCCAAGCAATACATTTGATTTGCTTAGCTGTTAAAATATCCCACCACAGCTGTATCAGTGTTGGTGAATTGTCACTGGTCTTCAGCAGACCATAAGGTAAAGGGTCTCCGGGTGTTTCTCATTGATTTGCTTAGTACTTCTTGTGGCATAGATTTTCAAGATTGACATCACCTGTGTTCTTATTCGCAGTAAGTTTAGATTCCAGCAATTTGGGAGGCTGAGGCAGGAGGGCTGCTTGAGCCCTGGAGTTCAAGACCAGGGTGGGCAACATGGTGAGACTGTCTACAAAAAATTTAAAAATTAGCCAGGCCTGTGGCATGCACCTATAGTCCCAGAAGCTCAGGAGGCTAAGGAGGGAAGATTGCTGGAGGATTGCCTGAGCCCAGGAGGCAGGCCATGTGTTATCCTATTCCTGTTTTACAGGTTAGGATAGGTCCATATAAGTTAAGTGCATCTGAGGCAACAGGCTCCTAACTAGACCTTCCTTCTCACTTTGTCTCTTCCTACTCCAGTATTTCCACTTTCGGTTCATATACCTTCAATGGCTCTCCATTGCCCAGTGAACACTCAGTGCACACTCTCAGCCCACAACTTCTTTCATAAACCCAGACCCCTATGTATCAACTCTCATTTCTTCCTGTCTTGCCTTTTCCATGGTTATGACACATCTGAAACATTTTATTTAACCTGCTCATCTCCCCTATAAAAATTCAACCCATCCTTCCAAGATCTATCTCAACTGTCTCAAGCCTCTCAAACATTTTCCAGACCCCAGCAACCTGATGTAGTATCTAGCATCATACTTCTCAAGAGCTCACATAGAACTCTCTATTTCCCACGATGATTACCTTCCTGACATCTTTTTTTTTTTTTTTTTTTTTTTTTGAGACGGAGTTTCGC
Source organism: Saimiri boliviensis (assembly GCF_048565385.1). NCBI lineage: Eukaryota > Metazoa > Chordata > Mammalia > Primates > Cebidae > Saimiri > Saimiri boliviensis. Next base: position 24,894,598 of record NC_133469.1, on the reverse strand, counting down.
TCTTGTTACCCAGGCTGGAGTGCAATGGCGCGATCTCGGCTCACCGCAACCTCTGCCTCCTGGGTTCAGGCAATTCTTCTGCCTCAGCCTCCTGAGTAGCTGGGATTACAGGCACCCGCCACTGTGCCCAGCTAATTTTTTGTATTTTTAGTAGAGACGGGGTTTCACCATGTTGACCAGGATGGTCTCGATCTTCTCGACCTCGTGATCCACCCGCCTCGGCCTCCCAAAGTGCTGGGATTACAGGCTTGAGCCACCGCGCCCGGCTACCTTCCTACATCTTAAGAGTCACTTGTATACTTATCTTCTCACTGCAGAGAGTACTATGACTTCCTCATCACTCCACTGCACCCTACACATTTCAGAACTTTAACAACTACTTGGTGAACTAAAACAGCCACGGTCACAAACATTTGATGAGGTGAGGAGGAAAGAAAAAAGGTACAGGGGTACTAGAATGCAGGGTTTAACTATGCTGTGATACTTGTCAGATAGTCAGTACCAGGCACAGTGCTGGGCATTGAATAAGTATCTGCTGCCTCACTGAATGAATGGAGGGATGGATGGAAGAACTCTCAAATGAAGAAATATATAATGTACAAGCACTCCCTCACGAGTGTTACAATCCAGCAGGAATTACAAAACTAATAAAAATGACACAACTAGCAAATAACACAAGTCAGAAACTAAATGACAGAGGGCCCTGAAAGCCTGGCACGAAATGCTCTCAGAAACTGGGACTCTTACGAGAAAGACATCTGAAGACTTGAACCCGGGTCCTATAGAAATCATCACACCCAGTTCTGGTGGGTGCCATTCCCTAAATAATGACTGCTAATACATTATTTATCAAGTGCCAGAAGCTCATTTATGATCATACTTAATCCTCACAACAGCTTGTTAGGTAGCTATTATGAATCATCCACCTTCTACACATGATGAAACAGACACAGAGAGGTCAAAGTCCTAATGCAGGATAAAGCATTAATCCTATAGTCTGAAAAAATGGAAAAAAACAAACAAACAAACAAACAAAAAACACCACAAAATGGCTTTTCAGAATCAGAATTTTACAATAAACTAGCAAGTTTTTTGTTTTCAGGGGTCTTAGGGGGAGTGGGTCATTATAAAAAGTTATTAAGGTCAGGCATGGTGGCTCACACCTGTAATCAGCACTTTGGGAGGCCAAGGCAGGCAGATCATGAGGTCAGGAGTTTGAGACTAGCCTGGCAAACATGGTGAACCCTGTCTCAACTAAAAATACAAAAATCAGCCAGGCGTAGTGGCATGCGCCTGCAATCCCAGCTACACAGGAGGCTTAGACATAAGAATCACTTGAACCTGGGAGGTAGAGGTTGCAGTGAGCTGAGATCGCACCACTGCACTTCAGCCTGGGCAACAGAGCAAGACTCTGTCTCGGGGGTAGGGAAAAGTCATTAAGCTCAAAATCTGACCACGATGGCCAGGGTTATTCCCATTCACGAAAAGGATCCAGAGGGGCTCCACCCACCATTTTCAAAAGGTCAATAAATCAGTGGATCACAGGGAAGCAACAGATATGACTGACTCAGACTTTGGTAAGGACTCTTGGCAATACTTTTACCCAAGGGTATTAAAAGACACACATCTCGAAGATGTAAATTTTGGCTGCCAAGGTAAGGAAACACTAAACCAAGGAGAAAATAAGATTCTTTTTAAGTCTGGATGACTGGGCAGAAAATTACAGATGAGAACCATAACAGAGGGTATTTGTAAGGTATTTAGGTCAAAATAAAGCCACAATAATAGCATTACAGAAGTTGGATAATTAAATGATTTGTTTAAAAGAGTACTATTTTTTGTTATTTAAAACCTCTGGGAACAGTCTTTCAAGAGAAACAAAATTCCCTGAGAACTAAAGACTAAGATTTAAGTATTAATGGTATATTTTTCTGTTAAAATCATTTTTAATTATCTTTCTCAAATGTACTGTCCACTCAGACAAAAAAATACTGAAATTAAGGTGAAATTTTCAAAGTGACTCAGAGCTATCAGGATAAACAAAGGTGATTGTGACATGACACACATGGACCTACAGATAAAAGTGGAACAGTATCTGCTCCTACAAGCACCCTGGATCAGAGTTTTATTAGAGATGCTCTTTTGAGCCGGGTGCAGTAGTGACTGCCTGTAATCCCAGCTGCTTGGGTACCTGAGGTGGGAGGACTGCTTGAGCCTAGGAGTTAGAGGATGCAGTAAGCTATGAAAGTGCCACTGCACTCCAGCCTGGGCAACAGAGCAGGATCCTGTCTTAATAAAAAAGATGTTCTTTGGTCATTTGCAGACGGATTTATGACCTTCTAATAAACAATTTCAGCAAGCTTACAGGATACAAGATTAAGTTATGACTATCAATTGTATTTCTATAAAGCATCAATGACTAAATTAAGAAAACTATTCCATGGTTAATTTTACGTTATATAAACTTTATGTCAATTATAAAACAAAAACAAAAACACAGGAACAGAAAACCAAATAATGTACATTCTCACTTATAAGTGGGAGCTGAATGATGAGAACACATGAACATGTGGTGGGGGAAAAACACACACTGGGGCCTGTGAGGAGGTTAGGGAGGGAGAGTATCATGAACAAATAGCTGGTCAGGTGCAGTGGCTCACGCCTGTAATCCCAGCACTTTGGGATGCCAAAGCGGGCAGATCACTTGAGGTCAGGAGTTCAAGATCAGCCTGGTCAACATGGTGAAACTCCATCTCCATTGAAAATACAAAAATTAGCCAGGCGTGGTGGCCTGTGTTTATAGTCCCAGCTACTCGGGAGGCTGAGGCAGGAGAATTGCCTGAACCTGGGAGGCAGAAGCTGCAGTGAGCTGAGACTCCCACACTGCAATGGATGACAGTGCAGGCTCAAAAAAATAAAAGGCAGGGGGTCCAGGTGCGGTAGCTCACGCCTGTAATCCTAGGACTTTGGGAGGCCAATGCGGGCAGATCACAAGGTCAGGAGTTTGAGACCAACCTGACCAACATGCTGAAATTTCATCTCTACTAAAAAGACACACACACACATAAATAGCTGGGAGTGGTGGCAGGTGCCTGTAGTCCCAGCTTCTTAGGAGGCTGAGGCAGGAAAATCGCTTGAACCCCGGAGGCAGGGGTTACAGTGAACCAAGATCACACGACTGCACTCCAGCCTGGGCAACAGAGCAAGACTCCATCAAAAAACAAACAAACAAACAAACAGGAATAGCTAATGGATGCTGGGCTTAATACACAGGTGATGAGATGACGTGTGCAGCAAAACACCATGGCACATGTATAACAAACCTGCACATCCTGCACATGTACCCCCTAAACCTGAAAGTTGAAGAAAAATGAATAAAATTTTAAAAAGAAAAACAACTGTAATCCCAGTACTTTGGGAGGCCAAGGCAGGAGGATTGCTTGAGCCCAGGAGTTTGACACCAGCCTGGGTAACATAGGGAGACTCTTGTCTCTATGAAAAATTTCAGAAATTAGCCAGGAGGCTGGGAGCAGTGGCTCATGCCTGTAATCTGAACACTTTGGGAGGCTAAGGCGTGTGGATCACTTGAGCTCGGGAGTTCAAGACCAGCCTAGGGTACATGGTGAAACCTAAGACCGGCCTGGGGTACACAGTGAAACCCAGTTTCTACCAAAAAAAAACCAAAAATTAATTAGGCATGGTGGTTTGTGCCTACAGTCCCAGCTATTTTGGAGGCTGAGGTGAGAGGATTGCTTAAGCCTGGAAGGTCCAGGCTGTAGTGAGCTGTGATAATACCACTGCATATCACTGCTCTCCAACCTGAGTGAGAGTAAGACCCTGTTTCAAAAAAAAAAAAAAGAAAAAGGAGAACCATTTCATTTAAAATAGCATCAAAAAGAACAAAATACTTATGAATAAAAACAAAAGAAGTGCAAAACTAAGAAACATTACAATATTGCTGAAAATAAAACCTAAATAAATGGAAGGACATCCCATGTTCATAGATCAAAACAGTTACTATTGTTTAGATGGCCATACAGACCAAGCACAATGGCTCACACCTGCAATCCCTGCACTTTGCAGGGGGCAAAGGTGAGTGGATCACTTGAAGTCAGGAGTTCGAGATCAGCCTGGCCAACGTGGCAAAACCATGGTCTCTACTAAAAATACAAAAATTAGCCAGGCATGGCTGTGCACACCTGTAGTCCTACCTAACTGGGAGGCTGAGGCAGGAGAATTGCTTTAACCCAGGAGGTTGTCGTAGGCTAAGATTATGCCCCTGCACTCCAGCCTGGGTGACAAAGCAAGACTCCATGTCAAAAAAAAAAAAAAAAAAAAAAAAAAAAAAAAAAAAAAAAAAAAAAAAGAGGACAATACAGCAATACAGTCTAAACTGACCTCTGGTTTCAACACCATCCCTATCAAAATTCTAGATGAGTGCTTTGTAGAAAATAACAAGCTGACCCTAAAATTCCCATGGAAATTCAAGGGACCCAGAGTAGCAAAAACAATCTTGAAAAGGAACAAAGTTGGAGGACACATTCTTCCCAATTTCAAAACTCGCTACAAAGCTAAAGTAATCAAGAATGTATAGTAGCCAGCATCAGGAAAGACATATAGACCAAATAAACCCTCACATTTATGGTCAACTGATTTTTGACAAGGGTTCCAGGACCACTCAATGGAAAAAAGAATAGTCTTTCCAAGAAATAGTGCTAAGACAACTGGATATTCACATGCAAAAGAATGAAATTGGACCCCCATCTCATATCACATAAAAACTTAAAATGGATCAAAAACTCAAATGTAAGAGCTAAACTATAAAACTACTAATAAAAAAACGTAAGTGTCGTGCTCACTTCGGCAGCACATATACTAAAATTGGAACGATACAGAGATTAGCATGGCCCCTGCGCAAGGATGACACGCAAATTCGTGAAGCGTTCCATTAAAAAAAAAAAAAAAAGTCTTTGTGACCTTGGAATTAGACAACGGTTTCTTAGATACAACACAAAAGCACAAGGGACAAAAGAAAACAAAAATGACAAAATGGACATCATCAAAATTTAAAACATTTGTGTTTCAAAGAACACCATGAAGAAAGTAAAAAAACACACAGAATGGGAGAAAAATATTTGCAAATCATATATATCCTATTAAGAAACTTGTATCTAAAATACATAAAGAACTATTACAACTTAATAAAAAGACAAATACTACAATTTAAAAATGGGCAAAGGATCTGAATAGATGTATCTACAAAGGAGATCTACAATTAGCCAAAAGAGTGGCTGTTCTAGGATAGAATAGGCTGGCTTAACATCATTAACCATCAGGGAAATGCAAATAAACAGAATAAGACCCACTTCATACCCACTAGGAAGGCTGTAATTGAAAAGACAGACAAAACAGTGTTGCTGACAATGTAAAAGAAAACCGGCCCTCTGTACACTGTTGGTGGGAACGTAAACGATGTAGTAACTTTGGAAAACAGTTTGCAGTTCCTTCAAAGGTTAAGCCTAGAATTACTGTATGGTCCAGCAATTCCACATCTAAAGACCCAAGAGAAATGAAAATATGTCTACAGAAACACTTGTACATGAATTTCCATAGCAACATTATTTATAATAGTCAAAATGTAGAAACAATCAAAACATCCACCTATAAATGAATGGATAAAATGTGGTCTATGCATATAATCAAGTATTATTCAGTAACAGAAATGAAGTAATGATACATGGTACAACATGGATGAAACTTAAAAATATGCCAAGTAAAAGAATTCAGTCACAAAGAACCACATCTTATATAATTCTATTTCTATAAAATGTTCAGAATAAGCAAATCTATAGAAGACAGAAAGTAAATTAGTGGTTGCCTAGGGATGGGGATGGTAGGGTTGGAGGGTAACAGCAAGGTTTATTTTGATGGCAATGAAAATGATCTAAAATTGATCATGGTGACGGATTGGCAACTCTGTGAACACACTAAAAACAATGAATGGTACATTTTAAATAAGTAAATTTTATGGTAGGTGAATTATATCTCAACAAAGCACTTTTGAAAAACCCAGCCTCAGAAGGATCAAATTAAACCACAAGCAACTGCCTACCAGAACAAAGGCCAACATTCCCTAAAGGAAGACAACAAAAATCTAAACATTCAAGTTAGGCACGTTGGCTAACCAGCACTTTGGGAGGCTGAGGCGGGCAGATCACTTGAGGCCAGGAGTTCAAGACCAGACTGGGCAATATGGTGAAACCCCATCTCTACTAAAATACAAAAAAATCAGCGGAGTGTGGTGGCGCACACTGAAGGAGTCCCCATAGGTCCCTGAGACTGTAAATACTCATTAAAAGTTTTTAAAATTTTGACAGTAACTCACGCCTATAATCTCAGCACTTTGAGGCTGGGGTGAGTGGATCACTCGAGCCCACAGTTTGAGATAAGCCTAGGTAAAGACCCTATCTCTAAAAAAAAAAAAAAAAAAAAAATTTTAATTAGCCAGGTACAATGTGCACACCTATAGTCCCAACTACTTGGGAGGCTGAAGCAGGAGGATTCCCCAGAACCCAGGAATTCAAGGCGGTAGTAAGTTATGATCACGACATTGCTCTCCAGCCTGAGTGACAAAGTGAAATTGTCTCCAAAAAAATGTAATTTTAGTTTTTAAAAATGTCTAGGCCAGCATGGTGGTTCATGCCTATAATCCCAGCACTTTCAGAGGCCGAAGGGGGCAGATGGCTTGAGTCCTAGAGTTACAGACCCGCTTGGGCAACACAGTGAGACCCTACCTCCATTTTTTTTTTAATGTCTATTTATTCATTCCTTTAATGTCAGGGCCTAGCACAGTGCGTGCAACACAGCTAACCCCCAAAGATTTATCATATGAATGGATGGTGCCATCTTTTGCTTTCATAATAGTGTAGCCTTAGTTATACTTTTTTTTTTTTTTTTGTCTTTGAGATGGAGTCTTTCTCTGTCATCCAGGCTAGAGTGCAGTGGTGCAATCTCAGCTGACTGCAACCTCCACCTCCTAGGTTCAAGTGATTCTCCTACCTTAGCCTCCCGAGTAGCTGGGATTTGTAATCCCATGGTGCACGTCACCATGCCCCACTAATATTTGTACTTTTAGTAGAAATAGGATTGCTCCATGTTGCCCAGACTGGTCTCAAACTCCTGATGTCAGGTGATCTGCCTGCCTCGGCCTTCCAAAGTGCTGGGATTACAGGCATGAGCCACTGTGCCCAGCCACCTAGGTTATCCTGAATCCAGGCTTCCAGACCAGCTCTAAACACAGAAAAACATTCAGGAAATGAGAATGGCTTCTGCAGCAGAGACAGAGCCTCTCAGGACTCAATAAACAAATGCAAGTGAGACCTGAGGATTTCTGCCTCAACCCTACATTGATTTGTCAGTTTACCACACAAATGAAAGTAGTGTTCTGGCTGACTTGGCACGTTCATGAAAGGCCAGCCTTTTTTCCAGCATGCCAGAATATACGACAGAAGCAAATTCAAAAATAAAAACATAAATAAGCAATCAGGAAGACAAAATGCATAAATTTCAGCAACTGATGTCAGTGATGGGAATAGCTACTGCTGACAAAGATGAGAGGCAACCACATCTCCAATGAGTCCAAACTGCAAATACAGACAGCAGAAAAGAGAATCTGCAGTAAGCAGTGAGAAATAGAACACTTCTGCCCCCAGGGGAGGCAAACAGCTGGGACACAGGAGGGCACTAAGGGAAGGCTACATGAACAGAGAGGGAGAAAGTGGCCTCGGAAGAAATCAACATTATTGACACATCCATCTTGAATTTCTAGCTTCCAGAATGAGGAGGAAATAAATCTGTGTTGTTTAAGCCAGTCTGTGATACTTTGCTATGGCAGCCTAGCAAAGTAACAGTTAACAGGGCATGGTTACAGGTAAAGGTTTTTTCTTCTTCCAATTTCTTCTTAAAATATGTTAGAGTTGACTTAAAAACAACGATTCTGGAAACATGTACACCCTCCGACGACCCTCATTCCCTCTCCTCTGAGTCTTCGGGTGGCTCTTAACACAGCCTCACAAAGGAAAGAAAAAGAGGATGGGAAATTCTCAGCTTCATGATGCTGAAAAAATGCCAACACTATGATGTTTATTCCACGGCAGACCACTGTAAAGGACAGACTGTATAATGATGAACTCCAGAAAGCCCACTACCCTAAGCGTCAAGCCACACATTCTTCCAACTACAGATTAGAATTAACTCATCTTACGGAGCACATACGTCCACCTGAGAGGGTTCAGCCTGTCCCTAATGCCACAGTGCCATTTAAACATCAGATCAGGCTGAGCGCAGCAGCTCACACATATAATCGCAGCACTTTGGGAGGCCAAGGCAGGAAAATCACTTGAGCCTGGAAATTTGAGACAAGCCTGAGCAAAATGGTGAGACCCCGTCTCTATTTTCCTTAAAAAATCAGATCAATTGTTAGCTAAGACACCTCAGGACTCTGGCATTCTAACTGAAGAAAGCAAAGAAAACATTCAGGACATGGAAAAAGGGCTCTAATCAAAGCCTCCTGAGGGTAGGGAGAGGACTAGGAGGACAAGGAATGCTGTCTCTACTTTGCAGTTCTGCTCATGACTCTTGGTATCCCAGGACTGAGGGTCCATTGGTTTAACACAGGCCTATAGAGGAGAGACAGAAATAGGCCACTGAATTTCCCTGACACAGAGAAAGATTAACCAGGCAGAGCCAGGAAGAAGCTTGGTAGGGGTGGCTAAGCAACATTCTGAAGACAGGTGAGAAGCAGGAAAGCAGAACAAGACTAGCGGGCAGATAGAAATCAGGAAGGAGGAGTCCGGAAGCCAATTGTATATGGAGATTCCAATGTTGAAAAGGCTCACTTTCTTTCTTGCCTATTTTTTTCTTCTTATCTTCCTCCCAAAGGGAGAGGGCTGAGGATTGGGTAGGACTTCGTTCAAAGGGTTTAACAGAGAGAGGGTCCTCTGAGGTGGGCTTCAATCCTGGGGGTGGTGCCCCACTCTAAAGCACAGCCTAGCAGGAAAAGCTCAAAGCTCAGACAGGGATCAGAGAACACATGCTCAAGGGTCTTGGCTTTGGCTATGTGAACATGGCAGGAGTCTAGTCACCAGACCTGAAATATGAGAGTAGATGGAATCTTGGTCAGCTGAGGTAGTTCATACCTATAATCCCAGCACTTTGGTAGGCCAAGACAAGAGGATCCCTTAAGCCCTGGAGTTTGAGACCAGCTTGGGAAAGGTGGTGAGACTCCCATCTCTACTTAAAAAAAAAAAAAAAAAAAAAAAAAAAAAAAAAAAAGTAGATGGGATTTCATTGGTTTATTAAAGGAAAGAGCAAAAAAAAAAGATTAGATGGGAGAACTGTAGCAAGGCTGACTTGCTGCTGTTTACCTGAAACACTAAGTTAGCACTGCTGCTGATTTACCTGGCTTAGTACATGCCAATAAACAGTAGAGGCTCAGTAAATGTTTTCTAAAAGTAATTTTTTTTTTTTTTTTTGAGACAGAGTCTGGCTTTGTCGCCCAAGCCAGAGTACACCGGTGAGATCTCAGCCCACTGAAACCTCCACCTCCAGGGTTCAAGCAATTATCTGGCCTCAGCCTCCCAAGTAACTGGTATTACAGGTGCCCGCTATCATGCCTGGCTAATTTTTGTATTTCTAGTAGAGACAGGGTTTCATCATGTTGGCCAGGCTGGTCTCGAACTCCTGACCTCAAGCAATCAGCCCGCCTCAGCCTCCCAAAGTTCTGGGATTACAGGTGTGAGCCACCGTGCCCGGCCAAAGGTAATTTTTCTTAATAGTAAAGTCCACGGTAATATGCTTGGTTTCACAGACTGGGATTAGAGTGAATGACTAGAGGAAGCAACTGTGGCATGTAGAGAGAAAAAGGTAGGGAAGGTTGTGCCATTAATGTACTTCAAGTGTCACTAAAAATATGTCAGGGCTGCCTGAGTTAACAATGTCTGAGCTGAGATGTGAGCTCTGGTTCTGCAGACTTAGACTTCCCCAGATCAACCCCAACTAGATCAAGCTCCGAGCAGTCCTCTGACTTCACAGGAAGAAAGAAGAGAGAGAAAAAAAAAACTAGAATAGAAGCAAAGAGAAGAAGGGCAAGCAGGGAGAGAGAAGGGGAGGGATTGAATTTTAAACACTTATCTCCCCCCATAAGTCTCCATCTTTATTATCTCAGGTGCGTATTCTCAAATTCCTTTACTCCTAAGAACAAGAAACTTTTCCTTGGGAATGCTAAAGGCTTCTTGTTAATTGCTTTAAAATAGAGAAATGTAGTAAGACACATATTATAGGACTACATATTAACAACGATCCCTGGCATAATCAAGTCTCAAGATCTCAGATGAGGACAAGAGGAATTCACATACATGCAATGGGGTCAGCCACTTACAGAAGGTTCCTCTACGAAATAAGTTGTTTCAGGGGTCCCCCAGACTACTCACATATATAGAGTTGTACTCATGGCTAAGTTTTTTTACAGTGAATGGATATCAGCAATGGGAAAAGACCTCAAGCATCGCTAAAATCACGTCAGGGGTGCCTGTAGAAACCCTTATGTCCTCTCCCTCCTGTGAGGATATACATCAAGCTTGCTCCTTGCTACAGCAGCAAAAAATGTAACACACATATGCAAAGTTTGCGACCAGGAAAGTCCATTAGAGACTCAATACCCTACATTAGTCTAGCAATCAGATTCCCAGAAGGAAGCAAGTATTCAACATAAATCATATGGTTTGTAAAAAGGATCTAGGCATAGTGAACCACCTTTATCATTAATAGTTACAGAACTGAGGGAAGCATTCAAGCGCCCAACATCAAGAGGCTCTAGTGGCCCCAGAGCTGCTCTATTCATTCTTCTCCACAGAAGTAATTGGTAATGGCCAGGCGCAGTGACTCACGCCTGTAATCCCAGCACTTTGGGAGACCAATACGGGCGTATCACTTGAGGTCAGGAGTTCAAGACTAGCCTGGCCAATACAGTGAAACCCTGTCTCTACTAAAAATATAAAAAAATTAGCCAGGTGTGGTGGCACGTGCCTGTAGTCCCAGCTACTTGGGAGGCTAGGGCAGAAGAATAGCTTGAACCCGAAAGGCAGATGTTGCAGTGAGCTGACATCTGGTCACTGCACTCCAGCCTGGGCAACAGAGTGAGACTTCATCTCAAAAAAAAAAAAAAAAAAAAGAAGTGACTGATAAATGTTGCCCATGAGACTGAAGTATTTACCAAAGTAAGTGGCATTAGGGAGCTGCCAACCTGCAGCTGTGGCTGTGTTCCTTGTAAAATATAATTTTTTTTTGAGATGGAGTTCCACTCTCATTGCCCAGGCTGGAGTGCAATGGCGCAATCTCAGCTCACTGCAACCTCTGCCTCTCTGGTTAAAGCAATTCTCCTGCCTCAGCCTCCGAAGCAGCTGAGATTACAGGCACGCACCACCACACCGGGCTAATTTTTGTTTTTTGTTTTTGAGACAGAGTCTTGCTCTCTTGCTCAGGCTGGAGTGCAGTGTCATGATCTCTGCTCACTGCAACCTCCACCTCCTGGGTTCAAGCAATTCTCCTGCTTCAGCCTCCCAAGTAGCAGGGACTACAGGCATGCACCACCATGCCCAGCTAATTTTTTTGTATTTTTAGTACAGACCAGGTTTCAGCATGTTGGTCAGGCTGCTCTCAAACTCCTGACCTCAAGTGATCCGCCTGTCTCAGCCTCCCAAAGTGCTGGGATTACAGGCACAAGCTACCGCACCTGGCCACAAAATATAATCTTGATGGCCAAGAGCAGTGGCCCACTCCTGTAATCCCAGCACTTTGGGAGGCCAAGGCAGGTGGATCATGAGGTCAGGAGTTCAAGACCAGCCTGGCCAAGATGGTGAAACCCCATCTCTACTAAAAGTACAAAAATAAGCCAGGTGTGGTGGTGGGCACCTGTAATCCCAGCTACTCGGGAAGCTGATGCAGAGAATTGCTTGAACCCAGGAGGCAGAGGTTGCAGTGAGCTGAGATCACACCACTGCACTCCAGCTGGGGAGACAGAACGAGATTCTATCAAAGAAAAAAAGAAATATATGTGTGTGTGTGTGTATAAAATTTTCATAACTGAAGCAGGTATTACAAGATACAAAGCTAAGAATGCTGCAATTACAGAATGATCTCATAACTAGTGATCACGGCTAAAGAAGGCAAATTAAGCTCAAGGTGCCCTTTTCAGAGTAACTGAGTGGAAAGGGTGCTACCACTGCTGGAGCTGCAGGACCAGCTTCTTAAAGACCATCCAATTCCCTGCACTCTCTTCTCCCAGAATCCAACTATCAGACATAAGATACACTTGTTGGCTCTCCTAAGAAGACAATGTGCTGACTAGCTAGGATGAGTTTGATTTAATTAACAGCACTATGCGGCCAGGTGTGGTGGCTCACGCCTGTAATCCAAGCACTTTGGAGGCCAAGGCAGGTGGATCACCTGAGGTCAGGAGTTCAAGACCAGCCTGACCAACATGGTGAAACCCCATCTTAAAAAAAATTTAAAAAAAGAGCACTATGCTCCATTAGTCAGACTATCTAATGATAACGGTGATCATACTTTTTTTTTTTTTTTTTTTTAAGACGGAGTCTCACTCTTGTTACCCAGGCTGGAGTGCAATGGTGCGATCTCGGCTCACCGCAATCTCCGCCTCCTGGGTTCAAGCAATTCTCCTGCCTCAGCCTCCTGAGTAGCTGGGATTACAGGCACGTGCCACCATGCCCAGCTAATTTTTTGTATTTTTAGTAGAGACGGGGTTTCACCATGTTGACCAGGATGGTCTCGATCTCTCGACCTCGTGATCCACCCGCCTCGGCCTCCCAAAGTGCTGGGATTACAGGCTTGAGCTACCGCACCCGGCTGGTGATCATACTTTAGGTACCCATATGCCTTTTTGTTGATCTTCACAACACTCCTATGAAGTACTATCCAGTTTTCGACAGGAGATACCAAAGTATCAGAGAAGGGAACTGACCTGTCTAGAGTCACATTAGTGCAAGCAAGTGATACAGGATTTAAATTGAGAGGTCCTATTTTCCAAACTCGTGTCCTTTCCATTGCATTGTACTCCCTCTTTAGCTAGAAGTCAGGTTAGCACCAATCTGCCAGGACCTGCTCACCGTAAAGGTGTGTGATAAAATCAGGTTTGAGAACCAACAAGGCCAAGGACCAGGCCACTCTGCCAAAAGTGCCTAAAACAGCCTTTCAGCTTCACCCATCAGCAGAGAGCCACAAAACCACTCCCAAATGCAGCAGGCTGGTCTCCAGTCACCACTGTCTTCTTATCTTGTCGGAAAACATCCTCCATCCGCCAAAAAGTTAAGTGGGAAAGTAATTCCATCCCTCAGGGCTAAACACTGTGCTGAAACTCCTCACACACTGGTGGGTGAAGAAAGCTGACATTTACTGCTCACCCATTGTGTGCCTAGCCCTGTGCAAGACGTTTTATGCTAGAACTCATTTAATTCTCAAGAACAACCTCTTTTTACAGGAAAGGATACAGAGGCTCTAAGAGTTAAAGTCATTTGCCCACGAGGATACGGTAAGTGCCAGTGCAGAGAACAAATTTAAGTCTGACTCTAAATTAATCTGTGCTCTTTCCAGATCTCAAGGCACATCACCTTTCGCCCAAGATGAGGTTTGCTCTGTCATGACTTCACCTTTCTCTTCTGAAGCAATCCCGAGTTCACTTCGTTGCCCACTGACAGTTCACTCTCCCTTCCCTGTCACCGTCCCTTCTGCCAACCGACAACCTTTTACCCAATCTAACGCCCCCAGCCTCGTAGAATAACACTGCGCAATTGGTTTGCAGTCAGAAATAACTTTCAGCAGTGTTTCGTTTCCTGGCCACCACAGTCAGGTGAAGCCGGTAAAGCAAATAAAAGCATCCCCATTTTACAAGAAAGGCATCTTCCCAAGCTCGCGTAATACAAAGCAGGTGAAATCCGGAGCAGAGCCCCACGTCTTGACCCCTGGTCCTCTGCTCATCCACTGCTGCTCACTGATGCCCGCCACCCAGCCTCCACCCCCGCGATGTCACAAGATGCTCGGCGGGCCAGCAGCTCACGTCCCCACCTCGCCCACGACCACCCACCTGCAGGCGTGGCGAAGGCCCCGCCGACCCCTCCCCCACGACCCTTATCTTTTTACCGGCCCCTCCCTCTGGAGCCTCCTTCCCCTGCCAGATCCCAACCCTCAGGCGCTCCCTCCCGCACACACCGCCCGCGATCCCCGTCTCGGCCTCCCGTAGACCCTCATCCAGCCTCCCCGCTTCGCCGCCCCAGCCCCTCCTCCTGTCAGCCCGCGGCCGAGCCCGCCGACGTTACCTTCTCCAAGGATGCTGGTCTCTGCACCGCCAGGGAGCGGGCCAGGGACAGGACTGTGTTGAAATAGAAACCCCGCGAGGTGCCGGAGCCGGAGCCGGAGCCCGAGCCGCAGCCGCCACCTCCCCGGGCCGCGGCCGCCGCCATCACCTCAGGCGCCGCGGCGCTGCCCGCCGGCTCCCCGCTCCCGGCCCGCGAGCGCCCGACCTCAGGGCGCAGGCGCAGCCGCATCCGGCTTTCCCGCCACGTGACCTCTCCGTAGCCGACACTATGTAGGGCGTGGCTGCGGGGCGAGCCCACCGCAGCAGGGGAGAGAGGGGGTGGGAAGTAGGCTGCGGTTGCGCGCGCCGGACGTGGGTCCCCCTAGCCGACCTGCGAGATGGTCGGCTCCGAGGGCGGGGCCACCTGCGCGCTACGCGCGGAAGGAGTTCGCGCGGCGACTGCAGGGTCGGCGGGCGGGGCGACGCCCTGGACGGCGGTGGCTGTGCTGGTTCTTCTCTTTCCCAGCCCGGTGAGCCGCGCCAGCACCATGTCGGCCTACCCCAAAAGCTACAATCCGTTCGACGATGACGGGGAGGACGAAGGCGCCCGGCCAGCCCCGTGGAGGGACGCCCGGGACCTCCCCGACGAGCCCGACGAGCCCGTGGACAGGCAGCAGTACCTGCGGCAGGAGGTGCTGCGCAGGGCTGAGGCCACGGCCGCCAGCACCAGCAGGTCCCTGACCCTCATGTACGAGTCCGAGAAGGTTGGGGTCGCCTCTTCCGAGGTGAGCCTGGGGCAGGGCTGGTGTGGACACGCTGGTCTCTGCGTTGTCAGACGGAGAGGAGAAATGTTTTGCTCACGGTCTTTTGAGAATTCTCGAGTTGCCTGGCATAGATTCTTGCACCTTAGTGACTCAATGGCGTGCAACAGTCTGTTAACTATGTAAAGGCATGTGCATCTGGAGTACTTGAAGAGGGCAGTTAACCCCAGAAATCTTCCTTAGTTATTAGTCTACTTAGTTAATTTTTTTTCTTACGCCTAGTTCACAGGTAAACTCCAGATTATTTTCTGTCCAGGTGAGTAAAAATTCAGAACAGTGGGCCTGGGTTATAGAAATGGAGAGTCCTTTTCTTCGACATTATTTCCTGGGCAGAAGTCCTGTATGAGGTTTATGGCTGTTCCTCCGGGAGTGAGCCAGTAAGAGAGGACTCTGTGTCTGCAAGTGTCAGGTGATACCTTGAAGAATCGGGGCAAGTGGTCCACAGGTTCTTCCCACATCATTGACCACATCTTCACCTAATCAGTAGAGGTATTGAAGTCCCGTCTACCCAGGCAGCTGTGGAGTTGGCCAAAACCTGAATTTGGTTGAATCCATGGCCTTACCTTTACTTCCCAAATCCTAGACACATAGTGTGTGGGTTAAAAGTCTATTGCTGCAACTCATCTTAATCAGTTCTTTCCAGCTTTAGGTTTCAGAGAGTAGTACCTTCAATGACAATTATTCTTTTTTTTTTTTTTCTTTTTGAGATAGGGTCTCCATCTGTCGCCCAGGCTGGAGTGCAGTGGTGCAATCTCAGCTCACTGCAACCTCCGCCTCTCGGGTTCAAACAATTCTCCTGCCTCAGCCTCCCAAGTAGCTGGGACTACAGGCAGGCATCACCACACCCGGCTAAATTTTTTTGTATTTTTGGTGGAAGTGGGGTTTCTTCATGTTGCCCAGGCTGGCCTCGAACTCCTGACCTCATGTGATCCGCCCGCCTCAGCCTCCCAAAATGCTGAGATTACAGGCGTGAGCCAAGAATTATTTTTTATTTATACACCACATTCTCTCTTCAGCCTACTAATGAAACAGTTTTGTTTGGACAGAGAAAAAAAAAGTTTAAAAAAATGTAATAAACCAGGCATGGTTGCACTTCTGCAATCCCAACAATTTGTAGGCCGAGGTAGGCAGATCACTTGAGCCCAGGAGTTCAAGACCCGCAAACGAAACTCTGTGTCTACAAAATGTAAAAATTAGCCAGGCATGAAGGTATGTGTCTGTGGTTGCTGCTACTCAGGAGGCTGAGGCATAGGATCGCCTGAACACAGGATGTCAGGCCTGCAGTGAGCCATGTTCATGCCACTGCACTCCAGCTTGGGCGACCGAGCGAGACCCTATCATTTCCCCTTGCTCTTTTCTTGGGTTACTTCCCTTTCCCACCTCTTCCTGTTAATGTATCCCTCATTGATTCACCTCCCTGTGTTTAGTGTTTAACCATTGTTGGTTTTTTAGTTTTGTTTTTTTTTTTGAGATGGAGTTTCACTCTTGTTGCCCAGGTTGGAGTGCAGTGGCGTGAACTCAGTGCGCTGTAACCTCTGCCTCCCAGGTTCAAGTGATTCTCCTGCCTCAGCCTCCCGAGTAGCTGGGGTCTGCCACTACACCCAGTTAATTTTTTGTATTTTTAGTAGAGATGGGGGTTTCATCATGTTGGCCAGGCTGGTCTTGAACTCCTGACCTCAGGTGATTCATCTGCCTTGGCTTCCCAAAGTGTTGGGATTACAGGCATGTGCCTGGCCTTTTTTTTTTTTTAAAGACAAAGTCTCACTCCGTTGCCCAGTGTACCCTGCTAACCACCCCACTTAGACGGGTGCCTCCTGGGTACCCAGCACTGTGAAACATGCCAACACAGGACAGATTTATGTCAAAGATGAGGACTTTACAAGTAGTATTAGGTTAGGAAGATCATAATTCAGTCCCAGCTTGGCAGGAAAATGTCTTAGTAAGTCACCTCTAGTGAAGAGAACTGCCCTTCTCCTACTGTGAAACCTGGCAAGGTTTGTTTCTCACAAAGGCTCAGGCCACAGGCCATGACCACCAAAGAACAGAGGAGAAGTAGTCTGAGCAGGGCAGGTCCCACCAGGCTGACCTGGTAGGTGCTTTATAGAACCACAGGGAGACCTGTAAGCCACTCATCTCTTTCTCTATTTGGTAAGCGTGGTTTCTTCTTTTATTTTCCTAAGGTTTAATTGTTATGAAGAGATGTTCTAATCACATGGTTTAAACTTCAAAAAATACAAAATGGGGTAGCCTTCCCCCACTTTCCTCGCTATCCTCCCTCTACCCCTAAGGCAGCCAGTCACCTTCCCTCCTTCAGTGTCTTGGGGAGATAACGTTGTGGATAAAGACAGGGTTTTTTTTTTTTTTTTTTAAGTGTTCTATACATTCTGGTCTGCGTGTGCTTAATTGGATAGAGGTTGTTCCACACTAATATGTAATGAGCTGGGCTTTCTTTATGGCTGTGTTGTATTCCTTTGAACAAATGACTTCTCTTTATGCAGCCAGTTCCCTAATGATAGGAATTAGAGGACTGACTGCGTAAATAGAAGTGAGTATATGCTGGAAGAGGTCTGGAATGTCCAAATCTAGTTCCCATACGAAATGTGTTTCTAAACTGCTGAATCAAAACACAGGTTCAACTCGCTTAGTTGAACAGAGGCATTGAGGTTGTTGAGTCTATTTGCATCCTACTTGGACACAGCTTTTGTAAATTCTTACATTCTTTCTTTTTTTTGAGACGGAGTTTTGCTCTTGTCACCCAGGCTGGAGTGCAATGGCGCGATCTCGGCTCACCGCAACCTCCACCTCCTGGGTTCAGGCAATTCTCCTGCCTCAGCCTCCTGAGTAGCTAGGATTACAGGCACGCACCACCATGCCCAGCTAATTTTTTGTATTTTTAGTAGAGACGGGGTTTCACCATGTTGACCAGGTTGGTCTCGATCTCTCGACCTTGTGATCCACCCGCCTCGGCCTCCCAAAGTGCTGGGATTACAGGCTTGAGCCACCGCGCCCGGCCATTCTTACATTCTTTCACCACTCCAGTGAAGGAGACCCACCTGCCCCGGACCCTCCGCTTCCCCTCTTGTAGCTGAATTTACTTCATTGAAGTTTTCTGGGGCCTGAGATCTCAGTTCAGGGGAGTCCAGCAACAAACAATAGACCAGGGTTTGAATGGCTGGCACAGTAACGTCAATGGAAAGGGGCAGAATTTGGCAGCGCTCAAACGTGATGCACTCAGCAGCTACCGCCAGCACATCCTCTACACCAGGCGTCCCCAAACTACGGCCCGCGGACCGCTTGCGGCCCCCTGAGGCCGTTTATCTGCCCCCTCGCCGCACTTCAGGAAGGGGCACCTCTTTCATTGGTGGTCAGTGAGAGGAGCACAGTATGTGGCGGCCCTCCAACGGTCTGAGGGACAGTGAACTGGCCCGCTGTGTAAAAAGTTTGGGGACGCCTGCTCTACACCATCTCGTGCAGGGGCCCACCCATCTCTGTCCTTCCAGCTTACAACACACCCACACTGGCATTCAGTTCAGAGGTGGGAGAGAGGAGAACACCCCTCCTATCCCAGGAGCAGAGGCCATCAAGATGTCCCGGGAACTGAGAGCAGACACATTGCCACAATTCTCAGAGATACTGGTCTTGGAGCAGCCCATTCCAAATGAGGGGCCCTATGGACCAGAGCCACCCCTCTGAGGCAGTCTGTGGTGATGCTGATGCAGCTAGAGTTCTTAGCAAAAGCTGACGGATGGGGACAGGCAGCCACTAGATTAAGTAATTTCTCTTAATTTGTAAATGTCAGCAGTGGAAGAGGAGCAGTCTCTTGCCCATGTCTTGCTCAACTAACCCCACACTTTTCAGCACAATGTCCTTAAGCGTCATTGGCGCTCCTAAAATAGTTACCAAATGGATAGGTGACCTAGGGAAGGAAAGGGAGGAAGGAGGGAACAGAAGATTGCCTGAAATGGGAGGAGACAGTGGGATGGAAAGAATGCATTGAGCTGTGTGCCTCGATTGCAATGCCTGTCCTGTGACCAGGAAATGCATCCCTGTGCATGTCAGGCTGTGTCTTGCAGGTGGGAGTCTGGTAGAGAAATGGCATTGAACCACATATTCACCACTAAGTCTGTCCTGGATTTATTTTAAATTAATTTTTAGTCAACTATCAACGATTGCATTAGACCACCGATGGCCAGGCACGGTAGCTCATGCTTGTAATCCTAGCACTTGGGGAGGCCAAGGCAGGTGAATCCCTTGAACCCACGAGTTTGAGATCAGCCTGGGCAATGTGGTAAAACCCTGGCTCTACAAAAAATACAAAAATTAGCTGGGTGTGGTGGTGCACGCCTGTAATTCCAGCTACTCAGGAGGCTGAGGTGGGAGGATCTCTTGAACCGGGAGGTCAAGGCTGCAGTAAGCTGAGATCATGCCACTGTATTCCAGCCTGGGTGACAAAGTGAGATCCTGTCTCCAAAAAAAAAAAAAAAAAAGGAATTAGACCACTGATCCCAGGCCAACTTGCTGGCTTGTTGGCTGTAACCGGGCATCTCCTGAGGATGGGCTGGTCGTTTGAGTGTGTGGCTGTATCTGCTACTCCTTCCTGGGCACATCCACTCATGGTTGCCACGTTGTCCCAAGGGGTCTTGCTTTGCTGACCAGGAAACACCCTGTGAGAAGCTGAGCAGCTGTCTGCTATATGGCTTTCTGCCTCTGAGCTGTTGTTCTCAGAGTGGGAAGTGTTGTAGGGAGGTGTTTGGGGTTCCCAAGACCACTCTCAACTTCAGTGATTCACTGGAAGGATGCGTAGAACTGTTATACTTGTGGTGATGGTTCCTTACAATGAAAAGATGCAAATTAAAACCATCAAATGAAAAAAGTGCATAGGGCAGCATCCAGGGGAATCCAGGCACAAGCTTCCAGTTGTCCTCTCCCCGTGGGGTCATGTGGACAACACTTACTTCTCCAAGCAGTGTGTGACAGACAACACATACAGAATATTGCCAACCCTCACTTAACCCGGGTGTCCAGAGTTTTTACTGGGGTCTGTCACATAGGCATGACTGAGTATAGTCTCCAACCCTCCCTAGAGGTCAAGCTAATAATGTGAAGCCCAAGGCCACCATCATATATCACATTGTTAGCCTGGCCTAAGCTTAGGCTCACGTAAACAAGGACAGTCTTATCAGGCAGGATATTCCAAAAACAAGGAACCGGCCTGGGGCTAGACCTTTCTTTGGAATGCAGAGTGTGTGGACATCCCAGACCTGCTGAGCTAGCCTTTTACTCAGCCCCAGGTCAGCCTGCACACAGGCAGTGAGGGGCACCAGCACTACTGCCTCTGCTCTTGGTGGTTTTTCCTGCACCCTAAGACCCGATTTGTCTCTGAATCCACCCCATACTCCGGCTGCCGCAGTCAGACAGAGCCCAGAGTTTGAGCATGTGTCTTGGGTGCTCCTGTGTCCTTGCCAGGGCTTGTGCCTGTGCACACTCCTTTGGGAAGGGAGAGACAGATCAGATATAAATTTCAAATTTCTAGATGTGTTGGCTGCAAATTGGGATCCGATAGTCACTGCTACCTTCTGAAGGCCTTAGTGACATCAAGTTCCCTGCCGAGTCCTGTGGGTAACCCTGCCCACTCCCCATACAGTTCGTCTGCCCCTACACAAGCTGCACCCTCTGCCTGGTGCCCTTGCCTCATCCCAACTCTTTGTTGTGGTTTGTTTTTAAGAAAACTAAGTCCATCCTTCCTTCAAGCTGCTAAAAAAAAAAAGAAAGAAAAGAAAACTAAATCCAAATGGACAGGACCCCCAAGTTTTTGACTGCCTAACTTCTCAGTCTTTTCTCCAACCTCAGCAGGGAACCTCCCTGACTCCCACCTTAAGCTGGGAAAAGAGTCTTCTGGGAGCGGGTGACTGTGCGTGTGTGTGCGCGCGCGCACGCGCACATCCACACATGCACACACAATAGCTTTATTTTCTGCCTCCTCGACGAGACTGTAAGCTCAGTGAAGCAAGGACCCATCTGCCTTCCTTGGACTCCCAGCACTGCAGTGTTGTCAACGAAAAGCTCAGTTTGAACCTCACTCATCTTGCCCTCTTGTCAGACTGTAAACACTCTCAGGATTGTGGACCCTTGAATCCCTAGCATCTGGAAGGGTGCTTGGCAGAGAGCAGGTGCTCAGCACCTGGGGGCAGAGATCTCGCAATACCTGTCACTGTGTGTGTGTGTTTCAAGGAGTACTCTGCCAGCAAGGAAGCCCTGACGCCTTCAGGCCCTCACAGTGCCCATGACATGACCTCACTTCGGGCAGTAGATGTCCTCACAGGGTCTTTGTCTGTCTTCTGCTTCCCCCTGCTCTATTGGAGATCCCTGCTCTTGACAAAAAGGCACAAACCAAAAAGTTGAGAAACTCCCTCTCTCTCTCATCTCTTGGCATGTATCACCAGCCCAACCAGACCCTTTCTCTCACCATCTTTTTTTTCCAGTTTAACTTTAGAGAACTCTTGTTGGGGCTAAGGGGAGTAAGAAGTAATGCTTAGTAATCACCTGTAATGCTTAGTACTCCCTGAAACAAGGAAGCACTTTCCATGTGAGTCCTTTACGCCAAGGGCACCTACGGTGCTCACTCCCCTCACAGCACTCAATTCCCTTCAGGGACTTCATTCTTCCAGAGACAGATGGAGAAGACGCACCGTGGCTCCACAGAGGGCAGGTATGAGCATGCCTTAGGACCCAGAGCAGTTGAGGCCTGTCTAGGTGATAGCTGTGGCGCAAGCAACTGCCTGGCTTGTGCTTACAGACTGTCAGTGTTCTCTTCCCTGGTATTTTGGTGTTTGCTCTGTCAAGCCCTTCTTCCTCATTGGCTGGAACTAGGTCACAAGCACATTGAGTCCGGTCATTTCCTCTGCCTTCCAGGGGTGGATTTTAGCAGAAGAAACGGCTCCTCCCTTGCTGGCCTCATGACCTCGGGTGAACACTAGCTTCCAGCAAACAGAAACTTCCAGAGACCAGAGCAGCACTCCCCTGGCCTTTCAGCCTCACGTGCAAGACAAGCCACCCTCACATATTTCTCTGTGCTTCTAGCTAAACATCTAAATCAGCTGTCTGGTTTCCTTAACAGTAGCGCAGACTGAGAGTTTGAGAGAACATGTCACTTGTGAATAGGAGAAAATAAGTCCGTACTGGGGAAAGTAGCTCTCCAAATTGAGATGAGAACATCAGGAGGATGCGTGAGTGGTCATGGGTTGGTCCTGATGGGAGGAACTCACCATCAGGGAAACCGATGACCCTCCTTCTAATGTGACTGCTGCAGAGCCTTGGCCATGCCTTCAGCCCCCAGTCCCCAGCTTGGCTGCTCTGAATGTCTTTCCAGCTACAGAGTCTTCCATCTTCTGTAGCCTGCAAAGCAAGCTGGAACTGGACTGTCAGAAAAACATAGTTGCTGAAGAAAATCCCTTTAATCCTAATGTGTAGCTCTGCCTTATTCCAGAAAAGACCATAGTATGGACATGAAGATGATAAACTTGAGGTGATGGAAGAAGCAGAAATGCCAAATACATTAGCAGCTCCTTTTTCTTTTGAACACTAGCCCTTGCAAGATTTGCTTGATATATTGAGTGACACGGTCCAGAAAACATTTTTCTTTTTACTTAAAAAAGCCTGATGGTTTGTTTAGATATGTCTTGTGAACTGGGGAAAAACATAAATGTTGGAAACTGTAAAATTTGTCAGTTCTAAGTTTATTTCCAGCAAAAGTTAAAGTTTAATAGTAAATTCAACCAGTGTTTTAACTTTTTGTCTGTACGTTATGTTTTTAAATTTCACTTACTAAACAAAGGACTCCGGTTACACATTGATTCCTTAAGGACTCTAAGGAAGCCACGACCATTTATTTATAGTTGCATTTTGCGCTTCGGATTTCCAGGGTGTATCTTTAAAATTTTTTTGACTTTGTTTTTAGGCATCAAGAGAGAATATCTCTAAAAAGCAATTGCATAGTTAGTGTAATTGCTAAGCCACAGGGTGATGCATGGGTAGCAGACTTAGAGGAAGGCAGCTGAGGGAAGATCAGGAGAAATGAAGCTCAAGAGCCTTCAGGCTGGAAAGACAGCTCACAGATGGGCCACAGCTGTAGATCAGTCCTGAACTAGGGACTGAAGCAAGTTTGTTATGAATAAAGGAAAGTGGTAGAGTTGATGTTGTGGTGAGTGAGTATTTTCACAACCAGAACCATCAGCTCTGGAGGGACCATCAGTTGTCAGTGTGGCCACAGAGCATCACTCACGTCTCCACTGGGCAGATTTGCAGAGACTCAGCAGTGAACAGAGCAAGTCCCTGCCTTGCGGAGCTCATATGCCATAAAGAAAAGAGGCTGGGCGCAGTGGCTCACACCTGGAATCCCAGCACTTTGGGAGGCTGAGGCGGGTAGATTCCCTGAGGTCAGGAGTTCAAGACTAGCCTGGCCAACATGGTGAAACCCCCTTCTCTACTAAAAATATAGGAAACTAGCTCAGCGTGGTAGCAGGCGCCTGGAATCCCAGCTACTTAAGAGACTGAGGTAGGAGAATCTCTTGAACACAGGATGTGGAGGTTGCAGTGACAATCTCTCAGCCTGGGCAACAGAGCAAGACTCCATGTCAGAAAAAAAAAAACAAACAGAAAAGGAGGTGGAGAGGAGGGGTGGTGGTTAGAAGGAGTTCTCCTTTAGGGAAGATGTCTGGGAAGGCTTCTCTGAGACAGTGGCCTTTGAGTGGAGACCCTAGCTGGATGAGGGATGAGAGGCTGAGCTATACAAGTATCTGGATAGAAAGCATTACAGGCAGAGACAGTGGTACGTGCAAAGGCCTTGGGACAGGGTCACCCATGATAATAGGTTTTAAAGCTGGAACTGTGGGTAGGCTGGAGTCAGACACTAATAGGGCCCAGAGAGGACACTGGTCCCTGAAATCGAATTTGAGGATTTGACCATGGCGAGGAGGTTGAGGTGGCCCAGTGGGAACTTTCTAAAGGAAGAATATAAGAACCAGAGTCCAGGGGTCAGTGCCAGGCCCAAGCCTATGAGGGTTCCCAGAGTTTAGCGGCCAGAGAGAGTCTGGTTCCAGTTCAGGCCCTGGACTCTGCCTCACAGGTACACTGCCATCCATGTTTTGTTTTGTTTTGCTTCTGAGACGGAGTCTTGCTCTGTCGCCCAGGCTGGAGTGCCATGGTGTGATCTTGGCTCATTGCAACTTACGCCTCTTGGGTTGAAGCGATTATCCTGCCTCAGCCTCCTGAGTAGCTGGGATTACAGGAACCTACCACCGTGCCCGGCTAATTTTTGTATTTTTAGTAGAGACGGGGTTTCACCATGTTGGCCAGGCTGGTCTTGAACTCCTGACCTCGTTATATGCCCGCCTCCGCCTCCCAAAGTGCTGGAATTACAGATGTAAGCCACCACACCCGGCTTCTGCCATCCATCTTAACATGGTGCCATGAGCCAACCTCTCAGGGAAATGGGGTCACGAACAAATGAGGAAAGCAAGCAGAGGTAGGGCAGGGAGGGAGAGGCAAAGGAACTTGTTGGAAAAGGTCGTGTCCCCTCACAGACGAGAGCACCCACCTCCAGATGTGCCCACTGAGAGTTTCTGAAGTGGCTGCCGCTCCTTGCCTGCCCTGGGGGAGAGATCACAGAAAGCTATAATGCCACTGCCTCTTGGTTTCCCCAGGAGCTTGCCCGTCAGCGAGGAGTCCTGGAGCGCACAGAGAAGATGGTGGACAAGATGGACCAAGATTTGAAGATCAGCCAGAAACACATCAATAGCATTAAGAGTGTATTTGGGGGACTTGTCAATTACTTCAAATCCAAACCAGCAGAAACCTCAGCTGAACAGAATGGCACCCTCGTTTCCCAGCCCAACAGCAGGTGAGTGCATCTTCTACCATCTGGGTATAAAGGAGCAGAAGTGGGGTGTAGTGTAAATGACTAAGACTTTCACACATCCGTGCCATGAAGGGATCCAGCAACTCTTTAAGTTACTCATCGGGGCATTTGTCCTCAAACATTGTGAAATCAGGAGCTATTCTTCCCTGTTCCTATGTTCATTTGTTTGACATCTAGTCTGTCAGTTGCTTCTCCAATAATTGTGACCCCGCTACTTTGAAAGAGAGGGTGTTCACCTCAGAGAGCGTAATCAGCACAAAGTGACTCATTTACATAATTTTTGCTTTAAAAAGTCTTTAGAGCCTGGCATGGTGGCTCACATCTGTAATCCCAGCACTTTGGGAGGCCAAGCGGGGCGGATCACAAGGTCAGGAGTTTGAGACCAGCCTGACCAACATGGTGAAATGCCGTCTCTACTAAAATACAAAAAATTAGCTGGGCATGGTGGTGCATGCACCAGTAATCCCAGCTACTCAGCAGGCTGAGAGAGGAGAATTGCTTGAACCTGGGAGGCCGAGGTTGCAGTGAGCCAAGATTGTGCCACTGCGCTCCAGCCTGGGTGACAAAGTGAGACTCTGTCTCAAAAAAAAAAAAAAGTCCAGTGGCTCATGCCTGTCACCCCAGCACTTTGGGAAGCCAAGGTAGGTGTATCACTTAAGCCTAGGAATTCAAGACCAGTCTGGGCAACATAGTGGGACCCCTGTTTTTACAAAAAGTATCCAAGCATTGTGATGGACACCAGTAATCCCAGCTACTTAGGAGGCTGAGGTAAGAGGCTTGCTTGAGGCCTGGAGGTCAAGGCTGCAGTGGGCCATGATGGTGCCACTGCACTCCACCCTGGGCTACAGAGGGAGACTCTGTCTCCAAAAAAAAATTAATTAATTAATTAAAAAGTCATGTGTCTATAGTCCTAGCTACAGGGGAGACTGAGGTAGAAGGATTGCTTTAGCCCAGGTGTTAGAGACTGGAGTGAGCTACAATGGTGCCATTGCACTACAGCCTCAGTGATAAGAGTCTCCCTGTCAAAAAAAAAAAAAAAAAAAAGGCCGGGCGCGGTGGCTCAAGCCTGTAATCCCAGCACTTTGGGAGGCCGAGGCGGGTGGATCACGAGGTCAAGAGATCGAGACCATCCTGGTCAACATGGTGAAACCCTGTCTCTACTAAAAATACTAAAAATTAGCTGGGCATGGTGGCGTGTGCCTGTAATCCCAGCTACTCAGGAGGCTGAGGCAGGAGAATTGCCTGAACCCAGGAGGCGGAGGTTGTGGTGAGCTGAGATCGCGCCATTGCACTCCAGCCTGGGCAACAAGAGCGAAATTCCGTCTCAAAAAAAAAAAAAAAAAAAAAAAAAAGGCCAGACATGGTGACTCATGCCTGTAATCCCAGCACTTTGGGAGCCAAAGTGGGTGGATCATGAGGTCAGGAGTTTGAGACCAGCCTGGCCAATATGGGGAAACCCCGTCTATACTAAAAATACAAAAAATTAGCTGGGCGTGGTGGTGTGCACCTGTAGTCCCAGCTGCTTGGGAGGCTGAGACAGGAGAATTGCTTGAACCCAGGAGGTGGACGTTGCAATGAGCCAAGATCACACCACTGCACTCTGGCCTGGGTGACAGAGCAAGACTTTGTCTTCAAAAATAAATACATAAAAATAAAAAAAATTAAAACTAAAGAATTAAAATCAAAAATAGGTAGAAATTGCTTTCCTCAAGTTTTGGCTCAAAATGTAATAAAAAACATGAAATTTTGGCAGACTTAAGTGTTACATGTTCAAGGATAAAGAAATGGAGTTTCTGCTAAAATAGAGTACTACCATTGGTATTTCAGATGATTGTGTCTGTTTTTATTATAAAAACAGTATGACCATATTGCAATCTATACTATACTTACAACAACACAAAAATAGAAAATTTTATTTTCCTCCTTATTCAGTTGTATTGTTCCTCCTATTGTTCCTCCTATTTTCATAGTTGTAATCCTAGTATTCTTTTGGTTTGGTAGCCTTTTTCTTCCATTTAACCCAGAAAAAATGTTTGCTGTTATGGGATTACTCAGGTTCCCTAACGCTGCCCCCACATTTGATTGATTGATTGATTGATTGATTGGTTGATTTTTGAGATGAGTTTCGCTCCTCTTGCCAGGCTAGAGTGCAATGGCGTGATCTTGGCTCACTGCAATCTCTGCCTCTCAGGTTTAACCTTTCTCCTGCCTCAGCCTTGCAAGTAGCTTGGATTACAGGTGCCCACCACCACGCCCAACTAATTTTTGTATTTTTAGTAGAAATGGGGTTTCACCATGTTGGCCAGGCTGGTCTCGAACTCCTGACTTCAGGTGATCCACCCACCTTGGCCCCCTAAAGTGCTGGGATTACAGGTGTGAGGCACTAGGTCCAGCCTTTTTTTTTTTCTTTTTTTGAGGCAGAGTCTCACTCCATTGCCCATGCTGGAGTATAGTGGCACCATCTCAGTTCACTGAAATCTCTGCTTCCTGGGTTCAAGCAACTCTCCTGCCTCAGCCTCCCGAGTAGCTGGGATTACAAGCATGCACCACCATGTTTGGCTAATTTTTGCATTTTTAGTAGAGACAGGGTTTCTCCATGTTGCCCAGGCTGGTCTCGAACTCTTGACCTCAGATGATCAGCCCCCACCTCGGCCTCCCAAGTGCTGGGATTGTAGGCATGAGGCACCATGTCCAGCCTCTCTCTTTGTTTTAATTCTATAATTTTATTTCTTTTTTAAGAGATGAGGTCTCGCTATGTTGGTCTTGAACTCCTGGCCTCAAGCAGTCCTCCCACCTTGGCCTCTCAAAGTGCTGGGATTACAGGCATGAACCACCACGCCTAACTGCAGAGCATTTTTTTTTTTTAATGCATCACTAAGGTACAGTAAAAATGCATGCATTTTAAGTGGAGAGCCAGTGAATGTGAACCTGTGTACAGTACTGTGGCCACCACCCAGATCAAGATGTAGGGTGTGGTAGGGAGGAAATTAGATAATTACTTCAAGCTCAGAGTGGGGCTTGGGAGAAACCAATGTCAGTAGCAAAGCTGGTGGTGATAGCAGGAAGAACAGGCAGGTGAAGCCATCAAGACTTAGGGAGAGGGTTAGGCGTGGTCGCTCATGCCTGTAATCCCAGCAGTTTGGGAGATTGAGGCAGGAGGATCACTTGAGCCCAGTGGAGCAACACGACAAAACCCCGTCTCTACAAAAAACACAAAAGTGAGGCTGGGCATGGTGGCTCATGCCTGTAATCCCAGCACTTTGGAAGGCCAAAGCGGGTGGATCATTGAGGTCAGGAGTTGGAGATCAGCCTGGCTAACATGGTGAAAACCCCTCTCTACTAAAAATGCAAAAATTAGCCAGGCATGATGGCACTTGCCTGTAGTCTCAACTACTTAGGAGGCTGAGGCAGGAGAATCCCTTAAGCCTGGGAGGCAGAGGTTGAAGTGAGCAGAGATTACACCACTGCACCTCAGCTTGGGTAAGAGTGAGACTCTCTCTCAAAAAAAAAAAAAAAATCACACACAAAAATTAGCCGAACATGGTGGTACATGCCTGTGGTCCCAGCTACTCCGGAGGCTGAGGTGGACCTGACCTTTTTGCATAGGTGGGAGCATCACCTGAACCCAGGGAGGATGAAGCTGCAGTGAACCACGATTGCACCAGTGTACTCCAGCTTGAGTGACAGAGTGAGATCCTGTCTCAAAAAAACAAACAAACAAAAAAAGACTTAGGGAGAGGAACCTGCAGGAAGTATCTGTAGAATTGGCCCTGGGAACCTGCAGGCCTCAGTGAGTGCCCTTGGGAGGCACTAGCTAAGGTTATAAGAGTTGGTTTGTTTTTTTGGCTCAGCCACAATCACCATTCTGGGTTTTCCAGTTCCACCGTAATTTTAAATATTTGTCATTTCCCTCCAGTTGTAGTCTTTGTTTTTTTCAATACTCACATCAGAAAGTGTTTTATTTATTTTATTTTATTTTATTTTTGAGACGGAGTTTCGCTCTTGTTACCCAGGCTGGAGTGCAGTGGCGCGATCTCGGCTCACCGCAACCTCCGCCTCCTGGGTTCAGGCAATTCTCCTGCCTCAGCCTCCTGAGTAGCTCGGATTACAGGCACGTGCCACCACGTCCAGCTACTTTTTTGTCTTTTTAATAGAGACGGGGTTTCACCATGTTGACCAGGATGGTCTCGATCTCTTGACCTCATGATCCACCTGCCTTGGCCTCCCAAAGTGCTGGGATTACAGGCTTGAGCCACCGCGCCCGGCCCAGAAAGTGTTTTATATCCTAATCTTTGGCCGCATTTAATTGCCATAGAGAAGGTAGGATGCTCATTTGTTTTGGACTTACACATCCTCCATGTACAGACTCAGAAGCAGAGTAAGCCCTTGAAGGAGTGGGAAGCTGGCAAGTTAGTGTCTAGCACCTTTCACATCCTTCCACATCCTGCATGCCTCTTCACAAAGGCTGCTTCTGGGGCTCTTGGAGGCCCCTACATCTCTGAACATAGCTATAAAAGCCATGAAAGTCCTGTGGCTCCAGGGAGAGTTTTGTTTTTTTAAAGCATCTTGGAAACTCAAGGACTTCCCAACAGAGACTTCCCATCAGTGAGGCAGCCATAGTTATTTCAGTGATTTGGGCTTCAAGGTCCCCCAAAGTCATGTAACTTGCCTGGCCTTCTGCCCCTAGATAAGCCCCAATCACTTGTTAGCATTCTTGCCATCCCTTAGTAAATTCAAGAAAGCAAAACTTTCACCCACGTTCTGCAGTTCTGTGGGGGTAGAAGCTGCAGGCTGCAGGAATGCAGTCTGTCTGTTGGAAGATGTGGGGGAAGCAGACAGTCCACAGGGCTGCCGTGGGGGCCCAGAGGAAAGGGAGGTTGGTCCTGGGAGCAGAGGAAGGCAGCACAGAGGACCTGACCGTTTGCAGAGGGTGAAGGTTTTGAGGGAAACCGCCAGTTGAAGGAGGGGGTTGGTGCAGACACAAGTCAGTTAAAGCACAGGGGAAGCTGGGATGAAGGAAGTTGTTGGCCATTTCGAGGGCCTAGCAGGGCCAGGCGAGGTGGCCCACGCCTGTTATCCCAATATTTTAGAAGGCCAAGGTGGGATGATTACTTGGGTCCAGGATTTCAAGACCAGCCTGGGCAACATAGTAAGATCCTGTCTCTACAAACATAAACGTGTTTTGTTTTGTTTTGTTTTCTTTGGAGATGGAGTCTCACTGTCATCCAGGCTAGAGTGCAGTGGTGCAATCTCTCCTCACTATATCCTTCATCTCCCATTATCTTCCATCTCCCAGGCTCAAGCAATCCTCCCACCTCTGCCTCCCAAGTAGCTGGGCCTACAGGCATCGCTACCGTGCACAGCTAATTTTCATATTTTTTTATAGAAACAAGGTCTCACTATGTCGCCCAGGCTGGTCTTGAACTCCTGGGCTCAACTGATCGTCCCACCTCAGCCTCCCAAAGTGCTGGGATTGCAGGTGTGAGCCATTGTGTCTGGCCCACTTAAAAGCTTTTAAAATAAGTTTCTCCGAATCAAACTTGTATTTAGTCATGCATTTCCTGTGTACATCGTTACCACACGAACCGTTTGGCCTTCTCTGAAGTTTTGTCTCTTGGGAAGCCCTGTTTGTCCTTGCTGGCAGCTTTCCATGCTGCTTGTTCTCATTTCCACTTAAAGCTCATGCGTTCCTGTCACAGATTTAAATACCCCTAATTTGAAATTCTCTAACTTATGTAAGACTTGGTTTCTGACCAGGAACCACCTTCTTAAACTTCTCTTTTTTTTTTTTGAGATGGAGTTTTACTCTTGTTGCCCAGGCTGGAATGCAATGGCACAATCTCAGCTCACTGCAGCCTCCACCTCCTGGGTTCAAGCAATACTCCTGCCTCAGCCTTCCAGGTAGCTGGGATTACAGACATGAGCCACTGCACCCCGCTAACCTTCTCTACCTTCTTATCACTTCTCTCACTGTCCCTAGAAATTAGCTTTCTTGGCCGGACGCAGTGGCTTACACCTGTAATCACAGCACTTTGAGAGGCCAGGGCGGGCAGATCATGAGGTCAAGAGATCGAAACCATCCTGGCCAACATGGTGAAACCCCATCTCTACTAAAAATACAAAAATTAGCTGGGCATAGTGGCATGCGCCTGTATTCCCAGCTACTCGTGAGGCTGCGGCAGGAGAGGTGGAGGTTGCAGTGAGCTGAGATCGCGCCACTGCACTCCAGCCTGACGACAAAGTAAGACTCTGTCTCAAAAAAAAAAAAAAGGCAGAAGGAGAAACTGGGTTTCTGGGATACCTGGAGGGTGGGTGGAGGGTGGGATATCAAGAGGGCATTTGTTGCCGGGCACGGTGGCTCACACCTGTAATCACAGCACGCTGGGAGGCTGAGGCAGCAGATCACCTGAATTCAGGAGTTCAAGACCAGCCTGACCAACATGGAGAAACCCAACTCTACTAAAAATACAAAATTAGCTGGGTGTGGTGGGGCATGCATGTAATTCCCAGCTACTCAGGAGGCTGAGGCAGGAGAATCGCTTGAACCTGGGAGGTGGAGGTTGAAGTCAGCCGAGATCATGCCATCGCACTCCAGCCTGGGCAACAAAAGCAAAACTCCATCTTTAAAAAAAAGAAAAGAGGCCGTTTGTTTTGCCTGGATTGCTGGGAGTAGCACTGTGCAGGAGGAGGGCTAAAATTGCAAGTAACCATGGTTCCCAGCTTGGCTGGTGAAGTGGTCAGGCTGCTGTTGAGATGGAGAAGAGCAGGCTGTTGTAGAGGTACAGCTCCTAGCTGGAGGCACCTGCCACACCTTGGAGGGCTCAGCAGGATGAGATCGAAACCATCCTGGCCAACATGGTGAAACCCGATCTCTACTAAAAATAGAAAAATTAGGGCATCAGGCACAGTCTAAATGACTTTGAGTTGCAAGAGGTGTCCCTTTCTATAGCCAATGTTAGGAAACTAGGCCATGGAGCAAAATCAAAGATATCTTATAGGGACTTACGTGATGAGAAAAAAACATATTTTCACAACTTTTTGGTGATAAATTCAAAATATGAAAACAGTGAAAAGGCTGGACACAGTGGCTCATGTCTGTAATCCCAGTACTTTTTGAGGCTAAGGCAGGAGGATCACTTCATTTCAAGGAGTTTAAGACCACCCTGGGCAACCTGGCAAGCCCCATTTCTACAAAAAGTTTTAAAAAATTAGACCTGGCACAGTGGCTCACACCTGTAATCCCAGCACTTTGGAAGGCCAAGGCAGGTGGCTCACTTGAGGTCAGGAGTTCGAGATCAGCTTGACCAATATGGTGAAACGCCATCTCTACTAAAAATACAGAGCATTCGCTGGGCATGGTGGCATGCATCTGTAATCCCAGCTACTCAGGAGGCTGAAGCAGAAGAATAGCTTGAACCCAGGAGGTGGAGGTTATAGTAAGTTGAGATCACGCCACTGCACTCCACCTTGGGTGACAGAGCAAGACTCAGTCTCAAAAAAAAAAAAAATTTTTTTTAAATTGCCCAGGTGCAGTGGCTCACACCTGTAATCACAGTACTTTGGGAGGCTGAGGTGGGCAGATCACCCGAGGTCAGGAGTTTGAGACCAGCCTGGCCAACATGGTGAAACCTCGTCTCTACTAAAAATACAAAAATTAGCTGGGCATGGTGGTGGGCACCTGTAGTCCCAGCTACCTGGGAGGCTGAGGCAGGAGAATCGCTTGAACTTGGGAAGTGGAGGCTGCAGTAAGCCAAGATCATGCTACCGCATTCCAGCCTAGGTGACAGAGCATGACTCTTGTTTCAAAAAAAAAAAAAAAAAAAAAATTTCGCCAGGCAGGATGGTGAGTGCTTGGTCTCAGCTACCTGGGAGGCTGAGATGGGAGGATCACTTGAGCCTAGGAGTTAGAGACTTCAGTGTTTGCGCTGCTGTACTCAAGCCTTGGTGACAGAGACCCTATCTCAAACAACAACAAAAACAGTAATAGTTGAGTACAGTGTTTTGATAATACAAGTGCACTAATGAGAAGAATGAAACCCTTGAGGTTCAAAGTTCATCATCTGCGGTTCAGATGGTCATCTGTAAGGCCCTTCTTTGCTCATGGTCATATAAAAACAGGTGAAATTTTGTTATGTCTATTTTACCACAATAAAAATACCTTGAGACTGGGTGCAGTGGCTCATGCTTGTAATCCCAACACTTTGAGAGGCCAAGGTGGGTGGATCACTTGAGATCAGGAGTTCAAGACCAGCCTGGCCACGATGGTGAAACTCTGTCTCTACAAAAAATACAGAAATTAGCCGGACATGGTGGTATGCACCTGTAATCCCAGCTATTTGGGAGGCTAAGGCAGGAGAATCACTTGAACGAGAGGCAGAGGTTGCAGTGAGCCAAGATCATGCCACTGCACTCCAGCCTGGGCAACAAAGCAAGACTCCATCTCAAAAAAGGAAAAAAAAAACAACTGGGAAATAATACAAAAACAAGAGGTGGGCCAGATGTGGTCGGCAGGTCATTCACTGTTTGCTGACCGTGGTCTAAAGTACCCGTTTGGTTGTTTCATGTGCTTTTCATCTGCCTGGTCCCAGAAATCCTGGTTTCTCTGAGAGAAGGGGGCCACCCAACTCAGTGCTACTCAGTGCTGCAAGGTCTCACTGTGTTGCCCAGGTCTCACACTCATGGGCTCAGGCAGTTCTCCCACCTCAGTTTCCCAAAAGGCTGGGATTACAGGCATGAGCCACCACACATGCCTTAGTTGCCACACTGCTGAGGCAGGTGTTATCTAAGGCAGGGATATTTGTAAGCTTATTGCACAGCCAACTGTGCTCCTGAGAAGCTGTTGAAATCCCTACTTTGGTCAGAAGGAGTTTGGCACAGGGGAAGCATTTGATTTTTGGCACACAGGCATTATGTGAAAAGATTGATGACACTGTCATAGGTGTTTTTCCTTTTAAAAATTTTTACCTTCTTTGTGAACTTTTATCCAAAGATTGAAAGAAGCCATAAGTACAAGTAAAGAACAGGAGGCCAAGTACCAGGCCAGTCACCCAAACCTTAGAAAGCTGGATGATACAGGTGAGTGGATCTGTGTGCACACCCACTTTTGAATTCTTGGGGGAGACCTCTAGGTTTGGCGTTGGTCCTTGGGAGTCAGTGGCAACCTCTCTGGGGAGGTGGGCTGGGGCCCCAGCTGCTGGCATCACCCATGCTGGCCAAAGGGCCTTAGGGACCCAGCATGCTCTCGGGGACCTGGGGGGTGTGCATTGTGGTGGGGTACCTCTCTCTTTCTCTCCCTCCATAGAGGGGAGAATAAGAAAGTGGGGGCCTGCATTTGATTGAAAATGAGCCTGCCCAGCCGTGCAAGGTAGCACATGCCTGTAATCCCAGCACTTTGGGAGGCCGAGGCAGATGGATCACCTGAGGTCAGGAGTTCACAACTAGCCTGACTAACATGATAAAATCCCATCTCTACTAAATACAAAAAAATTAGCTGGGCATGATGGCACATGCCTGTAATTCAAGCTACCTGGGAGGCTGAGACAGGAGAATCACTTGTACGTGGGAGGCGGAGATTGCAGTGAGCCGAGATTGCGCCATTGGACTCCAGCCTGGGCAACAAGAGTGAAACTCCATCTCAAAAAAAAGAAAAGAAAATGAGCCTGCCCACCATCGGTTCCTGCCTTGTGTTGCTCTGAGTTGTTCCAGCTGTTTCAGCAGTAAAAACCCCTTTGGTAAATAGAATAATGGTCCCCCAAAAGTTGTCCATGTCCTAATCCCCGACCCTGTGAGTGTGTTAGGTTATATGGCAAAGAGGGAATTACAGTTGCAGATGGAGTTATAACTGCTAATCAACAAGCTGGGGAGATTATCCTGTGTTGTCCAGTTGGGTCCATTGTCATCACAAAGGTCCCTTTTAAGTGAAAAGGGAAACAGAAGAGAGAGCGGCAGAGTCAGAGATCTGAAGATGCTGCTGGTCTTAAAGATGGAGACAGGGGCCACTCGCCAAGGTACGCAGGTGAACTCTAGAAACTGCAAAAGGTAAGGAATTAGATCCTTCCCAAGAGCTCCAGAAGGAGTGCAACCTTGAGGACACCCTGACTCAGCCCAGTGAGACCCACATTGGACTTCCAAACCCTAGAACCGAAAGACAAGTTTGTGGTCATTTGTCACAACATCAGTGAGGGACTAATACAGCCTTCAGCCCAGGCAGGAGGAGCAGCAGCCACATGGACAAGGTGTGCAAGACAGTGAGTGTTGATCAAATCATCTCACTTGTATCACGTGATAAGCTCAGAAACCATTCCTTATCTGAAAATGAATTTAAGACTCCTGGGGCCTCCTCCAAAGGCCCCCCAAAAGCCAGGAAATTGAAATTGGTGCTGGAAACCAAAGGGTTACTGTGCTGCCTTCAAGAAGACAACACACCTTGGAAACCCTGGAACTTACCATGGTTGTGGTTGATGCAGCTGAGGAGAGACCAGATGGAGGAAGAGCTGGGAGCAGGAGAGACTGGCATCATCAGCACAGTTCAGTCTGGAAATGCAAGTGGAGGAAGTGAGTGTAAATTGAAAGGCGAGGGCTGGGAAAACCCACCTCATCATACCCTGGAGAAGTGGCGCAGGACACTTCACCCAAGACACAATTTTAAGGAATTAAAGAGAGTTTTCTTTTTTTTTTTTTTTTTTTTTTGAGACAGAGTGTCGCTCTTGTTACCCAGGCTGGAGTGCAATGGCGCGATCTCGGCTCACCGCAACCTCCGCCTCCTGGGTTCAGGCAATTCTCCTGCCTCAGCCTCCTGAGTAGCTGGGATTACAGGCACGCGCCACCATGCCCAGCTAATTTTTTGTATTTTTAGTAGAGACGGGGTTTCACCACGTTGACCAGGATGGTCTCGATCTCTCGACCTCGTGATCCACCCGCCTCGGCCTCCCAAAGTGCTGGGATTACAGGCTTGAGCCACCGCGCCCGGCCTAAAGAGAGTTTTCATTTGTGTGGTATATATTAACTTGAAAGACTGAAAAAAAAAATCGACAGTTTGCAGAATGGTTTCAGTTGGTTGATGCTGGAGGAAATATGCAAAGTCTAGAAAGTGACATTTCCCTAAAAGAGATAACTAGGATGACAGGGCTTTTCTGTGTGCATTTAGAAACTAAAGTTCATTCAAGCTGAGAAAGATAATTTTAGAAAAGAAGAAACTGAAGTTCGAGGAAGATTTCTTGGGGCAAATGTGTGTTAACATTTCTTTTTTGCTTGTTTCAAGTGAAAAGATAGCGTAGAAATAAATTTTAGAAAAAAAGCAAAATTACCCATACTTCTATTTCTATAACATAACAATTAGTATTTTTAGACCTTGTCCACAGCCTGTGTAGTTTTGTGTTATTGCAGTTCCACTGGTATATCGTCACTTGTGTGACTCTTTTCTGAGCTTGTGCACCAGCTTCTGAGTAGGTGACCCTTAGGTTGAGGGTCTTCGATCTCCCAAGGACTGAGGGAGAGCAGGAACCCTCCCTTGCCCTGTGGAAGCGTCTCGCCTGGCCCATGAGCCTGCCCCATACTCCTCCATCATCCCTCTGGATGGCCTCAGAACCAAACCCCTCATTCCTTCCACCCATTTTTCAGATGAAATTGTTTTGGGTATATGAAACAGCATTTGAAGAAATGTCAAGTAACTGCTCTCATGGTGTTTACTTCTGAACTTAGACCCTATCCCCAGAGGGGCTGGTTCTGCTGTGAGTACTGATGCTTACCCGAAGAACCCACACCTTCGAGCCTATCACGAGAAGATCGACAGCAACCTAGGTAAGACTGAGCACCGCACCAGCTTCTGTAAGCCACTGTCCTTCAGGCAGCTCACACCAAGCACAGCCCCTGCATCAGGAGCCTACAGCTTCAACTCCCTCACCACACATCACATCTCACACTAAGCCAGGTCCATTTTGCCACTTCACTGTCTCTGGAATCTGTCCACTTCTCACTATTTCCTACTTCCAGCCCAACTGAGCCATTCCTACCTCTCACTTTCATGATAGCACCCAGGGACCCGGGAGTCCCTGAGAGGCCATCGAGTGTATCCTGGACATGACCGCTCACTCCATTTTTCCCATTGGCCACTCAGAGCCCTGTTTTCCTCCTCTGTGAAACGGGCCACCTCTGAGAACAATGGGACAGTTACCCGAGCCAGAAAGTGCCTGGCCTGGTAAGAGTTAGCACTAGTGTTGCAATTGGCAGTTTGGCGACACAGGCTCCAGCATGATGTTTCAAAACAGAAGGGGGTGCAGGGGGCTGAGTGCGGTGGCTCACGTTTGTAATCGCAGCACTTTGGGAGGCCAAGGCAGGCGGATCACCTGAGGTCAGGAGTTCAAGATCAGCCTGACCAACATGTGAAACCCCATCTCTACTAAAAAGACGGACATTAGCCAGGTGTGGTGGCAGGTGCCTGTAATCCCAGCTACTCTCAAGGCTGAGGCAGGAGAATCGCTTGAGCCTGGGAGGTGGAGGTTGCAGTGAGCCGAGATTGCACCATCGCACTCTGGCCTGGACAACAGAGTGAAACTTCTTATGAGGGGGTGAGGGGGCATATTCTTCCAGAACACTCTCATGGAACCCACACACACTCACAGTGCAGTCCAGGCTCTCTCTGCCTGCCCTGGTACCTTCTGCCCTCATCACCTGCAAGCTCGTGTGAGATTTCTGATATGAGTTATTTCTGCCTCGTGACCCCTATCTGCCTGGAGTGGCCTCCTCGCAACTCTCTGCAGGCTGGCTCCTTCTCCTGTCAGTCTTGCATTAGTGTGGCCTCCTCTCCCCATCTTTTGGGGCCCTTGTGTTTCTACGGGGCTGCCCTGGTCATTTGTGTTGTGTATCTGCTGATTTGCCTGCTGTCTTCCCACCCAGACTGCAGATTCCAGGCAGCATGGGAGTGTTTCCATTTTGTCACTACTTTACCTGGGGTCCAGCAGGCAAGCACTTAGTAATTATTTTTTGTTTTTTGTTTTGTTGTTCCTGGTGTTTTGTTTTGTTTTTGAGATGGAGTTTTGTTCTTGTTGCCCAGGCTGGAGTGCAATGGCGGAATCTAGCTCACAGCAATCTCCACCTCCCGGGTTCAAGCGATTTTCCTGCCTCAGCCTCCCGAGTAGCTGGGATTACAGGCATGTGCCACCATGCCCAGCTCATTTTGTATTTTTAATAGAGACAGGGTTTCTCCGTGTTGGTCAGGCTGGTCTCAAAATCCCGACCTCAGGCCCGCCTTGGCCTCCCAAAGTGCTGGGACTGTAGGCATGAGCCATCGGACCCAGCCAGTGATTATTTTTTGAATGGAGAAGTCAGTTATTTGAAGTTCAAGTAGGTACTGGCTTGCGGGCAGTTCCGTGTCTTTGTTCTAGGTAGTGTCTCAGACTTGCTGCCTCCTCTTAGCGCTGCTCCATGAACAGAAATCTCCCCCATAGTGACCTGGGTCACCCTGTCAGTCTCCCAGCCCCTGTTTGGAGCTGGCAAAGTGAAGGGGAGAAATAATAAGATTCCCTCCCCCCGCCCTGCCCACTGCTGTAAAGATATCTAGTGGGAGGCGAAACTGAAACCCATGAGGATGCACATGGAGTGTCTGCGCACAGGCTTGCTCCTGCTCACTCTCTGGGAAGCCCCAGACAGCCGCCTCCTCCTTCTCTTTCCTGGACTCTGTTCTCCAGAGCCAAAGACTTCTCTGAGGTAGAAGGTGTGTCTGCCCAGATCTTACTACTCCAGAGAAACCCAGAGAGGCTTGAAAGCCCTTTGTCCTTCACAGGAGAAAGGGAGTGGTTAGAGCAGGTGGTATGGTTGGTGCCTGCTGGCAGGAAGTGGGAGAAAGGACACTGATGAAGGATACTGAATTCCAGGAGACAGGACAAAGTGCTAAGTACTGCCCGCCACTAGGGGTCTGAGGGTGCACATTTGGCACTATGGACTTGCAGCTGAGCAGGTCCTGACAGGACGAAGTCTAGAGTAGGAGGTAGGCCAGGGCAGAAGGGCGGGTGGCTGGTTCAGAGCTTGGCCCTCCAGCCCTGCTGACACAGGCCAGGCCAGCCACTCTGGTGGGGCAGGGGGTGTTGCCTTTGCTCACACTCTTCCTGTCTTAACACACCCTCCCTGCTATTTCTAGAACTCAGGCAGGCTCTCGACTCCAGTGCCCTTGCCTGGTTGCTTTACATTGTCACACATTTTATCTTAGCCTCACTGTTTGCTTATCCTTTGCTGCCCTGGCTGCCAGTGAGCTTCCTCCTGAGGTCTGAGGCAACCACAGGCTCTACTCCATGGAGCATGAGGCCATGAGTTTCAGTAAGCTCTAGAAGCAAAGAGCTGAAGACTATCTTTTTTTTTTATCAATTTTTTTTTTTTTTGAGACGGGGTTTCGCTCTTGTTACCCAGGCTGGAGTGCAATGGCGCGATCTCGGCTCACCACAATCTCCGCCTCCTGGGTTCAAGCAATTCTCCTGCCTCAGCCTCCCTAGTAGCTGGGACCACAGGCGTGCGCCACCATGCCCAGCTAATTTTTGTATTTTTAGTAAAGACGGGGTTTCACCATGTTCACCAGGATGGTCTCGATCTCTTGACCTCGTGATCCACCCGCCTCAACCTCCCAAAGTGCTGGGATTACAGGCTTGAGCCACCGCACCCGGCCTTTTTTATCAATTTTTAAATTATATTGTTTTTCTCTTTCTTTTTTTATTGTTGCTTAGGCCAGTCTCCCAACTCCTGGGCTCAAGCAATCCTCCCATCTCGGCCTCCCAGAGTACTGGAATTACAGGCATGAGCCACTGTGCCTGACCTGAAGATTATCTTTTTATTTTTGTCTTTCTTTTTGAGACAGAGTTTTACTCTGTCGCCCAGACTGGAGTGCAGTGGCCCAATCTCAGTTCACTGAAGGCACTACCTCCCAGGTTCAAGCAATTCTCATGCCTCACCCTCCCAAGTAGCTGGATGTGGTGGTATGCACCACCACATCCAGCTAATTTTTGTATTTTTAGTAGAGATGAGGTTTCACCATGTTGGCCAGGCTGGTCTCAAACTCCTGACCTCAAGTGATCTGCCCACCTCGGCCTCCCAAAGTGCTGGGATTACAAGTGTGAGCCACTGCACCTGGCCTATCTTTTTATTTTATTTTTTGAGATGGACTCTTGCTCTGTTGTCTAGGCTGGAGTGCAGCACGTTGATTTCAGCTCACTGCAACTTTCTCCTCCCAGGTTCAAGTGATTCTCCTGCCTCAGCCTCCTGGGTAGCTGGGAATACAGGCATGGACTACCACACACAGCTAATTTTTGTATTATTTAATAAAGAACCATTGTTGGCCAGGCTGGTCTCGAACTCCCAACGCCACGCAATCCACCCACTGTGGCCTCCCAAAGTGTGAGGATTACAGGTGTGAGCTGCCGCATGTAGCCTGAAGACTACCTTTTTAAAAAAACTCATTTCACTTAGATTTGTGGTGCCAGTGCTAGTCATTTGTGTATCCTGATCTTTTTTCACTTAGTGTTTTATATTTTAATCTTGCAAATAAGAAGGCTTACAAAGCACCACCTCTTCTCCCTCCCCGCCTGGCTCCTTCCTGGCTGCTGTTCTTAGTAAAAAGGCAGAAAGCAGCCCTGAGCATGTCTCCCTACCCCACCATGCACAAATACACAGTCACAAACCTGGGAAAAAGGCTTTTCTCTTTACCTTGATATAATCAGTTAAGTCAAGACTCATCTCTGCAGTAAGTGCAGTCCCACCAGGCGACACAGATTCCTCGGCATGTCTCTCCTCCTTACCCACACCATCGGGAAGCATTTGCAGGTGCCGTGACTGTGTTTGCTCAGGGCTGTGTGTCATTTCCTTCCCCCACAGATGAGCTGTCCATGGGACTGGGCCGTCTGAAGGACATAGCC
Organism: Saimiri boliviensis; assembly: GCF_048565385.1. Taxonomy (NCBI): domain Eukaryota; kingdom Metazoa; phylum Chordata; class Mammalia; order Primates; family Cebidae; genus Saimiri; species Saimiri boliviensis. The sequence continues at coordinate 24,853,597 of NC_133469.1, read as the reverse complement.
CTGGGGATCCAGACGGAAATTGAGGAGCAAGATGACATTCTTGACCGGCTGACAACCAAAGTGGACAAGTTAGATGTCAACATAAAAAGTACAGAAAGAAAAGTTCGACAACTCTGAAGACGGATGGATTTCCACTCTGTTGTGATGAAAAAGATTTGAAAGGTCTTTTTTTGAACTTCCAAGAAATTTCATTTACTATTTTAGTATGTAAATTAATGTGTGTTTGCAAATGTTAGAGTAGATCTTAAGACATTTTGCGGTTATAAGGAAGTGTTTGTTCCACATTTTCCTAGGGTTAACACCTTGCCAAGTTCTTCCAGCAAAATGCTTAGAGTTTTAGTCTGAGCACAATAGCCTGGCCCTGCATATCTTGGGCATTTGATTACCAGATGGGAATAAGAAGAGTTGCATTTCTCACTTTAATGAGCGTATGGAAAGATGCAGACGGAATTTCAGTCTTGCAGCCACGAGCCTCTATTTCTTATTCCTAAGCCTTACCATGAGTCAGAGTGTTAAGGAGGCATGTGAGCCAGTCATTCGGTAGAGGAAGGTCCTTCCCACACCTTTGTTTAGGAGTCGTCATTCACACACATGTACACATGCACAATCACACACACACACACACGCACACTCTCCGAACACATCTTATACTTTCATCTCCTGGAAAGGATCAGTATTAGAATGGGAAATGGAGTGTGTTATGTTCTTTGCTCTTTTGTTGGCAGATGTCCCCACTTCCCTCCAGCCCCCCATCCTTGGCATGCATGTTAGTAGAGACCAGTGCTACTCACTGTGACTCCTGGAAATGTGCAGGGAATTGGCTGAGCCCCTCTTCCCCATGTGCTCTCATCTGGAACTCTTCTTCTGTGATTGGGAACAGTTCTTCCACTGGCTTGAGGCTGCCAGGCTGACCGGCAGGGGCACCCAAAAGAGTGTGTGGGAATGGAGTGTCACACAGATGTGGCTGTGCAGTGGTCTTCCTCCACCCCTCTTGAGAATCACCATTAGGCAGGCCTCAGTGGGACAAATGTTTATTTAGTACCTGGGGTGTCCTGACCTGTCCAGCACTCCCACCCACTCTTCTGCACTTCCTGCAAGGTAACTTGAGTCATCACTTACTCCTCTGCCACCCAGTTTTAGGACTGGAACTCTACAAATGATGCTGACTTTGTATAGAAGGATTTGGGTAAGGGGGAAAAAGGCCCAGATACCATTTTAACTGGCCCAGTTCATTTTCTCCTACCATTTTACAAAAGGAATCATTTAGAAACATCAATTAAAACTTAATTTCTTTGTGTTAGTACATCCAACAAAATAGTTGGAGCCCCAGGCCCTTGTCTTTTTAAAAACCAAAATATTTTAAAGATGGCAAAAGCGATTGATTTTAATAATGAGATAGGTCACTGTTAAAAATAACAGTGCCTTTGACCTTAAAACATGGTCCTGCCCATGTGACCTGTGCCATTTCCCAGTACTTTCCTCTATAGTCTGCAGCCTATAAACAGTGGTCCTTCAAAGCAAAGGAGACCTCTAAGTGCTGCAACAGCACATTCATTTTTATGTAGCAATTTGTTTATAAAAGTTTCCATCCCAGGCCAGGTGTGGTGGCTCACACCTGTAATCCCAGCACTTTGAGAGGCCAAAGTGGGTGGATCAGGAGTTTAGGACCAGCCTGACCAAGATGGTGAAACCCTGTCTCTACTAAAAATACAAAAATTAGCCAGACGTGGTGGCGGATGCCTGTAATCCCAGCTACTTGGGAGGTTGAGGCAGAGAATTGCTTGAATCTGTGAGCCAAGATCATGCCACTGCACTCCAGCCTGGGCAATGGAGTGAGACTCCATCTCAAATAAGTAAGTAAATAAAGTTTCCATCCCATAATGCATGACCTTCCTAAAAATATCCACAGCCTCTATCGGCAGTTTGTAGCTTTCTGTGCTACAAACCGGTCACATTCCAGCCACCTCAGGGATTCTGATCCATGTCATTAACAACCATCCCAGGGTGTGAAGGCTTGGTTAAAGCTTATCAAACTAGCCGGGCGCGGTGGCTCAAGCCTGTAATCCCAGCACTTTGGGAGGCCGAGGCGGGTGGATCACGAGGTCAAGAGATCCAGACCATCCTGGTCAACATGGTGAAACCCCGTCTCTACTAAAAACACAAAAAAGTAGCTGGGCATGGTGGCGCGTGCCTGTAATCCCAGTTACTCAGGAGGCTGAGGCAGGAGAATTGCCTGAACCCAGGAGGCGGAGGTTGCGGTGAGCCGAGATCGCGCCATTGCACTCCAGCCTGGGTAACAAGAGCGAAACTCCGTCTCAAAAAAAAAAGCTTATCAAACTAGACATTTGTTTATTAGATGAGTTTGGCATTCTTATTCTCTCAATAACTGGTAAGAGGGAAATTTTAAACATAACACTTAACTCAAACAAAACTATTTCATGAGGCTTTCAGCAAAAAGGCTGCTCAAAAGCATGAATCCAGGATGCAGAGCAAAAGGCTTTTGTGCATAGTTCACTTATTGTAATTGTTTCCGGTTCTTCCATGTATGTCATAACTGTTTCTCTTTATCACCATCAGGCATAGACTCGTGGAGATTAGTCATTATACCTCAGACCTAAGCTAATTATTTAAAATAGATACACGTAAAGGCCACTGCCAGACATTCTTGGCAGCTGTCCACTTGCATAATGAAATTAGTGATTCAACTGACTTGAAGCGTAGTAATACCTTATTTTATGCACCTTCCCTATCTTTTGCTGGACTGATGAAGCTAGTCACTCACCCTTCCCTGTTTTTTGTTGTTGTTTTTTTTAACCCCAAGTATATGGAAGGAGAGTTGCCTTCACTTTTCTGGAAATTTGTCTTCCTCTGACATATTAGGGGGCCTCATTTTGTCCTGTTCTTATTCAGACCCTCTTGTTCTACGGCCTGTGCTGAGGGACTGTCCCTAAGCTACAGGACTGCCACCTGGTCCTTTCTGCCACGTCTTCCTCACTGCCATGCCCAGGAAGGCCTGGTTGCTGATGCTACGTTATAAATGAGTTGCTTGCATTTTCACAGAAAATGAAGGAAGACATAAGACAGCTCCAGAATCTTTTCACATGATGATTGAGATCAACAAAAAAATGCTACCCTCTAGACTAGACCCATCTCATGGAGACAAGCAAAGGTGCTAGGGCTGGGGTGACTGGATGGAATTTGGAACTGCAGACAAAACCAGTTAATTCATCCTTCTTGCCAGATGGGGTCTGTAAGACAGATTTTGATTTCCACAGTTGAGCTGGAAACAAACTGTGCCTTCAAAAAAAAAAAAAAAGTGGTATTTCTAACTTAAGGTTGATTATATGTTAAGTGTACTACTAACTTAAAAAATAGTGCACTCTCAAGGAAGTTTTCTAACATCTAATAATTTGTAACTTAGGGGAGTTGCCTTCTGGATATCTTTTTTGCATTCTGTAGGAAAGAAAACCTGGATATAACTGAGGTTGCAAGAAATAAAAGTGTCAGTGCATTTAAATTTCTCTAGCCTCTTTTTGTGAATATGTAATTTTAATTGTATACTACACCAATTTAATAATATACTTTGCCCACATAAGCCTTTTCTACAGAATTTTTAAATTTTTAAAATGTTGTTGAGCATCTTTAGCTCTGATGAATGTGATGTCTTGTGTACAAAATGATGAGCTAGGATCAGGGCATGGTGACTCACGCCAATAATCTCAGTGGTTTGGGAAGCCGAGGCGGGAGAATCACTTGAGGCCAGGAGTTTAAGACTAGTCTGAACAACATAGTGAGACCTCATCTCTACAAAAAAATTTTAAAAAATACCTGGGCCTTTAGTCATAGGTACTTTGGAGGCTAGGTGGGAGAATTGGTTAAGCTCAGGAATTCGAGGCTGCAGTGAGCTATGATCATGCCACTGCACTCCAGCCTGGGCAACAGAGTGTGACCCTATCTCTAAAAAATAATAAACGAAATGATGAGCTAAGTTCGAGACCAGCCTGGCCAACATGGTGAAACCCCCTCTCTATTAAAAATATAAAAATTGACCGGGCGTGGTGGCTTATGCCTGTAATCCAAGCACTTTGGAGGCCAAGATTGCACCACTGCACTCCAGCCTGGGCAACAGAGCAAAATTCCATCTCAAAAAAAAAAAAATTGGGTGCAGTGGCTCACACCTGTAATCCCAGCACTTTGGGAGGCCGAGGTGGGCAGATAACGAGGTCAAGAGATCAAGGCCATCCTGGCCAACATAGTGAAACCCTGTCTCTACTAAAATACAAAAGTTAGCTGGGTGTTGCGGCGTGTACCTGTGGTCCCAGCTACTAGGGAGGCTGAGGCAGGAGAATTGCTTGAACCTGGAAGGCGGAGGTTGCAGTGAGCCGAGATTGTGCCACTGTACTTCAGCCTGGTGCCTGGTGACAGAGCGAGACTCTTGTCTCCAAAAAAAAAAAAAAAAAAAACCATCAGATGGCCGGGCGTGGTGGCTAATGCCTATAATCTCTTTAGTTGAGACTCCTGTCTCTACTAAAAATACAAAAATTAGCTGGGCATGATGGCACAGCCTGTAGTCCCAGCTACTCGGGAGGCTGAGGTAGGAGAATTGCATGAATCCAAGAGGCAGAGGTTGCGGTGAGCTGAGATGGCGCCATTGCACTCCAGCCTGGGTAACAAGAGCGAAACTCCACATCAAAAAAAAAAAAAAAATTGAGCTAGCCATTAAAAGTGCTCATTGGCCAGGTGCAGTGGCTCACGCCTATAATCTCAGCACTTTGGGAGGCCAAGGCGAGTGGATCACAAGGTCAAGAGATCGAGACCATCCTGGTCAATATGGTGAAACCCCATCTCTACTAAAAATACAAAAATTAGCCGGGTGTTGTAGCAGGCACCTGTAATCCCAGCTACTCAGGAGGCTGAGGCAGAGAAAGAGGAGAATTGCTTGAACCCAGGAGGCAGAGGTTTCAGTGAGCCGAGATTGCACCATTGCACTCCAGCCTGGGTAACAAGAGCGAAACTCCGTCTCAAAAAAAAAAAAAGTGCTCATTATGTGAGGATGGGATGAAGTCTTTAGAAGTCTGTTTCAGAAAGCACTTTCCCTCCATGCCTTCAACTCAACAAATGACCATATTCCTTCAAATTTTATGAACCACCATCTATCCTGAAACCCTCTCATCAGTTTTCCAGTCTTATCTCCTAGCTCCCCACCTGCTCTGCAGCACTGTCTAGACCAGGGCTCAGCAAATTTCTATCAAGGGCCAGAGAGTTAGCGTTTTAGGCTTACAGGCCAAACCGTGTCTGTTTCAACTGCTCAGCTCTGCCACTGTTGCATAAAAGCAGCTAAGGTCTGAGCATGGTGGCTCACGCCTGTAATCCCAGTACGTTAGGAGGCTGAGGTGGGTGGATCACCTGAGGTCAGTGGTTCAAGACCAGTCTGACCAACACAGTGAAATTTTTGTACTAAAAATACAAAACAGCCGGGCATGGTTGTGCATGCCTGTAATCCCAGCTACTTGGGAGGCTGAGGCTGGAGAATCTCTTGAACCCAGGAGGTGGAGGTTGTACTGAGCCAGGATCACGCCATTGCACTCCAGCCTGGGCAACAAGAGTGAAACTCCATCTCAAAAAAAAAAAAAAGAAAGAAAACAGGTCAGGCACAGTGGCCTCCTGTAATCCCAGCACTTTGGGAGGCCGAGGCGGGCAGATCATCTGAGTTCAGGAGTTCAAGAGAGGCCTGGCCAACATGGTGAACCCCGTCCCTATTAAAAAATACAAAAGTGGGGCCAGGTGCGGTGGCTCAAGCTTGTAATCCCAGCACTTTGGGAGGCCAAGGCGGGTGGATCACGAGGTCAAGAGATCGAGACCATCCTGGTCAACATGATGAAACGCCGTCTCTACTAAAAATAAAAAAAATTAGCTGGGCATGGTGGCACGTGCCTGTAATCCCAGCTACTCAGGAGGCTGAGGCAGGAGAAATGCCTGAACCCAGGAGGCAGAGGTTGCAGTGAGCCGAGATCACGCCATTGCACTCCAGCGTGGGTAACAAGAGCGAAACTCCATCTCAAAAAAAAAAAAAAAAAATACTAAAATTACACACACACAAAAAATACAAAAGTGAACCTGGGACTCATGCCTGTAATGCTAGTGCTTTAGGAGGCTGAGGTCGGGGGATCATGGATCACCTACGGTCAGAAGTTTGAGACCAACTTAGCAAACATGACAAAACCTCGTCTCTAGTAAAAATACAAAAATTAGCCAGGCATGGTGGTGGGTGCCTGTAATCCCAGCTGCTGCAGGGGCTGAGGCAGGAGAATGGCTTGAACCCAGTGGCAGAGATTGCAGTGAGCCAAGATCACTCCACTTCACTCCAGCCTGGGCAAAAGAGTGAAACTCCATCTCAAAAAAATAGATGAAATGAAACTAAAAATGGCTGGGTGCCAGGTGCGGTGGCTCAAGCCTGTAATCCCAGCACTTTGGGAGGCCAAGGCGAGTGGATCACGAGGTCAAGAGATCGAGACCATCCTGGTCAACATGGTGAAACCCCGTCTCTACTAAAAATACAAAAAATTAGCTGGGCATGGTGGCATGTGCCTATAATCCCAGCTACTCAGGAGGCTGAGGCAGGAGAATTGCTTGAACCCAGGAGGCGGAGGTTGCGGTAAGCCGAGATCGCGCCATTGCACTCCAGCCTGGGTAACAAGAGCGAAACTCCGTCTCAAAAAAAAAAAAAAAAAAAAGATCAAGACTCCTCTCTCTGGGCTGGCCAGTAAAGCCAAGAAAGGCAAATTAGAAGTCAGAACTCTGGTCTAAGGCGTAGGGCAAAGGTCTGGTTCCTTGACTATGGTCACAAGGCAGAAGTCTAGGTACCAGACCCAGGGCTCAAATCAGAGAAAAAGTAAAGCTGACTTGACATTTATCTTTGCGTTTAAGTGCTTTAAAAATTCCCAAAAGAGTGTCCCAAAATCTAGATAGGACTTGACTTTTTTGTTTGTTTTTTGGTGAGACTGACACTCGCTTAGCTTTCCATGCTGGATTGCAGTGGTGTAATCAAAGCTCACTGCATCCTTGACCTCCCAGGCATAAGTGAGCCTCCCACCTCAGCCTCCCGAGTAGCTGGGACCACAAGCACATGCCACTGCGCCCTACTAAATTTTTTTTTTTTTTTTTTTTTTGAGACAAGGTCTTGCTATGTTGTGCAAGCTGGTCTTGAACTCTTAGGCTCAAACCAGCCTCCTACCTCCACCTTACTGTTTTTTTTTTTTTTGAGACGGAAACTCATTCTGTCACCCATATTGGAGTGCAGTTGTGCAATCTCACACTGCAACCTCCACCTCCTGGGTTCAAGCAATTCTCCTGCCTCAGCCTCCTGAGTAGCTGGGACTCTAGGTGCCCACCAACCATGCGAGGTGAATTTTTGTATTTTTAGTAGAAACAGTTTCACCATGTTGGCAAGGCTAGTCTTGAACTCCTGTCTTGTGATCCTCCCGCCTCGGCCTCCCAAAGTGCTGGGATTACAGGCATGAGCTACTGTGCCCAGCTCCACCTCCACCTTTCAAAGTGCTGGGATTACAGGTGTGAGCCACTGCACCCAGCCAGGACTTGACCATAGACTAAAAACAAGATAGTGAGGCAAGCCATTTATAAACAGGAAAAGAAACTGTTCGCCCCACCCCTGACAACGCTGAAGGAAGCACAGCATGCACTAAGGTAAGATACAAACCTTGGAGACCAAGAGCACCTCTAGGTTATTTAGAAATTAAATCAAAGCCCAGGCGCCATGGCTCATGCATGTAATCCCAGCACTTTGGGAGGCCGAGACCGGTGGATCACAAGGTCAGGAGATTAAGACCATCTTGGCCAATGAAAGCCCTGGCCAACACAGTGAAAGGGCTTCTTTTTCTGAAAGCCAGCAAGGAGGAGTTTTAGTCCACATGTGTCTGATTACCCAAAAAAATGTTTCCTTCTGCTTGAAGGCAAAACCACAGTCGTTTTTTCTTTCCTTTTTTAAAAAATTAGCTGGGTGTGCCTGTAGCTCCAGCTACTGGGGAGGCTGAGGCAGGAGAATTGCTTGAACCTGGGAGGCAGAGGCTGCAGTGAGCTGAGATCTCACCACTGCACTCCAGCCTGGCAACAGAGTGAGACTCTGTGTCCAAGAAAAAAAAGAAAGAAAAAGAAATTAAATCAAGGCCGAGTGCAGTGGCTCACACCTATAATCCCAGCACTGTGGGACGCCCAGCCTGGCCAATGTGGTGAAACGCTGTCTCTAATAAAAATCCAAAATTTAGCAGGGCATAGGGGCACACGCCTATAATCCCAGCTACTCAGAAGGCTGAGACAGAAGAATTGCTTGAACCCAAGAGGTAGAGATTGCAGTGAGCCGAGATCATACCACTGCACTCCAGCCTGGGTGACAGAGCAAGACGCTGTCTCAAAAAAAAAAAAAAAAAAAAAAAAAAAAAAAAAAAAAAAAATTAAAATAGATGGGTGCAGTGGCTCATGTCTATAAATCCCACCATCTTGGGAGGCCAAGGCAGGAAGATAACTTGAGCCTAGGAGTTTGAAACTAGCCTGAGCAATACAACTTCAGTGTCTCCATATACACACACACTAAAATATGAATAAAAATAATTAGCTGGGCGTGATGATCTGCACCTGTAGTCTCAGCTACTTGGGAGGCTGAGGCAGGAGGACTGCTTGAGCCCAGGAGGTTGAGGTTGCAGTGAGCTTTTATAATCATGCCACTACATGCCTGGGTGACAGAGTGAGACCTCATTCCAAGAAAACCAAAACAAACAAAAAACCCAGCATGGTGGATCATGGCTGTAATTCTAGCACTTTGGGAGGCCGAGGCAGGAGGATCATTTGAGCCCAGGAATTCAAGAATAGCCTGGACAACATCGAGAGACCAAGTTCTATTGTGGTTGATTTGGCTTTTTTTATTTTTTCTTTTTTTAAATGTGGATTGTTTCAAGTTTCCCTTCTCCAAGATAGGCTAATACTGATCATGTCATTCCACCACTTAAAATTTCTGTTGGGGGCCAGACAAGGTGGCTCATACCTGTAATCCCAGCACTTTGGGAGGGCAAGGTGGGTGGATCATTTTAGGTCAGGAGTTGGAGACCAGCTTGGCCAACATGGCGAAATCCCATCTCTACTAAAAATACAAAAACCAGCGGCACATGGTGGCAGGCACCTGTAATCTCAGCTACTTGGGAGGCTTAGGCAGAGAATTGCTTGAACCCAGGAGGCAGAGGTTGCAGTGAGCCGAGACTGTGCCACTGCACTACAGCCTGGGCAACAGAGCAAGATTGTCTCAAAAAAAGAAAAATAATTGCCGGCTGTAGTGGCTGGCTCATGCCTATAATCCCAGCACTTTGGGAGGCCAAGGCAGGCAGATCACGAGGTCAAGAGATGGAGACCATCCTGGCCAACATGGTGAAACCCCATCCCTACTAAAAAAACAAAAATTAGCTGGGCATGGTGGCACACGCCTGTAGTCCCAGCTACTCAGGAGGCTGAGACAGGAGAATTGCTTGAACCCAGGAGACAGAGGTTGTGCTGAGCCAAGATCACACCACTGCACTCCAGCCTGGGTGACAGAGCGAGACTCTGTCTCAAAAAAAAACAAACAAATAAACAAACAAACAAAAAACTTCTGTTGGGGCCTGTTGCAGTGGCTCACGCCTATAACCCCAGCACTTTGGGAAGCCAAGATAGGTGAATCACTTGAGGTCAAGAGATTGAGACCAGCCTGGCCAACATAGTCAGACCCCTTCTGTACAAAAATACAAAAATTAGCCGGACATGGTAGCAGGCACCTGTAATCCCAGCTACTTGGGAGGCTGAGGCAGGAGGATTGTTTGAGCCTGGGAGGTGGAGGTTGCAGTGAGCCAAGATCACACCACTGCACTCCAGCCTGGGTGACAGAGTAAGACCCTGTCTCAAAAACAAACAAAACCCCACTTCTGTTGGTCCCTATTATGGTGTTATTTAGGGAAGCCAGATGGCCAGACGCACATGACACAGTCTCCATTGATGACCCTGAGTGTGGCCCTGGGTTCACAGGACCAGAGGTGGTTAGTGTCTTGCAGATACTAACCAAAATCACAATAAATCTTAAAATCAGAAGACCATTATTACTCACTTATAGTGAGAAAGATAACTGGAATGTAAATTTTCTGATGGGAGCCCAGAGCATCGTGCTTGGCACAGAGTAGGCATTTAAGAAGTTTTTGTTGAATGGATAGTAAGGAAGGGAGAGAAGAGGGGGTGGGGAGGGAGCAAGTGAGGGGGGAAAAATGCCCATTCTCCTTCTGTAGGAAGGCTATTTGAGGAGCCAAGTTAAAACCAGATCAAATAGTGCTTATTCCTCCACTAGACTAAGTACTGCCAGACAGGACTGTATCATATTCACCTTTGCATCCCCAAGTCTAGCTCCGGGGAGATGCTTAAGACAGGTGTGCTAGGCTTATTTGTCACTTAAATGTTCATTATCTCAGGATCTTACCAAAGGCTTATTTTCCTGAAATCCAGCAAGGAGGACGTTTAGTCCACATGTGTCTGATTACCCAAAGAAAGGTTTCCTTCTGTTTGAAGGCAAAGCCACAGTCATTTTTTTTTCTTTTTTTGAGACAGATTCTTGCTCTGTCACCCAGGCTGGAGTGCAGTGACATGATTGGGTCCCTGCAACCTTTGCCTTCCGGGTTCAACCAATTCTCCTGTCTTAGCCTCCGGAGTACCTGGGACTACAGGTGCACACCACCATGCCTGGCTAATTTTCGTATTTTTAGTAGAGACAGGGTTTCATCATATTGGTCAGGCTGGTCTCAAACTCCTGAACTAAGGTGATCCACTTGCCTCAGCCTACCAAAGTGCTGGGATTACAGGCATGAGCCAGTGCACCCAGCTGAAAGCCATAGTCTTGTATGCTCTGAGTCAAGCACAGGTGGTCCCATTCTTGTTGGTCCTTGCTTTAGGAATGGGTGTGTGCCCTGATGGCACACCCTGATGGGATGTGAAGGGAGAGCTCTCAAGTTTCTGGAGGAAGTGCTCTTTGCTCTTAAAGAGGGACACAAGGGGCCAGGTGTGGTGGCTCACACCTGTAATCCCAGCACTTTGGGAGGCCAAGGTGGGCAGATCACGAGGCCAAGAGATTGAGACCATCCTGACAAACATGGTGAAACCCCACTCTACCAAAACTACAAAAAATTAGTTGGGCATGGTGGCAAGCACTCGTAATCCCAGCTACTTGGGAGGCTGAGGCACGAGAATTGCTTGAACTCAGGAGGCAGAGGTTGCAGTGAGTCATGATCGCGCCACTGCACTCCAGCCTGGCGACAGAGCAAGACTCTGTCTCAAAAGAAAAAAAAATGGGAGGAAATAAGGGGAAACAAGGGTTGGCTTCAATGGCTTATACCTGTGACCCCAGCACTTTGAGAGGCCAAGGTGGGAGCATCATTTGAGGCCAGGAATTTGAGACCAACCTGAGCAACATAGAGGCCTCATCTCTGCAAAAAAGAAAAAAGAAAAGAGGACACAAGGCCAGGCGTGGTGGTACATAACTGTGGTCTCAGCTACCTGGGTGGTTAAGGCAGGATGATTACTGGAGCCCAGGAGGTTGAGGCTGCAGTAAATGATCATGCCACTGCACTCCAATCTGGGCAACATAGTGAGAGGCTGTCTCTAAAAAATGGACACAAGGAAATGACTGTCCTTCTCACACTTGGCACTGGCATAACTGGATGTGAGGCCTGGGATAACCAGCCAGAGGATAAAGCCAAAACCTGAAAGAAATTAGAACCAAGAAATTCAGGCCGGGCGCAGTGGCTCATGCCTGTAATCCCAGCACTTTGGGAGGCCGAGGTGGGTGGATCACGAGGTCGAGAGATCGAGACCATCCTGGTCAACATGGTGAAACCCCGTCTCTACTAAAAATACAAAAAATTAGCTGGGCATGGTGGCACGTGCCTGTAATCCCAGCTACTCAGGAGGCTGAGGCAGGAGAATTGCCTGAACCCAGGAGGCGGAGGTTGCGGTGAGCCGAGATCGCGCCATTGCACTCCAGCCTGGGTAACAAGAGCGAAACTCCGTCTCAAAAAAAAAAAAAAAAAAAGAAAAAGAAAAAAAAAAGAACCAAGAAATTCACACAGAAGCAGACTCAGGGCCTGGACATCCTCCATCTTAAGCTGCCTGCTAGAGAGTTCATGTTATGAAAAATAATAAATGCCCTTGCACCTGGCTCAAATGATTTTGAATAGGGATTTCTGATATTGCAGCCAGAGCATGCTAATACAGCTTGTTAGTTAAGATGAGCCTATAATCCCAGTACTCTGGTAGGCCAAGGTGGGTGTATCACCTGAGGTTGGAAGTTCGAGACCAGCCTGACCAACATGGAGAAACCCCGTCTCTACTAAAGATACAAAATTAGCCGGGCGTGGTGGCACATGTCTGTAATCCCAGCTACTAGGGAGGCTGAGGCAGGAGAATCGCTTGAACCTGGGAGGTGGAGGTTGCAGGGAGCTGGGATCACACCACTGCACTCCAGTCTGGGTGACAGAACAAGATTCTATCTCAAAAAAAAAAAAAAAAAAAAAAAGGATGATTAAGATGATTACATCGGGCCAGGTGTGGTGGCTCATGCCTGTAATCACAGCACTTTGGGAGGTTGAAGCGGGTGAATCACCTGAGGTCAGGAGTTCAAAACCAGCCTGGCCAACGTGGGGAAACTCCCATCTCTACTAAAAAACATACAAAAATCAGGCATGCTAGCAGGCACCAGTAATCACAGCTACTCAGGAGACTGAGGCAGGAAAATCATTTGAACTCAGGAGGTAGAGGTTGCAGTGACCCAAGATCTCGCCACTGTACTCCAGCCTGGGCAACAGAGTGAGACTATGTCAAAAAAAAAAAAAAAAAAAAAAGAAGAAGATGATCACATCATGAATCCATGGTGAGTAAACCTTTGTAAGACCATTGAGTCACTCTGGTGTTGCAAGTATAGACTGATCTGATTGCCTAATTCCAGGAGGGTTAGGCCCTGACCTCAGTCATGACTACTTTCTGAATAGGATTAGCACCAGAATTGAGTGGGAATAACTTAGGTGACCTAGGAGTTTAAACAAAAACAAAATCTTCAATTTTTTTTTAAAGACTAGTCAAGAGAGAGATCCAAGATGGCTAATCATTAGCAGCTCGGAATTGTAGCTCCCAGTGAAAACGCAAAGAACGAGAGGACGCCACACCTTCACATGAATTCTTGTTGCTCACGCATCAGGAGATTCCCAGCGGAGGAGCCCCATGGGTCGCCAGTGCGACTCTTGTGACCGGCGAGGCGGTTTTGCCGGCGCCTCGGAGCATCGGTTCTTGGTGCAGAGTCAGAAAAGCACCATCAATCTTAACGCCGCTGACTTAGTCGGCACAGTGGGTTGCTCAGATTTTGGCGCTGAGAATCAATAAGTTGGACGTCCACTCAGAAACCCAATTACAAAGATGGTAATTATAAAGACCACAGATGGATAAATCTACAACGAAGGGAAGAAAACAGTCAAAAAAGACTGAGAATACCCAAGATCAGAATGCCTCTTCCTCAGCAGGGGAACCCAGTTCCTCATCAGCAACGAAACAAGGCTTGATGGAGAACGAGTGTGTTCCAATTACAGAAGCAGGCTTCAAAACGTGGATAATAAGAATCTTCTGTGAATTAAAAGAACTTGTTCTAACACAATCTAACGAAACTAAAAATTTTGAAAAAAAGTTTGACGAAATGTCAACAAGAATACAAAATTTAGAGAGGAAAATAAGTGAATTGATGGAGCTGAAAAACACAATACGAGAACTACGTGAAGTATGCACAAGTTTTAACAGCCGAATTGATCAAGCAGAAGAAAGGATATCAGAGGTCAAAGACCAACTCAATGAAATAAAACTAGAAGACAAGATTAGAGAAAAAAGGATAGAAAGGAACGAGCAAGGTCTCCAAGAAATATGGGACTATGTGAAAAGACCTAATCTACGCTTGATAGGTGTACCTGAATGTGACGAAGAGAATGAATCCAAGCTGGAAAATATGCTTCAGGATATTATTCAGGAAAATTTTCCCAACTTAGTAAGGCAGGATAATATTCAACTCCAGGTAATACAGAGAACACCACAAAGATATTCCTCAAGAAGAGCAACTCCAAGGCACATAATCGTCAGATTCACCAGGGTTGAAATGAAGGAGAAAATACTAAGGGCAGCCAGAGAGAAAGGTCAGGTTACCCACAAAGGGAAGCCTATCAGACTTACAGCAGATCTCTCAGCAGAAACCCTACAAGCCAGAAGAGAATGGGGACCAATATTCAAAATCCTTAAAGAAAAGAACTTTCAACCAAGAATTTCACATCCAGCCAAACTAAGCTTCATAAGTGAAGGAAAAATAAAGTTTTTTGTGAACAAGCAAGCACTCAGAGATTTCATCACCACCAGGCCTGCTTTACAAGAGCTTCTGAAAGAACCACTACACATAGAAAGGAACAAACAGTATCAGCCTTTCTAAAAAATACCAAAAAGTAATATATCATTATTAATTTTAAATTTAAATTGACTAAACTCCCCAATTCAAAGACAGACAGGCAATTTCGACAAAAAACTAAAACTCTATGCTGCATCCAGACCCATCTCACATTCAAGGATACACAAAGACTCAAAACAAGGGATGGAGAGAGACTTACCAACCAACCAGAGAGCAAAAATAAATAAATAAAAAGCAGAAGTTACAATTTTTGCTCCTGATAAAATAGTATTTAAAGCAACAAAGATCAAAAGAAGCAAAGAAGGACATTATATAATGATAAAAGAATCAATGCAACAACAAGAAGAGTTAAAGGTCCTAAATATATACGCACCCAATACAGGAATACCCAGACATACAAGACTTATAAAGACAGATCAATGAGACAGAAAATTAACAATGATGTCCAGGACTTGAACTCAGATCTGGAACAAGTGGATGTAATTAACATTTATAAAGCTCTCCACTTTACACAAAATGTACACTCTTATCAGTACCACATCATATCAACTTAGAAGTTTAAACGAAATGTTGGTTGGCACCTTGTTTGTTACTCTCTTCCCTCATTTTCTTTCATGTCTCCATTATTAAGGACAATTATAGGCATACCCATATTTAGACTGCATTCTAGCCCGGGCAACAAAGCAATACCCCCATTCTCTCTCCCTCTTCCTCTTTCTCTTTCTTCCTCTTCTTTATTCTTTTTCTTATTACTCTTTTTCTCAAAAAAAAAAAAAAAAAAAAGACTAGTCAAAATCTTCAATTGTTGAAGAAAAGCTGTCCCAGGAAACTGCTCCATGATGGGTAGGAGATAAAAATGTGGAAACAGAGACCTGAGTATGAAAAATAATGTTTATTATTTTATACTAGCTCTTAAGGTTTTTGTCTTATGTTAGGAAAAGTGGATTTAGGATTAAGGTCGTCAGTCCATACACTGTCTACAGCATTAAAAGATTTTACCCTATCATATTGGCTGTGGTCACAGCTTCTTGGGAGACTGAGGTAGGAGGATCACTTGAGCCTGGGAGTTGGAGGTTGCAGTGAGCTGAGATCAAGCCACTGCACTCCATCCTGGGTGAGAGAGTGAGACCCCCATTTCAATTAACAACAACAACAAAAAAGAGTTAAGTGAAGATCAATTATGAAATACTTCCTCCTTCAAATAGAGATGATGATAACAGGCATTGATGTGATACTCTTAGTAAGCACAGACTCTTGGTTGTTTTTAGTCAAAGATTTCTAGTTCTAGCTCTATTACTGAATGACCATCTGGCCACCCATATGGTACATAGGTTATATAACATGAATGCTATGGTTATTGACTGAAAGGCATTTTAGAATGAGACACACTGCTGCTATTACATAAAAGGCAGTCTCAGCTATAGGATGAATTCTCACTTGGTCAGTCACTGTGGTCCTACTGATCATGGAGAGAAAAGATGTTTCTCTCAGAAAATCTAAACTGAGTAGGAAAGCCCCAGGAGGTGCAATCCTGGTTGCACATTAGAATTAGCTAGAAGTTCTAAAAAATGCTGATGATAGCCCTTGAACATATGAAAAGATGCTTGACCTCACTCCTAATAAAATAAATGGAAAATAAAACTACTTTGAACATTTTTTTCACCTAAGAGATTGGCAAGAATCTAAAAATTGGACATTTAATTTTATTAATATCCAGTTCTCCTCTCCTTCTGAGAATATGGACTATAGTTTCCTGCTCCCCTTGAATTTAGGCTTAGCATATGCCTCATTCTGGCCCATAAGATGTGAGAGATATTAACATATTTTCCTCTGGGCTGAAGGATTTAATAACTAGTGCTATTAAACTATGGGGACGCTCCAGTTCTGTTCCCCAATTTGACTACTGAGGGAGAAGGCAGTGTTCCATTTGGTGTAGCCTCAGGATAGTGGACCTCCACCAGCCTGGATCTGAGCCTCTGCATAGAGGAACATTGCCTTGTGTCAGAAATAAACCTTTGTTATGTTAAGCCACTGCTGCATAAGCTCAGCCCATCTGACACACACTGTTGAAGGTATAAGTAAACAGATATTCTCCTATATTGCTGCAATAGTACAAAATTCTGTAAGCTTTATAGCTTACAGAATTTGATCATAGCTATAGATGCACATTTATCGTTTAATCTATCATTTAATTCCACTTTTGGGAACTCATCCTACAGAAATACCTGCATATGTATGGAACAATATATGTACAAAGTTATACATTATGGCATTGTTTGTAACAAGTTTGGAAATAAATATCTAAGTATGGAGACTGTTTAAACTATTGCATATCTTCACAGTGGAACAGTATGCAAATATAAAAACAAACAATAAGGAAACTATCTAAATGCTGATGTGGAAATCATTCCAGGATATATTGTTAGATTTTTAAAAAGCAAGAAGTAAGGCCGGGCGCGGTGGCTCAAGCCTGTAATCCCAGCACTTTGGGAGGCCGAGGCGGGTGGATCACGAGGTCAAGAGATCCAGACCATCCTGGTCAACATGGTGAAACCCCGTCTCTACTAAAAATACAAAACATTAGCTGGGCATGGTGGTGCGTGCCTGTAATCCCAGCTACTCAGAAGGCTGAGGCAGGAGAATTGCCTGAACCCAGGAGGCGGAGGTTGCGGTGAGCCGAGATCGCGCCATTGCACTCCAGCCTGGGTAACAAGAGCGAAACTCCGTCTCAAAAAAAAAAAAGCAAGAAGCAGAAAAGTGGATATGTGTTAGAAAGGGGGAAAATAAAAGTATTCTTACTTACATAAACATTTGTGTGATATGCAAGAGCTGACTGAAAGTGGTTACAGGGTCTTCTAATTTGGATGGGATAGGGGCAGGACTTCTCAATAAATACCATTTGTGTCATTTTATATTTGAACCATACTAATGCATTACTTTTTTTAAAATATATAGTACTCAGGTCTCCTTCTAGGCCAAATAAATAAATGAGTCTTCTGGGATCAGGACTGAGCTTTTTGTTGTTTTTAATGCTATGCAGGTGATCAAATGTTCAGCCAACATTGAGAATCAGTATTTTAAGCTTCAGGCTTAGACGAAACAGATCAGAGTCAGTTTTTGTGTTGTGGGTGCGGGCAGTATTTGGCCTTTGCTCTGTGTTCTAGAATCTAATTCTCATGGCTCAAGTCACCCTTCTGGTTGGAATACTGTAACTAGATGAAGGAGCTCCATCTGGCACAGATGTTGACTGTGTTGTGGGATGTGCCCGGGATATAATGTACCAGGCTATCTGGAAATGAATACTATGAACTAGAGAATTGGGCCAGACACAGAGATGAAGTAAGATGTAAACCAATACTGAATTTATAGAGTCATGTGGTTATAATCAGGGGCCTTTTTTTGGGGAAGACATCTACTAGAAGTTGTGGTAGTGATCCTTAAAAAGTCCTGGATCACACTGGGAGCAACACAAAAGGCACACATTCAGTACAGAAGGTTTTTTACCTAAAGTTGGCAAACAACAGCCCATGGGCCAAATCTTTCCCATCAACTCTATCTGTATGGCTTGTGGGCAAAGAGTGTTTGTGTGTGCATGCATGTGTACATGCGCGTGTGTGTGTGAGAGATGGAGTTTCACTTTTGTTGCTCAGGCTGGAGTGCAATTGCGCAATCTCAGCTCACCGTAACCTCCATCTCCTGGGTGCAAGTGATTTTCCTGCCTTGGTCTCCTGAGTAGCTGGAATCACAGGCATGCGCCACCCACACCCAGCTAATTTTGTATTTTTAGTAGAGACAGGGTTTCTCCATGTTGGTTGGGCTGCTGTTAAACTCCTGATCTCAGATGATCCACCTGCCTTGGCCTCCCAAAGTACTAGGATTACAAGTGTGAGCCACTGTGCCTGTCCAAGAGTGGTTTTTACACCTTAAAATGCTTGGGGGAAAAAATCAAAAGAAGAATATCTCATGATACATGAAGATTAAGTGAAATTCAAATTTCAGGGCCCATAAATATTTACTGGAATAAAGCTATACCTAAATCTATTGGGACAAAGTCACATAGTGTGTGGTGGCTTTCCCACTACAATGGCAGAGTTGAGTAGTTATGGCAGAGACGTACCTGGCACTCTCATCCCTTTGTGCTGCTGCTCAGCGCACTGCAAGTTGGAATGCTACAATTATAACTCAACAGCATTTCCAAAGTCACATGTTGTTTCTATAGCACATAATTTATTTTTATTTATTTACTTACTTTTTGAGACGGAGTCTCGCTCTGTTACCAGGATTGAGTGCAATGGTGCAATCGTGGCTCATTGCAACCTCCACATCACGGAGTTGTGATTCTCCTGCCTCAGCCTCCTGAGTAGCTGGGAATACAGGCATGCATCACCGTGCCCAGCTAAGTTTTGTATTTTTAGTAGAGACGGGGTTTCACCATGTTGCCCAGAATGGTCTCAATCTCTTGACCACATGCTCTGCGCACCTCAGCCTAGGCACCGTGCCCAGCTACCACAGCATTTATTTATTTATTTGTTTAGAGATGGAGTTTCGCTCTTGTTGCCCAGGCTGGAGTGCAATGGCGTGATCCTCGCTCATTGCAACCTGTGTTCCGAGTTCAAGCGATTCTCCTGCCTCCTTCTCCCAAGTAGCTGGGATTACAGGTTATGTGCCACCAGGCCTGGCTAATTTTGTATTTTTAGTACAGACAGGGTTTCTCCACATTGGTCATGCTGGTCTCAAACTCGCGAACTCAGGTGATCCACCTGCCTTGGCCTACCAAACTGCTGAGATTACAGGCATGAGCCACCGCACCCGGCTTCACAGCATTTATTTTTTAAATTATTATTTTTTTTTGGACAAAATCTCACTGTCTCCCAGGCTTGAGTGCAGGGGTGTGATCTCGGCTCACTGCAACCTCCACCTCTTGGGTTTAAGTGATTCTTCTGACTCAGTCTCCTCAGTAGCTAGGATTACAGGTGGGCGCCACCACACCCAGCTAATTTTTGTGTTTTTAGTAGAGACAGGGTTTTAGCATGTTGGCCAGGCTGGTCTCGAACTCCTGACTGTGGGAAGTAGTAAGTTCCTTTTTAAAGTTTTCTTTCTTGTTAATAAATAAATCGTAAGTGTGCTAGTCAATCTTTGTTAAGCCCTATCCTATGTAGCTGTTAAACAAGCCATGCTTACAGGCTTGTAGTACATTCTATGTCCTTGTACTTTAACCAAGATATCTGTGCTAGATATGCTCACAGGCATGTTCCAGCTCTCCATTGCTTTTACCTGTTTAGAAAAGTTTTAAGTTGTTAGCCAATTGGGTTTTAGTTTAGATTGTAAGGTCTGGCTCCAGCCACGGAGATGAGACACAGCAGTAAGGACAAACTCAAATGCATTAAGAAATAAATTTGTCTGTTTTCCTTTGTTCATTGCGCTCTCATGGCAAGATGGCTAGTGAGAGTACCCTTTCTGCAGTCCAGGAAGTAAAAATTGTGTTGCTGAAAGATCCTTTGTCTCAGTACCAATTTTTCCTTGTGTCATCGAGCATCTATTTCCAACACTGACCTCAAGTGATCTGCCCACCTCGGCCTTACCAAAGTGCTGGAATTACAGGTGTGAGCCACCGTGCCCCGCCAAACACAGCATTTTAAAAAATTGCCAGTGCACATTCTTGTATCAAAAGAAGAAAAGTAGGCTGAGCATGGTGGCTCAGGCCTGTAATCCCAGCACTTTGGGAGGCCAAGGCAGGCAAATCACCTGAGGTCGGGAGTTTGAGACCAGCCTGACCAACATAGAGCAACTCCGTTTCTACTAAAAATACAAAATTAGGCAGGCATGGTAGCACATGCCTATAATCCCAGCTACTCAAGAGGCTGAGGTAGGAGAATCGCTTGAACCCAGGAGGCGGAGGTTGTGGTGAGCCAAGATCGCACCCATTGCACTCCAGCCTGGGCAACAAGAGCAAAACTCCATCTCAAAAAAAAAAGAAAGAAAGAAGGAAAAAAGGATACAATTGCAAAGCATTGTGTTTATTATGCAATGACACTATATCTGTGCTAAAAGAATAAAATGTATGTTAACTCAGACTAAGCAGTCATCACAGTGTTACTTACCAATTTATAGGAAAGCAACAGTTGAAAAAATTGCAAAATTTTGGCTGGGCACTGTGGCTCATGCCTATAATCCCAACACTTTGGGAGGCTGAGGCAGAAGAATTACTTGAGCCCAGGAATTTGAGACCATCCTGAGTAACACAGCAAGGCCTCATCTCCACACACACACACAAAAATTGGCTGCGAGTATTGAGAATCATTAAGTTTACTTTTGAAAAACAGTAAGTTTATTCTGCCCCTGTGGCTCCCTTGTGGAGAATACCTTTTAGTTTGCAATTAGTGGTCAGCGGCTAACAGCTACCTACTTGGAATATTTTTGAGTTATGAGTAAATACAGAATACCTGCTGATTAACAATAATCACCTGTTAAGAGAGAATAAATACATGGATCAGAATCTGCTCAGGGTCTTCAACCTGGAATCCTGTCAGACTCTGAGGCTCTCAGCTCGGTAGACGCACTTTGCTGTTCTGTCTGGGTGTCTGCCTCTCATGTGCCTTCAGTGCCACCTGGGTGGGGGTCTCCCGGCTAAGCTGGTACTTGGTACGGGAGTGGTGGCGTATGCCTGTGGTCCCAGCTGCTTGGGAAGCTGAGGTGGCAGGATTGCCTGAGTCCAGGAGGTTGTGGCTGCAGTGAGCTGTGATCACGCCACTGCACTCCAGTGCTCATGCATGTAATCCCAGCACTTTGGGAGGCCAAAGCAGGTGGATCACTTGAAGTTAGGAGTTCGAGACCAGCCTGGCCAACATGGTAAAACCCATCTCTAGTAAAAATACAAAATTAGCCAGGCATGATGGTACATGCCGGTAATCCCAGCTACTTGGGAGGCTGAGGCAGGGAATCACTTGAACCTGGGAGGCAGAGTTGCAGTGAGCTGAGATCATGCATGCCACTGCACTCCAGCTTGGGCAAAAAAAAATAAATAAAGAAACTCTGTCTCAAAAAATATATATATATTTTTTTGAGACAGAGTTTCACTTTTGTTACCCAGGCTGGAGTGCAATGGCGTGATCTCGGCTCACCAAAACTCCGCCTCCTGGGTTCAGGCAATTCTCCTGCCTCGGCCTCCTGAGTAGCTGGGATTACAGGCATGCGCCACCATGTCCAGCTAATTTTTTGTATTTTTAGTAGAGACGGGGTTTCACCATGTTGACCAGGATGGTCTCGATCTCTCGACCTCGTGATCCACCCACCTCGGCCTCCCAAAGTGCTGGGATTACAGGCTTGAGCCACCGTGCCCGGCCTTCAAAAAAAAAGTCATTTAAAACCATTATTACTGCCGGGCGCGGTGGCTCAAGCCTGTAATCCCAGCACTTTGGGAGGCCGAGGTGGGTGATCACAAGCTCAAGAGATCGAGACCATCCTGGCCAACATGGTGAAACCCCGTCTCTACTAAAAATACAAAAAATTAGCTGGGCATGGTGGTGCGTGCCTGTAATCCCAGCTACTCAGGAGGCTGAGGCAGGAGAATTGCCTGAAGCCAGGAGGCAGAGGTTGCGGTGAGCCGAGATCGCGCCATTGCACTCCAGCCTGGGTAACAAGAGCAAAACTCCGTCTCAAAAAAAAAAAAACTATTATTACTGAATAATTAATAGCTTTGGAGATCAGCTTTTACAACAGACTTGATAATGTTTCTTAATGAATTCAACCTTTTTGTCCTAAAAATTATAGGACAAAAAAGTGCTTACACACAAAATATATACTGTAGCAAAGTCACTGATAACTAACATTGTTTTTTTGTTGGTTTTTTTTTTTTTTTTTTTTTTTTGAGATGGAGTTTCGCTCTTGTTACCCAGGCTGGAGTGCAATGGTGTGATCTTGGCTCACCGCAACCTCCGCCTCCTGGGTTCAGGCAATTCTCCTGCCCCAGCCTCCTGAGTAGCTGGGATTACAGGCATGCGCCATGATGCCCAGCTAATTATTTGTATTTTTAGTAGAGACGGGGTTTCACCATGTTGACCAGGATGGTCTCGATCTCTCGACCCCGTGATCCACCCGCCTCGGCCTCCCAAAGTGCTGGGATTACAGGCTTGAGCACCGCGCCCGGCCACTAACATTGTTTTAAATCACAAGTAATGTTATAAGGTCAGGCGTGGTGGCTCACACCTGTAATCCCAGCACTTTGAGGGACCGAGGTAGGTGGATCACTTGAGGCCAGGATTTCAAGACCAGCCTGGACAACATGGCAAAGCCCTGTCTCTACCAAAAAATACAAAAATTAGCTGGGTGCAGTGGTGTGTGCATGTAATCCCAGCTACCTGGGAGGCAGAGACACAAGAATTGCATGAGTCTGGGAGGTAAAGTTTGCAGTGAGCTGAGATCATGCCACTGCACTCCAGTCTGGGCAACAGAGCAGAGCAAGACTTCGTCTCAAAAAACAAACAAACAAACAAAACCACACGAGAAAAAGAATACAAGTAACATTAAGCTG
Source organism: Saimiri boliviensis (assembly GCF_048565385.1). Lineage (NCBI taxonomy): Eukaryota > Metazoa > Chordata > Mammalia > Primates > Cebidae > Saimiri > Saimiri boliviensis. The sequence continues at coordinate 24,830,558 of NC_133469.1, read as the reverse complement.
CTTTGTTTTGAGATAGGCATCACTCTGCCACCCAGGCCAGAGTGCGGTGGCAGAATCATAGTTCACTGCAGCATTGAACTCCTGGGCTTAAGCAATCCTCCCACCTCATCCTCCCAAGTAGCTATGGTAACAGGCACATACAACCATGCTAGACTAATATTATTTTAATTTAATTTTTTTAAGACAGGATTTCACCATGTTGGTCAAGCTGGTCTTGAACTCCCGACCTCAGGTGATTCGCCTGCCTTGGCCTCCAAAGTGATTTGATTACAGGCATGAGCCACCACACCCGGCCGACTAATTTTTAAATTTGTGGGGTTTTTTTGTTGTTGAGACCAAGTCTGACTCTGTCACCCTGACTGGAGTGCAGTGGCATGATCTTGGCTCATCGAAACCTCTGCCTCCCAGGTTCAAGTGATTATTGTGCCTCAGCCTCTCGAGTAGCTGGGATCACAGGCATGTGCCACCATGCCTGGATAATTTTTGTATTTTTAGTAGAGACAGGGTTTCACCATGTTGATCAGGCTGTTATTGAACTCCTGACCTCAAGTGATCCACCTCCCTTGGCCTCTCAATGTGCTAGGATTACAGGCATTAGCCATCATGCCCGAACAATTTTTAATTTTTTTTTTGTTAAGACAGGATCTTGTTATGTTGCCCAAGTTGGTCTTGAACCCCTGGCTCAAATGATCCTCCTGCCTTGGACTCTCAAAGTACTCGGAGTACAAGCATGAGCCACTGTACCCAGTCTTAACTGCTTTAAATACTTCTTGTGCTATCAAAAGGTAAAACAGGACATATGATCTCCATTCCTACACAAATTTGCCGCAGAGACATATTCTCAGCTCAAACTACACTTGCAGAGGCAATTTTTAGATCTTGATGCCAAGTGCAATGGAATTTCCCATATTTCAAAACTCATTTGATTGCATGATTGAGTAGCTTCTACCTAACCTTCAATTGAAGGTGATTACTCTGTAATAACAGGCAAATACAAAGAGAAGAATCTAACAGAATTCTATAAATGCCTTCCAACAATGAATATACTCAACTAAAATCATACGCTCATGGACTGGAATCAGTATTGCCAGCTGCCAGTTTCATCTAGGTGAGAGACATTTTCCTTTTTTTTAAGTTTGTTTTTTACTCATCAATATACAAATAAGGAAAAGACATTTTCAGCTGCTCGCGGTGGCTCACACCTGTAATCCCAGCACTTTGGGAGGCCAAGGTGGGCGGATCACTTGAGGTCGGGAGTTCAAGACCAGCCTGACCAACATGGTGAAACCCTGTCTTAAAAAAACAAAAACAAAAACAAACAAACAAAAAAACCCATCTCAAGAAAAAAGAAAAACATGTATTTTACTATTAAAAAAAAAAAAAGAGAAGGAAAAGACATTTTCAAAGATGAAGTATGTAAAATTTCATTATAGATCAGCATTAATAGCTCAGCATTTAGGGGCAGACACAGTGTCTCATGCCTGTAATCCCAGCATTCTGGAAGGCCGAAGTGGGCAGACTTGCTTGAGCCCAGGAGTTTGCGACAGCCTGGGCAACATAGTAAGACCCTGTCTCTACAAAAAATTTAAAAATTAGCCCGGCATGGTGGCGCACGTTTGCGGTCCCAGTTACTTGGGAGACTGAGGTGGAAGGATCACTTGAGCACAGGAGATTGAGGCTGCAGTGAGCTGAGATCGTGCCATTGCCATTTCACACCAGCCTGGGTGACAGAGGCAAATCCTGTCTCAAAAACTAACAAACACGGCCCGGCGCGGTGGCTCAAGCCTGTAATCCCAGCACTTTGGGAGGCCGAGGCGGGTGGATCACGAGGTCAAGAGATCGAGACCATCCTGGTCAATATGGTGAAACCCCGTCTCTACTAAAAATACAAAAAAAAAGTAGCTGGGCATGGTGGCACATGCCTGTAATCCCAGCTACTCAGGAGGCTGAGGCAGGAGAATTACCTGAACCCAGGAGGCGGAGGTTGCGGTGAGCCGAGATCGCGCCATCGCACTCCAGCCTGGGTAACAAGAGCGAAACTCCGTCTCAAACAAACAAACAAACAAACAAAAACAACCATTTTTCTTTTGCTCTCCCTTTACACTGTTGAATGAGAAACACCTCAGCCCAGAAGGGCATGGCTATAATGAGCCAAGATCTTACTACTGCACTCCAGGGCAACCAGAGACTGACCCTGTCTCAAAAAAATAAAAAGAGTTCAGCATTAAATAGTGCACACTAACTTTGAACCCCAATTAAGCAGAATATATATATATCTATACATATATATATCTATATAGATATATAGATATAGATATAGATATATATATATTTTTTGAGACAGAGTTTCGCTCTTGTTACCCAGGCTGGAGTGCAATGGCACGATCTCGGCTCACCACAACCTCCGCCTCCTGGGTTCAGGCAATTCTCCTGCCTCAGCCTCCTGAGTAGCTGGGATTACAGGCATGTGCCACCACATCCAATTAATTTTGTATTTTTAGTAGAGATGGGGTTTCTCCATGTTGGTCAAACTGGTCTCGAACTCCCAACCTCAGGTGATGCACCTGCCTCAGCCAACCCACCTGCCTCAGCCTCCCAAAGTGTTGGGATTACAGGCGTGACCCACCACGCCCAGCCCCTTAAAAGGAAAATGGGAGCCTGGAACTTTGGCAGCAGAATGGTGGTGGTATCTGAAATCCAGGCTGGGGGATGAAGCCAACCACTTCATCTTTGAATTGATATTCCTTTCTGGCACTATACTATACTTTGGAGGGCCTCAGTTTCCCTATCTGCAAAACGAAGAAAATGGACTAAATCACAGGTAGTCTTCTCAAGTGAAATAGGGGATTCTGACTTCCTATCAACAGAATTGGCCTAAGAGTGCCAAAATTGTCTCTTGCAAATTATAAAACTTGAAGCAAGTCATTTAGTCTCTGGATCAAAAGGGGAACTTCATCAGACTTTGTTTGAATTTAAGTAAAATAATGAATTATGCATACTCTGGATACTCTGGTGAACTGGAAAGTACTATATAAATTAGGCATTATTGAGTTCCTCAGTTAAGCAAAAGACAACTCAGATTTTGAGCCTGTAAATTAGGACAAGTGTTGCTATTGATAGAAAAGAGGAAATTGAAAGGCAAAGTTTAATTCAAATGGAAGACTGTAAGAGAGGGAGATATGGAGCTAATAAACCTTAGTTTGAAGTATATATTTTAGTTCTGTGATATAGAATCAAGGAAAAAAGAAAAAAAAACAAAATATATATTTTAGGCCAAGTGCAGTGACTCATACCTGTAATCCTAGCACTTTGGGAGGCTGAGGCACGTGGATCACCTGAGGTCAGGAGTTTGAGATCAGCCTTGTCAACATAGCAAAATCCCATCTCTGCTAAAATTACAAAAATTAGCTGGGCATGGTAGTGCACACCTGTAGTCTCAGCTACTCAGGAGGCTAAGGCAGGAGAATTGCTTGAACCCGGGAGGCAGAGATTGCAGTGAGCTGAGATAGCACCACTGCACCCCTGCCTGGGTGACAGAGCAAGACTCTGTCTCAAAAAAAAAAAAAAAAAAAAAAAAAAACCAGAAAAAAACAGGCCAGGCGCAGTGGCTCATGCCTGTAATCCCAGCACTTTGGGAGGCTGACGCGGACAGATCACTTGAGGTCAGGAGTTCAAGATCAGCCTGGCCAACTGGTGAAACTCTGTCTTTACTAAAAATAAAAAAAAATAAAAAAATAAAAATAAATTGGCCGGGTGTGGTGGTGAGTGCCTGTAGTCCCAGCTACTCAGGAGGCTGAGGCACAAGAATCGACTGAACCCAGGAAGTAGAGGTTGCAGTGAGCCGAGATTGTGCCACTGCACTCCAGCCTGGGTGACAGAATGAGACTCTGTAACAGAAAACAAAACAAAATAGCCCCCCACATTTTAAATACATTTATGGCGAGGTGCAGTGGCTCACATCTATAATCCTATCACTTTGGGAGGCTGAGGCAGGCAGATGGCTTGAGCCCAGGAGTTCAAGACCAGCCCAGGCAACATGGCAAAATCCTATGCTACAGAAAATAGAAAAAATTGGCTGGGTGTGGTGGTGTGCCCCTGCAGTCCCATTCTAGCTACTTGGGAGGCTCAGGTGGGAAAACCACTTGAGCCTGGGAGGCAGAAATTGTAGTGAGCTGATGTTGTACCACTGTACTCCAACCAGGGTGACAAAGCAAGACTATTTCTCAAAATACATACATTTATTATGTTAATACTAGAAAACAGTTACACAATCTCCTTACTTTCACTAAACTAAATTTTCAATTTTCTTTTCTTTTTTTTTTTTTTTTTGAGACGGAGTTTCGCTCTTGTTACCCAGGCTGGAGTGCAATGGCGCGATCTCGGCTCACCGCAACCTCCGCCTCCTGGGTTCAGGCAATTCTCCTGCCTCAGCCTCCTGAGTAGCTGGGATTACAGGCACGTGCCACCATGCCCAGCTGATTTTTTGTATTTTTAGTAGAGACGGGGTTTCACCATGTTGACCAGGATGGTCTCGAACTCTTGACCTCGTGATCCACCCGCCTTGGCCTCCCAAAGTGCTGGGATTACAGGCTTGAGCCACCGCGCCCGGCCCAATTTTCTTTTTTTTCTTTGAGGCAGAGTCTCACTCTGTCACCCAGGCTCGAGTGCAATGGTGTGATCTCTGCTCACTGCAATCTCCACCTCCCAGGCTCAAGTGATTCTCCTGCCTCCGCCTCCCAAGCAGCTGGGATTACAGACTCCCACTACCACACCCAGCTAATTTTTGTATTTTTAGTAGAGATGGGGTTTCACCATGTTGGCCAGGCTGGTTTCCAACTCCTAATTGCAAGTGATCTGCCCGCCTTGGCCTTGCAAAGTGCTGGGATTACAGGTGTGAGCTACTGTGCCCAGCCTCCTTTTTCTTTTTCTAAAAAGAGCGTTTATTGAAGGAAAATACAGTGCAGAGAGTTTATTTACTTATTATTTTATTTTTTTGAGACGGAGTCTTGCTCTGTCACCAGGCTGGAGTGCAGTGGTGCAATCTTGGCTCACTGCAACCTCTGCCTTCCAGGTTCAAGCAATTCCCCTGCCTCAGCCTCATAAGTAGCTGGAACTACAGGTATGCACCACCACACCCAGCTGATTTTTGTATTTTTGTATTTTTTTTTTTTTTTTTGAGACGGAGTTTCGCCCTTGTTACCCAGGCTGGAGTGCAATGGCGCGATCTCGGCTCACCGCAACCTCCGCCTCCTGGGCTCAGGCAATTCTCCTGCCTCAGCCTCCTGAGTAGCTGGGATTACAGGCACGTGCCACCATGCCCAGCTAATTTTTTGCACTTTTAGTAGAGACGGGGTTTCACCATGTTGACCAGGATGGTCTCGATCTCTCGACCTCGTGATCCACCCGCCTCGGCCTCCCAAAGTGCTGGGATTACAGGCTTGAGCCACCGCGCCTGGCGATTTTTGTATTTTTAGTAGAGATGGAGTTTCACCATGTCACCATGTTGGCCAGGATGGTCTCAATCTCCTGACCTCATGATCTGCCTGCCTCAGCCTCCCAAAGTGCTGGGATTACAGGTGTGAGACACTGCACCTGGCCAGAGTTTATTTAACTTTAAAATGTTTTTAGATTTTTTTTAATAGAGATGGGGTTTTGCCATGTTGGCCTGCCTGATCTCTAACTCCTGGCCTCAAAGGATCCACCTGCTTCAGCCTCCCAAAGTGCTGGGATTACAGGTGTGAGCCACTGTACCTGGCCAAGAGCAGATAGTTTAAATACAAAGACAGCACACCCTGAAGAGGCAGAGCAGGCTGCTGAAAAGGAAGTGAGCCAGAAGCGAATGTTGAATTTTCATTTTTCTCTGGCTTCCTCCCATCTTTATTAAACATTCAAAAACCATATATTAAGTATGTATTATGTGATGGGCACTGTGCTAGGTACTGGGAATAGAAAAAATAATATACAGCCTGCTCTCAAGATGCTCAGATTGGGATGAGAAAGATATTTATAAACAATTACAATAGAATGTGATAAAAATTAACTTAGGCTTTGACCACAGTGTACACATAGTAATCAGACAGTATGGTCAGTTTTTGTTTGCTTTTGGAGTATGTGTTTGGAGTCACCAGAGATGTGACCCTTAAATGCTTCATGATGATTATTAGTCTACTAAAGGAGAAACTATAGAGAGGTGAAGGAGCTTCTACACTTAGAGGGCAGAGAGTGGATTGCTGTGGCTCACATCTGTAATTCCAGCTATGTTGGAGGTTGTGGCAGGAGGAATGCTTGAGCCTAGGAATTTGAGATCAGACTCAGCAACACAGAGAGAACTGTCTCTAAAAACAAAACAAAATCCAAAAAGCCTAATTAAGTCATAGCAAGGGTAGAAGCTATATCAAGGTGGCTGAGCAGCCGGGTGGATGGCTCACATCTGTAATCCTAGCACTTTGGGAGGCAAAGGCGGAAGGGTCGCTTGAGCCCAGGAGTTCCAGACCAGCCTGGGAAATACAGTGAGACCTGGACTCTACAAAAAATTTAAAAATTAGAGCCGGGCATGGTGGCTCATGCCTGTAATCCCAGCTCTTTGGGAGGCCAAGGAGGGCAGATCACAAGGTCAAGAGATGGAGACCATCCTACCCAACATGATGAAACCCCGTCTCTACTAAAACTACAAAAATTAGCTGGGTGTGGTGGCGCGTGCTTTGTAGTCCCAGCTACTCTGGTGGCTGAGGCAAGAGAATCACTTGAACCTGGGAGGCGGAAGTTGCAGTGAGTCGAGATGGCGCCACTGTACTCCAGCCTGGCTGAGACTTCGTCTCAAAAAAAAAAAAAAAAAAAAAAAAAAAATTAGCCAGGCATGGTGGTGCACACTTGTAGTTTTTTTTTTTTTTGAGACGGAGTTTCGCTCGCTCTTGTTACCCAGGCTGGAGTGCAATGGCCTGATCTCGGCTCACCGCAGCCTCTGGCTCCTGGGTTCAGGCAATTCTCCTGCCTCAGCCTCCTGAGTAGCTGGGATTACAGGCACACACCACCATGCCCAGCTAGTTTTTTGTATTTTTAGTAGAGACAGGGTTTCACCATGTTGACCAGGATGGTCTCGATCTCTTGACCTCCTGATCCACCCGCCTCGGCCTCCCAAAGTGCTGGGATTACAGGCTTGAGCCACCGCGCCCGGCCCACACTTGTAGTTACAGCTGCTTTCCAGACTGAGGTGGGAGGACTGCTTGAGCCCAGGAGGCAGAGGTTGCAGTTAGCCAAGGTCCCACCACTGCACTCTAGTCTGTTTGACAGAGTGAGACTCTGTCTCAAAACAAAAACAAAAACAAAAGACAAAGAAAATGTAAGAAGACTGGGTAAAGCCTAGGCAACATCCCAAAACCTCATCTCTACTAATAAAAAAAATGACACTTTGGGAGGCCGAGGCGGGCAGATCACCTGAGGTCGGGAGTTCGAGATCAGCCTGACCAATATGGTGAAACTCCATCTCTACTAAAAATACAGAAATTAGCTGGGTGTGGTGGCAGACACCTGTAATCCCAGCTACTCAGGAGGCTGAGGCAGAAGAATTGCTTCAACCTGCGAGGTGGAGGTTGCAGTGAGTTGAGATCATGCCATTGCACTTCAGCCTGGGTGACAAGAGACTAAAAAAAAAAGCTATTATCATCACCTTTTTTTTTTTTTTTTTTTTTTGAGACGGAGTTTCGCTCTTGTTACCCAGGCTGGAGTGCAATGGCGCGATCTCGGCTCATCGCAACCTCTGCCTCCTGGGTTCAGGCAATTCTCCTGCCTCAGCCTCCTGAGTAGCTGGGATTACAGGCACACGCCACCATGCCCAGCTAATGTTTTGTATTTTTAGTAGAGACGGGGTTTCACCAAGTTGACCAGGATGGTCTCGATCTCTTGACCTCGTGATCCACCCACCTTGGCCTCCCAAAGTGCTGGGATTACGGGCGTGAGCCACCGCGCCCGGCTTAGCATCACCATTTTATAGAGGAAGTGACACAGATACATGATTAAATAATTGGCCCAGTGTCACCCAGTGAACTTACTGAGCCAGGATTCAAAATGAAGCAATCAGCTTCAAATTCTATGCTATTCAAATTGCACCTGAGCCTAATATGCCATGAAAGCATCTTTGGGGAAGATGAAAACCTGCTTATGCTGGGTGGAAAAAGGCACCAGACCTTGGCATTTCCCCTTTCGCTTACCCTAGGATGGATATCACCTTTCACCCTGCCAAGCATGGTGGTGAAATTTCCTATCTGTTCAACCTGGGCAGTGCAGATGGCAAAAATGAAATTCCATTGGCAGAGGGAACTAAGTATGTTTTCCTGCTTGTCTGCTTCTCCCTTTTTGGCCATGCTTGCCAGTAATTCAGAAGCAGTAGCCTGGTGATTTTTCTCAATAGTCATTCATTCAAGAAACATTTGAGCATCAACTCAGGGCCAGACATTGTGCAAGGCAGACAAGACAAAGGTGAAGGAGACACACAAGATCCCTGCCCTCTTAAAATTTACATTCTGGTACAGCAAACCACCGTGGCACATGTATACCAACGCAACAAACCTGCATGTTCTGCACACGTATCCCATAACTTAAAAAAGAAAAAAAAAAAGCCGGGCACGGTGGCTCAAAGTTGTAATCCCAGCACTTTGGGAGGCCGAGGCAGGTGGATCACAAGGTCGAGAGATGGAGACCATCCTGGTCAACATGGTGAAACCCCGTCTCTACTAAAAATACAAAAAATTAGCTGGGCATGGTGGCACGTGCCTGTAATCCCAGCTACTCAGGAGGCTGAGGCAGGAGAATTGCTTGAACCCAGGAGGCAGAGGTTGCGGTGAGCCGAGATCGCGCCATTGCACTCCAGCCTGGGTAACAAGAGCGAAACTGTCTCAAAAAAAAAAAAAAAAAAAAAAAAAAAGCTGGGCACGGTTGGCTCATGCCTGTAATCCCAGCACTTTGCGAGGCCAAGGCCGGCAGATCACTAGAGGTCAGGAGTTCGAGACCAGCCTGGCCAACATGGTAAGATTGCCTCTACTAAAAATACAAAAAATTAGCAGGGTGTGATGGGGTGTACCTGTAATCCCAGCCACTCGGGAGGCAGAGGTTGCAGTGAGCGGAGATCCTGCCACTGCACTACACCCTGGGCGACAGAGTGAGGCTCCGTTTCAAAAAAAAAAAAACACCAAAAACAAATTTACATTCTACCAGGGAATGAGGCTCCAGTGAGGGAAAATAGGCTAGGAGAGGGCGGCTGGAGGTGGGTAAAAAAGAGGGAAAAAGGGATTAACAAATAGGGATGGCGGGGCAGAGTGGCTCACGCCTGTAATCCTGGAACTTTGGGAGGCCAAGGTAGGCGAATCACTTGAGTTCATTAGCTTGAGACCAGCCTGGCCAACATGGTGAAACCCTGTCTCTATTAAAAATACAAAAATTAGCTGGGTGTGGTGGCACGCACCTGTAGTCCCAGCTACTCGGGAGGCTGAGGCAGGGGAATCGCTTGAACCCGGGAGGCGGCGGTTGCAGTGAGCCGAGATTGCAACCACTGGACTCCAGCGTGGCGACAGCGAGACTCCGTCTCGAACAACAACAGAAAACCAAATAGGGATTAACGGAGAGAAGCAGGCATAATCCGGAGCAGGCGAAGCCTTGGGGCCACGCCCGAGAGGTGTTTGTGTTTTACTTTCAGCAGTTCAGAGCCCATGATGGCCAGGTTACCCAATTGTGGACTTCCTTGACCACTTAATTGGGCAAATGCAACCCTCACCTTCTCTCTCTCCTTTCTCTCCATTTAGCGGGTCACGTAGCCAGCAGGGCTTTCTTAGCCTATCAGGACACCTGGGGCCTGCGTCATTCAGTCAGTCACCTATCTGGTGGTCACATCTGCCCCTGGGGTCATCCCTTTCCTGGGCCACCTCGGCCCATCTGGACCTGTCAGTCCTCGAGCTCCCGCAGGCCCCTCGGCTCGCCAGGTCGCCTCAGTGCCACGCCTCCCTGGCCCGCGATTCGGCCTGCACGTTACGCTTTGTTCCCAGAAGCAGGTTTTCAAAACGCCGCTCCCTGTCGGCTCCAGCTGTTTTCCTGCCAGCGCGGGGAGACCCGGCCGTCGCAGCGCCCCCAGCGGCGCGCTGCGGCCCAGGAAGGGAGTGCCCACCGCCGGCGCCTCTTCAGCCTCCTCCCGGAACGCGGGAGCGGGCGGGAGCAGCGCCCACCCAGAACTTCGCGACCGTGCTCCTGATTGGCTGCGACGTGTGACGTCACTGGGAGGGCCCCGGCGGCTGCCGGGAGCCGAGGCCCCGCGCGTGCGCGGACGGAGAGCGCTGAGCGTAGGGGGAGGTGGCTGCCGCTTCTCCCGCGTCCGCCATTTTGTTGCTGTGGCTATAGGGAACGATCTGGGCAAAACCATCCCCGAGGCGCTACGCTCCTTCGAGTTCGGTGCCTCGTGTGACGGCAGGGGTCGGTGAAGACCCGTGGAGCTCCGGCGCCAGCGCGTTCCAGGTCGGGAGTCAGTGGAGGCACCCCTGGGACCCCGAGCAGCCCTTAGAGCCCCGCGGTGGCCTCCGCTGCGGCTTGCATTTGCCTACCCCGAACCCCCGGCTCTGCCCTGCATTCCCTGGCGGCTCTCTCCGTGAGGCGGCCTCGGAGCAGGCGGGCGGCGGCGGAGGATGTTGCGGGCCCGGAGCCGAGAGGAAAGTGCTGGCCCAGCCCTCTGAGCGAGCCTCGAGGTGTGCGAGAGGCCGCCCTTCCTCGGCCCCAAAGCCGTCTGCCGTCTGCCGGGCTAAGGCGTGCAGAGCAGGCGAGAACAGCCGCCGCCCCGACCGCCGCAGAGCCCCTGGCCCGGCACCATGTCCTCCGCCAGGTTCGACTCCTCGGACCGCTCTGCCTGGTACATGGGGCCGGTGTCTCGCCAGGAGGCGCAGACCCGGCTCCAGGGCCAGCGCCACGGTATGTTCCTCGTCCGCGACTCTTCCACCTGCCCTGGGGACTATGTGCTCTCGGTGTCCGAGAACTCGCGGGTCTCCCACTACATCATCAACTCGCTGCCCAACCGTCGTTTTAAGATCGGGGACCAGGAGTTTGACCATTTGCCGGCCCTGCTGGAGTTTTACAAGATCCACTACCTGGACACCACCACGCTCATCGAGCCGGCGCCCAGGTACGCGAGCGCCCGCCGCGACCACGGTCGAGAACCGAGTCGGTCGAAGAGTGTTTGTATAGGGGGGTGGGGCGCGCTTGAACCCCTATTCCCCCATTCTGAACCAGATTATTTTTCAGAAGGCCTTCCGAACGGAAGGCTAGTGTCAGGATCTGGGTCACTGCTTCAGAAGATGCGTGGTTTTTTTTTTTTCCTCACAAGCCTGTTTCTCAGTGTGAAGAGGATGCGTTTTACATGTTTAACGTGGTTGCCTAGCTAAAACGCACGCTTTTTGCCTTTCGTTACTTTCTCTGGCTGTAATGCTGATGCAGGGATTTGTTGGTTTTTCTAAAAACCCGTTTTTTTGTTTTTTTTTGAGACGGAGTCCCGCTCTGTCGCCAAGGCTGGAGTGTAGTGGCGCGATCTCAGCTCACTGCAGCCTCCGCCTCCGCCCCCTGGGTTCGAGCGAGTCTCCTGCCTCGGCCTCCGGAGTAGCTGGGACTACAGACACTTGACACCACGCCCGGCTCATTTTTTAATTTTTGGTAGAGACGGGGTTTCACCGTGTTAGACCACCAGGATGGTCTCGATTTCCGCACCTCGTGATCCGCCCGCCTCGGCCTCCGAAAGCCAGAATTACAGGCGTGAGCCACCGTGCCCGGCCATAAAACCGTTTTTAAGCCATAGACTTCTTTGCGAATCTGAAGATAGCCCAGCACTCCACCCCCTACCCCCCACCCCCGCCAAATGCACATAAACACAAGTTTGCACACCATCCCAGGTTCTTATACTCCCTCTAGATCCCTGAACTCCAGGTCAGGAACTCCAGGACTGCAATGTTTGGAACAGTCGACCAAATGAAAATACGTTAGCATTTAGAAACAAAAAAAACTCTAACCGAAATAGCAACTGTATATTGTTACCGTGGTGTCAAATTTGAAGCAGGCCATACACCACCACTTTTATAGTATGTTAATTACAAAGATGAGAGAAGGTGCATTGGCTTCAGCGAGGATTTTTTTTGGAAAATTTATTTCATATTTTCTCCCGAATGACCATTAGTAGGCCAGAGATCAGTCTAGTTAATTTCCAAGGTGGAATTAGGCTAGAATGTTGTTAAGGAAAATTTTTAAATGACAGTTGTATCCTAGTTCAATTTTAGACATGATTTTTGTGTTAAGTCTAATGACTTAATGTATTTTAAAATTAACGCAAAGTAACCAGGCATTCTCTTTTTCAAGTGAAATGCATTATTTTAATTGATTAGTTGCTTTAATTTGCCTTAAGTATTTTAGCAGAGATTTGTTTTTATTGTTTTTATTCTGTAACACTTTAATTATCAGTTGTTTCTTTTATTTAAATTATGCCAAATTTGAGTTGAAAAGTTGCCTAGAATTTTTAAAGTAACAAACTGGCCAGTTCATTTCTTAAACATCTATTTTAAAAGGACGGGGTGTTGATACAGTTTTTCCAGGGCTAGATGTTTATGACTTTATGGATTTGTCGACAGGATATTACTCTAACCTTTAAACATTAAAAGCTATTATAATTAAGGACACCAACTGTTTGCATAGGGGGTAGAGAGAAAAAAGAAAGCCATGACAGTATAATGACTATAAGATTAACTACTGAACTAGACTTTAAAAGTGGGGAGAAAGTGGTTATAAATCAAATACTGTATAACAAAGACCGGGACACCAAGAATCTGATTGGTGAAACCTGCAGTTCCTGGCAGATGCTGGTAGTTGCAGTCAACTTTGAGTACAATATTCCAATGTAAGGAGTTGAAGGGAATCTTAGAACCCACTGTAGTGAGATTTGTAATATGGAATAAATTATTCCTCTCATTTGTGAGAGTGAATTATATAATTAATACCAGACATTCATTAAGCCATGCATGTGCTTACATTGAGGTGATGAGTACTAGTATGGCTGTTTGAGAAAAATGAGTGAATGGTCAGGTGCGGTGGCTCACACCTGTAATCCCAGCACTTTGAGAGGCCGAGACAGGCAGATAACAAGGTCAGGAGTTTAAGACCAGCCTGGCCAACATGGTGAAACCCTGTCTTTACTAAAAATACAAAAAATTAGCTAAGCATAGAGGCTGAGGCAGGAGAATTGCTTGAACCCAGGGTGCTAAAGTAAGCCGAGATTGCCACTGCACTCCAGCCCGGTGTGGGGGAGAACAGAGTGAGACTTCGTCACAAAAAAACAAACAAACTCCTTCACAAAAAAACAAACAAAAAAAGTGAGTTAATGGCTTGAATCTCCTTCTAGAGGGAGGAAAAGGAGTATGCTGCTTCTCTCTATCCCCAGAATCACCTTCAGATTTTCCATTCATGCATATGTCTTCTTAGATAACAAGCATGTAATTCTGTCTTTGTCTGCCTTTCTCATTCCCCTTTTACTCCTGGCCTGCTCACTATTCCCTGGTATCGATCCTTCCTTTCTTGTACCTTTGTACCTTTGCTCCAGCTGTTGGCTCTTCATTGACTGCCTTAACTACACCCCCCTCTCCATCTGTTGAAATCCTTCTGTTGTTCAGTCCCCTCACAGATAATGGGGCCTTACCCTGACCCTCCTCCTCACATTCAGCTTTTGTTTCTTCTTCCCTGTGCCCTCTGCCTCAGGTCTATTGCTTTAATTTAGTTTTTCATTTTCCTAGGTATCTCTGAAGGAGATCACCATGCTGGCTGAGTTAGAACCTGAATGGATTTACTTTGTTATAATGAATCTTTGAATTGCCACTCCCAAGCCTGGTTTTCATGCCTTAGGTTTGACATGTTATTAGTCTTTTATAGAAAGCTAGTAGCTGCTAGAGCCTTGGCCAAACGGAAAACTCAGTGTAATCCTTCTTCACAACTCAGGCAAGATAAATTTAGGCTTTTTAGGCCTCAAAACTGAGCTTTTAAAGCCAGAGTTTCATGCCACTTGGCTAGTATTTTTGGTTGATCTTGCATAAAGTTTGTAACAATATTGTCCTCAAAATTTAAGGACTGGTGGCTTACATTATTATAATCTGATCCTTTTTATGGGAATGTTTCTTTTTTTTTTAACCTGGGTGCAAGTGGGTTAAGGCTGAAAAGGGCATTAGTCTATTGGAATGTTTCATAATTTTTAATTTTATATTTTTATTCGAGTGTTTATAAAAGAATTATAACCCCAGTGAAGGTACTGGAAGAGATGTGTGACAGACATAGTTTCTCCCTATGGAGCTTATAGTTTAGTGGAGGAGATAGACTGAAAAGTAGAAAAGTAAAGTAAGATTAATAAATGCTGTACAGGAAATAAAGCAAGGCTGAAGGAATATAACAGGAGGGACCTACCTGGGGTGGTGTAGTCAGAGAAAGCATGAAGGTAAGAGGGGAGAGAAGAACCCAGCCTAGGCAAGACTTGACTTGAGAGGAGGGGGGAAGAGCCTTCCTTATTAAGGCAAAAGCTTATGAACTTGTTCTGAGGTGAGAAAGACCATTGTGTTGGGAGTGTGTTTCTTTTTTTTTTTTTTGAGACGGAGTTTCGCTCTTGTTACCCAGGCTGGAGTGCAATGGCGCGATCTCGGCTCACCGCAACCTCCGCCTCCCGGGTTCAGGCAATTCTCCTTCCTCAGCCTCCTGAGTAGCTGGGATTACAGGCATGCGCCGCCACGCCCAGCTAGTTTTTTTGTATTTTTTTTAGTAGAGACGGGGTTTCACCATGTTGACCAGGATGATCTCGATCTTTCGACCTCGTGATCCACCCGCCTCGGCCTCCCAAAGTTGCTGGGATTACAGGCTTGAGCCACCACGCCGGCCTGGGAGTGTGTTTCTTAAAGGAGAAAGGGGGACATATAAAATGGGTTGGGAGATAAAGATCATGGTCAGGAATTTGATTTTTATTTAAAGTGCTGTGGGCTCCATGGAAGGAATTTGAGGCAGGGAAGTGACCTGGGGCTATTACTGTAATCTAGGCACAAAGTGATGACTAATAGTAACAGTGGAGCTGTGACTTGGAGATTCCTATTTTGGAGATAAAATTGATTTGCTGATGGGTGGGGATGATGGGAAGGGGAAGAAGGGGTGATTTGGTATATTTCTAACTATTTGTCTTTTGCGTTTTTATCTTTAACTGCTTTTTATATTTGTGGTATTTCTTTTCTCTCTCTCTTTTTTTTTTTTAAATTTTTAGAGACAGGGTTTCACCATGTTGGCCAGGCTGGTCTTGAACCCCTGACCTCAAGTGATCCACCTGCCTGGGCCTCCCAAAGTACTGGGATTACAGGTGTGAACCATGGGACCTAGCCTAGCTCTGGTGTTTTTTATTTAATAGGGGCCATTTTCGCTTTAATAACAGAATGCTTCAGAAGATAGCTTGCTTTGTTTGATATTTTCTATTTCTAGCTTATGTAGATGAATTCAGGCTATGAAGAAAAATTAGAAGAAATAAAATTGATTGAGACCATCTTGGCCAAAAATGGTGAAACCCCGTCTCTACTAAAAATACAAAAAAAATTAGCCGGATGTGGTGGCACATGCCTGTAATCCCAGCTACTTGGGAGGCTGAGACAGGAGAATTGCTTGAACCCAGGAGGCAGAGGTTGCAGTGAGCCGAGAATGCGCCATTGCACTCCAGCCTGGGCAACAAGAGTGAAACTCCGTCTCAAAAAAAAAAAAAAAAAAAAAAAGAAATAAAATTGGCCAGGTGCGGTGGCACATGTCTGTAATCCCAGCACTTTGGGAGGCTGAGGTGGGCAGTTCACAGGATCAGGAGTTCGAGACCAGCCTGGCAAACATAGTGAAACCCCATCTCTACTAAAAATATGCAAATTACCTGGGCATGGTGTTTTGCACCTGTAGTCACAGCTACTTGGGAGGCTGAGGCAGGAGAATCATTTGAACCCGGGAGGCGGAGGTCGTGGTGAGCCATTGCACCCCTTGCACTCTAGCCTTGGGCAACAGAGCAAGATTCTGTCTCAAAAGAAAAAAAAAAAGAAATAAGAAATAAGATTTTACCAATAAAAACTAAGGGAAGTTGGCCCTTCAAGAAAATTATGTGGGCCGGGCGCGGTGGCTCAAGCCTGTAATCCCAGCACTTTGGGAGGCCGAGGAGGGTGGCTCACGAGGTCAGGAGATCGAGACCAATGTGGTCAACATGGTGAAACCCCGTCTCTACTAAAAATACGAAAAATTAGCTGGGCATGGTGGCACGTGCCTGTAATCCCAGCTACTCAGGAGGCTGAGGCAGGAGAATTGCCTGAACCCAGGAGGCGGAGGTTGCGGTGAGCCGGGATCGCGCCATTGCACTCCAGCCTGGGTAACAAGAGCAAAACTCCGTCTCAAAAAAAAAAAAAAAAAAAAAAGAAAATTATGTGTTTTGCTCAACAGACTTTAAGCATTGAATGTACCTGGTACTATGGAACCAACATTGAATCAGACAGCCCTATCATCCTTCTGAGGAGCTTACTGGTTACTAAAAAAACATTTTAAAGGTCAGCTGTGCTCAGTGGCTCATGCCTGTAATCCTGGCACTATGGGAGGTTAATGGATGAGGATCGCTAGAGCCCAGGAGCTTGAGACCAGTCCTGGCAACATAGTGAGACCCTGTCCTTACTAAAAGTTAAAAAGTTAGCCAAGCATGGTGTTGTGCGCCTTTAAGTCCCAGCTACTTGGGAGACTAAAGTGGAAGGATTGCTTGAGTATGTTAGGTCGAGGCTGCAGTGAACTGTGATTGTGCCACTGCACTCCAGCCTAAGTGATAGAGCCAGAGCTGGTCTCAAAAAATAAATGAATGAATGAATGTAAGTATGTATATATTTAATTTCCATGCATGATAAAGTAGCTGTGGAAAAACCAAGAAAGGGTCCTTAGTCAAACCTTAGAGCCCAGAAGAGGAGCCTCACACACCTGTGAATCGGAAGCCAAGCCCTGAAGGGACAGGAGGAAATGAGAGGCGTAGTTGTGTCTCCGCCTTACATCCCCTGTTCTAAATATTTAGAAACTCAAATCCAGACTTTCATAATTCAGAATACAGGGGAAGGACTGTCAGTAATTTTAATCAACATAGAATTCAGCACTGTGAATAAACCCCTTTGCATTTCTCCTGACCAGTAGTTAAAGTCATGTGAATTTGATTGAGATAAAATACAGGAACACAGCCAGGTGTGCTGGCTCACGCCTGTAATCCTAGCACCTTGGGAGACTGAGGTGGGTGGATTGCCTGAGCTCAGGAGTTTGAGACCAGCCTGGGCAATACCATGAAACCCCATCTCTGCTAAAATACAAAAAATTAGCCAGGCATGGCAGCATGCGCTTGTAATCCCAGCTACTTGGGAGGCTAAGGCAGCAAAATCACTTGAACCTGGGAGGTGGCGATTGTAGTAAGCTGAGATAGCACCACTGCACTCCAGACTTGGCGATAGAGTGAGACTCCATCTCTTAAAAAAAAAAAAAAGTCGGGCGTGGTGGCTCATGCCTGTAATCCCAGCACTTTGGGAGGCAGAGGCAGAGGCGGGTGGATCACGAGGTCAACAGATCGAGACCATCCTGGTCAATGTGGTGAAACCCTGTCTCTACTAAAAATACAAAAAATTAGCTGGGCATGGTGGCGCATGCCTGTAGACCCAGCTGCTCAGGAGGCTGAGGCAGGAGAATTGCCTGAACCCAGGAGGCGGAGGTTGCGGTGAGCTGAGATCGCGCCATTGCACTCCAGCGTGGGTAACAAGAGCGAAACTCCGTCTCAAAAAAAAAAGGAACACTCATGCTGAAAATGGAGTCTTATCCAGTTAAGAGTTGTATTCTCGGCCGGGCGCGGTGGCTCAAGCCTGTAATCCCAGCACTTTGGGAGGCCGAGGCGGGTGGATCACAAGGTCGAGAGATCGAGACCATCCTGGTCAACATGGTGAAACCCCGTCTCTACTAAAAATACAAAAAAAATTAGCTGGGCATGGTGGCACATGCCTGTAATCCCAGCTACTCAGGAGGCTGAGGAAGGAGAATTGCCTGAACCCGGGAGGCGGAGGTTGCGGTGAGCCGAGATCGCGCCATTGCACTCCAGCCTGGGTAACAAGAGCGAAACTCCGTCTCAAAAAAAAAAAAAAAAAAAAAAAAAAAAAAAAAAAAAAGAGTTGTATTCTCATGGAAAGTACTGTAGCCATTCAAATTGTGACTTTTCTCTTAAGACTCAAATCCACAGAATTGTGACCTAAATTTTTCCTTTTGATTTAAATGATTAGACTAGATTATATCTGTTTTTTTTTTTTTTTTTCCTCTTGAGACTGAATCTTGCTTTGGCACCCAGGCTGGAGTGCAGTGGTGTGATCTCGGCTCACTGCAACCTCCGCCTCCCAGGTTCAAGCAATTCTCCTGCTTCATCCTCCCTAGTAGCTGGGATTACAGGCGTCTGCCACCACACCCAGCTAATTTTGTATTTTTGGTAGAGTTGGGGTTTCACCATGTTGGCCAGGTTGGTCTGAAACTTACGATACTGTAATCCACCCGCCTTTGCCTCCCAAAGTGCTAGGATTACAGACGTGAGCCATCACGCCCGGGTAGACGAGATTGTTTCTAAAGGTCTTTAAGACTAAAATATTTTAATTCTGGGTTGGGCGTGGTCAGGAGACCAGCCTGGACAACGTCGCGAAACCCCATTTCTAAAAATGCAAAAATTAACCAGGCATGGTGGCAGGTGCCTGTAGTCCTAGCTACTTGGGAGGCTGCAGCAGGAGAATCACTTGGAGGCAGATGTGCTGTGAGCTGAGATCGCACCACTGCACTCCAGTCTGGGCAACAGAGCAAGACTTTGGAAACAGTCTCAGGGGAAAAAAAAAACCCCAAAAACATTTTAATTCTTTTAGGTAAGTAAAAGGGAGCACAGCCTATTAGTTGGGAGTTCAGATTAACCTAAGCTGACTGAGTCTGAGCTAAAATCATAACAAGTTAGGTGGGGCCACTGGGCACATAGCAACTCACCTGGAATGAATGTCAGAAGAGGCTTCAAAGGCACACTGAGTGCCATTCAAATTCTGTCACACCAATTGTGTGACAGAATTAAACCAGAGTTAGGCAGTTCAAATACCTGAGCTTTTGTGCTTTCATAAACAAAAAATGAGGGAAATAGGAAAGGGAAAGTTCTTTGATATATGGAGGCCTGCTGTATACCAAAGCTCACTGCTAAACTCTAGGTATCTTATGGAAGTAAACCATGTTTTTGTTTTTTTTGTCTTTGAGAAGCTTGGTCTGTTGAAAAAATTAAAATAGAATGCCATGACAGCTTACAACCAAAAGTAATCAACTAAGGGGTGGGGAAAGGCTTAAAAGAGGAGATGCCCTTCAACTGATTCTTGAAGGATAAGAACAAGTATACGAGGTAGAAGAGGTGGTGGCAGTGCCTGCTGGTAAAGACACAGTTATGATTAATGTGAATGATGGACAGGAAGCTAGGAAGGAAAGATAAGGCTAATTTGTAAAGGACCCCCCCCCGTGCCTTGTAAATGAGTTGAACAGTGGGAGCCATCTAAAGTTTTTAAAAAAGAGAACTGTCAAATTTTAGAGGAGAACTGATCAGTTTTGCTTTTGAGAAACTGCTTTGGGTGGGGAGAGATCTGAAGGACTAATGAAGGGCTGTTAACTAGAAAGGGACCCTGAGAAGCTGAGCCCAGATCAAATGCCATAGGAATGTAAAGTGGCACATAGAAGGTGAGGGAAGAGGTATGATGACTTCAGAGAGGATTGAGTGATCCCTTTGAGAGAAGAAAAAGGGATTAGGGTGGAGGGGTGATTCTTTTCAATAGTAAGAATCTTTCTTTGAGGTACCTGCTGGAAGCCAGGTGTATTTAGCAATCTGATGGGTTTGTTACTGTGAAGAGAGGTAAGGGCTGAATACACAGAATCTTAGCTTAGACGGGATCACCCAGAGTGAACAGACAGAACAGGAATAAGTAGAGGAAGGGAAGCTGTGGAAGGAGAGGCAGCTACAAGCATAGGAGGAGAGCCATTAGTGATGGCCTGAAAGCCCAGGGACAGAAGGGAGGGGACCTTGGCATGAAAAGCTGCTCAGTGGTGAAAATGGTGGTTACCTGAAGTTGTTTCATTAGAGAAGTGCTTAGCTAATCTTGGAATTGATTTTTTTTTTTTGAGACAGAGTCTCGCTCTGTTGCCCGGGCTGGAGTGCAGTGGCACACAGTCTTGGCTTACTGCAACTTCTACCTCCTGGGTTCAATTAGTTCTCCTTCCTCAGCCTCTTCAGTAGCTGGAATAATAGCCCCCCCCCCTCCGCCACCCACCACCCCTGGCTAAATTTTTGTATTTTTAGTAGAGACAGGGTTTCACTACATTGGATCAGGCTGGTCTCAAACTCCTGACCTCAGGTGATCCGCCCGCCTCTGCCTCCCAAAGTGCTGGGATTACAGGCATGAGCCACTACGCCCAGTTGGAATTGATTCTTCTACTGGTGTTTTTTTTTTTTTTTTTTTAACTGCGAATTATTTCCATAGAAAAGAGTAAGGTGGGCTGGGCACAGTGGCTCACACCTGTAATTCTAGCACTTTGGGAGGCCAAGGTGGGTGGATCACGAGGTCAGGAGTTCAAGACCAGCCTGTCTCAACATGGTGAAACCCTGTCTCTACTAAAAATACAAAAAAATTAGCTGAGCATGGTGGCGTGTGCCTGTAATCCCACCTACTCAGGAGAATGAGGCAGGGGAATTGCTTGAATCTGGTAGGAGATGGTTGCAGTGAGCTGAGATCGTACCACTGCACTCCAGCCTATGCTATAGAGCAAGACTTGTCTCAAAAAAAAAAAAAAAAAAGACAAAGAGTAAGGCAGCCAGGCACGGTGGATCACTTGAGGTCAGGAATTCGAGACCAGCCTGGCCAACGTCATAAAACCCTGTTTCGTTCTACTAAAATTACAAAAAAAAAAAAAAAAAAAAAATTAGTCGGGTGTGGTGGTGGGCTTCTATAATCTCTGCTACTTGGGAAGCTGAGGTAGAATTGTTTGAACCTGGGAGGTGAAGGTTGCAGTGAGCCGAGATTGGGCCACTGCACTCCAATCTGGGTAGAGAGAGAGAGACTCCATCTCAAAAAAAAAAAAAAAAAAAAAAAAAAAGAGTAGGCCAGGTGCGGTGGCTCAAGCCTGTAATCCCAGCACTTTGGGAGGCCGAGGCGAGTGGATCACTGGGTCAAGAGATCGAGACCATCCTGGTCAACATGGTGAAACCCTGTCTCTACTAAAAATACAAAACATTAGCTGGGCATGGTGGCGCGTACCTGTAATCCCAGCTACTCAGGAGGTTTAGGCAGGAGAATTGCCTGAACCCAGGAGGCGGAGGTTGCGGTGAGCCGAAATCGCGCCATTGCACTGCAGCCTGGGTCACAAGAGCGAAACTCCATCTCAAAAAAAAAAAAAAAAAAGAGTAAGGCTGGGCACAGTGGTTTACACCTGTAATCCCAATACTTTGGGAGGCCGAGGCAGGTGGATCACTTGCGCTCAGGAGTTTGAGACCAGTCTGGCCAACATATGAAATCCCATCTCTATTAAAAAGTACAAAATTAACCAGGTGGTGGCAGGCCCCTGCAATTCTAGCTACTGGGGAGGCTTAGGCACAAGAATTGCTTGAACCCGGGAGGTGGAGGTTGCAGTGAGCTGAAATCATGCCATTGCACTGCAGCCTGTGTGAAGAGTGAGACTCTTTCTCAAAAAGAAAAGAAAAGTATATGTAAGCTGGGCATGGTGGCATGCACCTATAGTCCCAATTACTGAGAGGACTGAGGTAGGAGGATTGCTTGAGCCCAGGAGTTCAAGACAAGCCTGGGCAACATAAACCCCCATCTCTACAAAAAATTAAAGGTTAGCTGGGAATGGTGGCTCGAACCTGTAGTCCCAGCTACATAGGAGGCTAAGGTGGGAGGGTAACTTGAGCCTGGGAGGTCAAGGCTGTAGTGAGCCATGACTATACCACTGTACTCCAGCCTGGGCCACAGAGCCAGATGCTGTCTCAAAAACAAAACTATTACCCCTTAAAAAAAAAAAAAATTGGCCAGGCACTTTGGCCTAGCCTATAATCCCAGGAGTTTGGGAGGCCAAGGTGGGAGGATCACTTGAGTTCAGCAGTTCAAGACTAGCCTGGACAACATGGCAAGCTCCTGTTTCTACAAAAATTAACTGGATGTGGTGGCATGCACCTGTAGTCCCAGCTATGCAGGAGGTTGAGGTGGGAGGATAGCTTGAGCCTGGGAGGTTGAGGCTGCAGTGAGCCGTGATTGTGCCTTTGCACTCCAGCCTGGGCAACAGAGCGAGATTTCATCTCCAAAAAAAAAAAATAAATATATTACCAGCACCTTGGAAACTTTTTTTCCAGTTGATTATTGGGTTTTTCAGTGTGCGTAAGAAGATTTTAAGCTTAGAATGTATTAAAACTTGATTTAAAGATGTTTTGTAAGCCGGGCGCGGTGGCTCAAGCCTGTAATCCCAGCACTTTGGGAGGCCGAGGCGGGTGGATCACGAGGTCAAGAGTTCGAGACCATCCTGGTCAACATGGTGAAACCCCGTCTCTACCAAAAATACAAAAAATTAGCTGGGCATGGTGGCACGTGCCTGTAATCCCAGCTATTCAGGAGGCTGAGGCAGGAGAATTGCTTGAACCCAGGAGGCGGAGGTTGCGGTAAGCCGAGATCGCGCCATTGCACTCCTGCCTGGGTAACAAGAGCGAAACTCTGTCTCAAAAAAAAAAAAAAAAAAAGATGTTTTGTATATGGTTTATATATGAAACTGATAATGCTTTTAACCAAAAGAGCAGAGAGATTCATTATCATCAGATAAGAAAAGTCAGTTATGAATTAGTTGTTGGGAGCTTTGCTGCTCAAAGTGTGCAGTGGACAGGAGGCAGAAAGTGAGAAGCATGGGTCAAGAGTATTTGGATGGGCTTGAAAATCCCTTTCTGTTTTAAAGGGAAGTTCGGGGAGTGTGCTGTTTTCAATCTTGCTCAAAGAACAAACTGAAATAATTGAGAAGCAATACATTTTTCTGATGACTATGCTTCATATTTCTTTAGTCAGTGGGGTCTAATGGAAAGGCTAAGATATTGGACATGAAGCAACATGTATTTATCTCTTTAGTGGAACTAATGTTTAATTTTCAGGGGAGTTTGATGAATAAATTAGTTTGAGAATATGGACAGAGGACTTGGAATTTATGTCAGGGTATGACTGGTGAGATTGATTTGGTATCAAATTTATGAATATTTCTGCAGATAGTAACACAGGAAATGAGCCCCAAGGTCACTGTAGCAGTATAGTAGCGGAGGGGAGTAGAAACTGTCTTTATCAAATTTGTACAGACACATACCCCTCACCAGAGAAGCAAAGAAGTTGAAAAGTACACTTTGCCTCCCTAACACAGGAATTTAGAGCAGGGATCAGCAAACTGTTGAGTGAAGGGTCAGATTGTAAATATTTTCAGCTTTGCCACAGGGTCTCTGTCCAACTACTCAACTATGCCCTTGTAGCGAAAAAGTCATAGACAATACATAAATGAACAGGCTCAGCTATTTTTTTAAAAATTGAAACGGAGTCTTGCTCTCTTTGGTCTCATTTGCAAAATGGGGTCTCAAAAAAACAAAACAAAACCACCATCTAGCTCACAGAGTTGACGTATGAAATAATGTCTTCAAAGACCGTAAACCTTGCCTATCGCAGATAATGAGTATGAGCTCTGATTTATTAGTTTGTTTGTTTATTTATTTACTTACTTATTTTTGGGATGGAGTCTTGCTCTGTTGCCAGGCTGGAGTGCAGTAGCACAATCTTGGCTCGCCACAACTTCCACCTCCTGGGTTCAAGCGATTCTCCTGCCCCAGCCTCCCAAATAGGTGGGATTACAGGCATATGCCACCATGCCTGGCTAATTTTCGTATTTGTAATAGAGATGGGGTTTCACCATGTTGCTCAGGGTGATCTCAATCTCTTGACCTCATGATCTGCCCTCCTCGGGCTCCTAAAGTGCTGGGATTATTGGCGTGAGCCACCGTGCCTGGCCCGGTATGAGCTCTTTATTGTTATTCCTGCTCCCACTACTCTTGCTATTCATTTATTATTATTATTATTTATTTATTTATTTATTTTTGAGACAGTCTTGCTCTGTTGCCCAGGCTGGAGTGCAATGGTACAGTCATAGCTCACTGTAGCTTCTAACTCCTGGGTTCAAGTAATGCTCCTGCCTCAGCCTCTTGAGCAGACTACGGCCCGCGGCCCCCCTGAGGCCCCCTGAGGCCATTTATCTGGCCCCCTGCCACACTTCAGGAAGGGGCACTTCTTTCATTGGTGGTCAGTGAGAGGAGCACAGTATGTGGCCCCCTGTGTAAAAAGTTTGGGGACGCCTGCTCTTGAGTATCTGAGACCACAGTTGTGCACCACCATGCCTGGCTAATTTTTTGTCTTTTTAGTAGAAACAGAGTTTTGCTGCTTTGGACAGGTGGGTCTCCAAGTGATCTGGCCTCTGTGGCCTCCCAAAGTGCGGGAATTTAAGGTCGTTACTGTTTTTAGTGTGGCAAGCCTATAAGCCCTTTTTGTTCCTTTTTTTTAGAGGGGTCAGAGACAGAGGCCTTTCTCATTTTCTGGGTGTCCAGGGAAGTATGCAGGATGTAAAGCATAGATTAAGAGTGGGAGGAAGAGTGTGTGGTGGTTGTGACAAGGGTCCAAAGGAAGGCAGCTTCCGAACTTGCTCAAGATTTTAAAAATTTAAACAAGGTATCTCTATATAAACAAAAGGTTTCTGTAAAACAGAGATGAAGTGTGTGTATGTGTGTGTACTTGTAATTTGAAAAGACATACTTAGGATAATATCTTTTGGGACAGTGCAGGCTGCAAAAATTACAACATGACAACTTTCTTAACTACTAAGAATATAAAAAGGAAAATAAGGCCAGGAGTGGTAGCTCACACCTGTAATCCCAGCACTATGGGAGGCTAAGGCTGGTGGGTGGATCAGATCAGGCCAGGAATTTGAGACCAACCTGGCCAACATGGCAAAAACGATCTCTACTAAAAATACAAAATTTAGCTGGGTATAGTGTTGCGTATCTGTAATCTCAGCTACTCAGGAGGCTGGGGCAGAAGAATCACTTCAACCCAGGAGGCAGAGGCTGCAGTGAGCTGAGATTGCTCCACTGTACTCCAGACTGGGTGACAGAGCAAGATTCTGTCTCAAAAAAAAAAAAAAAAAAAAGAGAGACTGAGCGTGGTGGCTCACACCTGTAATCCCAGCACTTTGGGAGGCTGAGGTGGGTGGATCACTTGAGGTCTGGAGTTTGAGACCAGCCTGGCCAACATGGTGAAACCCTGTCACTACTAAAAATACAAAAAAAACCGGCCAGGCGCCGTGGCTCACGCCTGTAATCCTAGCACTTTGGGAGGCCAAGGTGGGTGGGTCACCTGAGGTCAGGAGTTCAAGACCAGCCTGGCCATCATGGTGAAACCCCATCTTTAAAAAAAAAAAAAAAAATTAGCTGGGCGTGGTGGCAGATGCCTGTAATTGCATCTACTTGGGAGGCTGAAGCAGGAGAATCACTTGAACCCGGGAGGTGAGGTTGTAGTGAGCTAGCTATGATTGCGCCATTGCACTCCAGCCTGGGCAACAAGAGCAAAAGTCCGTCTCAAAAAAAAAAAAATTATAGAGGAGAGTGGTTTGTTAAGTTTGACAACCACTGGCTTAGAGTAAGATTTTTCTCTTAATATTCTTTCTCTCTCAAGGTATCCAAGCCCACCAATGGGATCTGTCTCAGCACCCAGCCTGCCTACAGCAGAGGAAAACCTGGAATATGTACGGACTCTGTATGATTTTCCTGGAAATGATGCAGAAGACTTGCCCTTTAAAAAGGGTGAGATCCTAGTGATAATAGAGAAGCCTGAAGAACAGTGGTGGAGTGCCCGGAACAAGGATGGCCGGGTTGGGATGATTCCTGTCCCTTACGTCGAAAAGCTTGTGAGATCCTCACCACATGGAAAGCATGGAAATAGGAATTCCAACAGTTATGGGATCCCAGAACCTGCTCATGCGTACGCCCAACCTCAGACCACAACTCCTATACCTGCAGTTTCTGGTTCTCCTGGGGCAGCAATCACCCCTTTGCCATCGACTCAGAATGGACCTGTCTTTGCGAAAGCAATCCAGAAAAGAGTACCCTGTGCTTATGACAAGACTGCCTTGGCATTAGAGGTAAAGTCTGTTCAGACTAGCTTTTTGTTTCCTTTGACACTTGGTTTTCTTTTTTTGTTTGTTTGTTTTTGTTTTTGACACTTGGTTTTCATTTTTAGTTTTAGTGTCTGCTCATTTAAGCTTATATTCATGGAATTAGAGCACTGTATGATTTTGGAAGATGTGCACTGTTAGCATTTCATTTTAAAATTTTTCATTTTGTTTTGTTTTTGACATGGAGTCTCACTCTGTTGCCCAGGTTGGAGTGCAGTGGTGCAATCTTGGCTCACCGCAATCTGCCTCCTGGGTTCAAACGATTCTTCTGCCTCAGCTTCTCAAGTAGCTGGGAATACAGGCATCTGCCACCATGCCTGGCTAATTTTAGTATTTTTAGTAGAGACTGGGTTTCACTATGTTGGCCAGGATGGTCTCGATCTCTTGACCTTGATTAGAGGCGTGAGCCACTGTGTCCAGCCTAAATTTTTTTTATAGAAACGAGGTCTCCCTTTGTCGCCCAGGCTGATCTCAAGGTCCTGGCCTTGAGTAATCCTGCTACCTTGGCCTCCCAAAGTGCTGGGATTACAGATGTAAGCCACCATGCCTGGCCCACTGTTAGTGTTTCAAAGCCTGTTTTGTTCTTTCCTCTTCCTTGTTTCTCCCAAATTCTTAGCCTGCTTGCTGTTTTTTGTTCCCAAAGCCTAATAGATTTAGTTTTCATAATAGTTATTAGTTTCATAATTTAGTTGGTTTTTTTTCCAGTAAGGAAAGATAATAATTAAGGAAGACCCATGACACACAGTCACTTGTATGGTTCTGTATTTATTTCTTTTTTTTTTTCTGAGACAGAGTCTCACTTTGTCGCCCAGGCTGGAGTGCAGTGGCGTGATCTCGACTCACTGCAACCTCTGTCTCCCAGGTTCAAGCAATTTTTCTACCTTAGCCTTTCCAGTAGCGGGGCAACAGGTGTGTGTCACCATGCCCGGCTAAGTTTACTTTTAGTAGAGTTGGGGTTTCACCATGTTGGAAAGGCTGGTCTCGAACCCCTGACCTCATGATCCACCTGCCTCGGCCTCCCAAAGTGCTGGGATTACAGGTGAGCTACCATGCCTGGCCAGTTCTGTATTTCAAACATTGGAATTAGTTGAGAAATATGAATAAATGTCTTAGAATTTCTCTTGAGCTAGGTAGAGGACTGACTTTTTTTTTTTGAGATGGAGTCTCACTCTGTCACCGAGGCTGGATGGAGCACAGTGCTCTCGGCTCACTGCAACCTCCACCTCCTGGGTTCAAGTGATATTCCTGCTTCAGCCTCCCGAGTAGCTGGGATTACAGGCACCTGCCACCATGCCCGGTGAATTTTTCTATTCTTAGTAGAGACAGGGTTTCATCATGTTGGCCAGGCTCTTGAACTCCTGATCTCAGGTGATCCACCCACCTCAGCCTCGAAAAGTGCTGGGATTTCAGGGGTCAGCCACTGCACTTGACCAACCAAGTCATTTTCTTCCTTTTTTTTTTTTTTTTTTTTTTTTGAGACAGAGTCTTGCTCTGTTGCCCAGGCTGGAGTGCAGTGATGTGATCTCAGCTCACTGTACCCTCTGCCTCCTGGGTTCAAGCAGCTCTCCTGCCTCAGCCTCCTGAGT
The DNA here is from genome assembly GCF_048565385.1 of Saimiri boliviensis. Lineage (NCBI taxonomy): Eukaryota > Metazoa > Chordata > Mammalia > Primates > Cebidae > Saimiri > Saimiri boliviensis. Next base: position 24,802,620 of record NC_133469.1, on the reverse strand, counting down.
AGCTGGGATTACAGGTGTGCGCGACTACACCAGGCTAATTTTTTTTTGTATTTTTAGTAGAGATGAGATTTCACCATGTTGGTCAGTCTGGTCTTGATCTCCTGACCTCAAGTGATCCACCCGCCTCAGCCTCCCAAAGTGCTGGTATTACAGGTGTGAGCCACTGCACCTGGCCAAGTCTTTTTCTTCTAACTAAACATTAACTGACTCTTTAAAAAGTCTTTCTCAGCCAGGACTGGTGGCTCATGCCTGTAGTTCCAGCCCTTAGGGAGGCTGAGACCAGTGGATGACTGGAGGTCGGGAGTTTGAGACAAGCCTGGCCAACACGATGAAACCATCTCTACCAAAAAATATAAAAATTAGCTAGATGTGGTGGCATGCACCTGTAGCCCCAGCTAATCGGGAGACCGAGGTGGGATAATTGCTTGAACCCAGGAGTCAGGTTTCAGTTAGCCAAGATTGTGTGAGCAACAAAGTGAGACCCTATCTCAAAGAAAGGGGCGGGGTGGGGGGGGCGGGGAGATAAACCCTAAGTGCATTTCAGAAGGATGAAGTAAGGGAGCCAGTTGCTTAAAAAGAAAAAAACAACCTGATGACCAGTCAGCCTGCCCACAGATGAAATAATTGGTTCATGAGTATTTTTCCATAGGTTGTCCTGAATTATTCCTTTTTTTTTTTTTTTTTTTTTTAAGTTTTGAGGTAGAGTTTCGCTGGAGTGCAATAGTGTCGTCTTGGCTCACCGCAACCTTCAGCCCCTTGGGTTCAAGCGATTCTCCTGCCTCATCCTCTGGAGTAGCTGGGATTACAGGCATGCGCCACCATGTCCAGATAATTTTTTGTATTTTTAGTAGAGACAGGGTTCCTCCATGTTGGTCAGGCTGGTAATGAACGCCCACTCCCAACCTCAGGTGATGCGCCTGCCTTAAGCTCCCAGAGTGCTGGGATTACAGGTGTGAGCCACTGTGCCCGGTCTTCAATTTTTCTTTGGGCCAGACTAGTATCTGAATGAGCTGAAGGTTTGTTTTAGTGTTTGGTTTTTGTCTCCCTCTCATCTTGGCTGTAAAAAGGAGCATCTGAGGCTGTGGCTGGGGTCAGGGACTGCGGCCCTGGGTCTGAGGAGGACACCTCCACAGATGGAAATGGTGGCTGAGCAGGTCTTCCAGCCTTTTTTCTGTGTTTCCTTCCTTTCTGTCCTTCCTTTCCTTCAGATGGAGTCTCATTCTGTTGCACAAGCTGGAGTGCAGTTGGCATGATCTCAGCCCACTGCAACCTTCACCTCCTGGGCTCAAGTGATTCTCTTGCCTTAGCCTCCCGAGTAGTTGGGATTCCAGGTGCCCACCACCACACCCAGCTAATTTTTCTACTTTTAGTAGAGACAGGGTGGTTTCACTATGTTGGCCAGGCCAATCTCAAACCCCTCGCCTCCAGTGATCTGCCGGCCTCAGCTTCCCAAAGTGCTGGGATTAGTGAGCCACAGTGTCTGGCCAAGCCTTTTAGCTTTCTCACCCCGACACAGACCTGCCTAAGCACAGATGCATGCCTCTGGTCTGGTCTGCACTCCAGCACCTTAGAATAACACAGGGTACTCCAGGCTGTTAATACCCTGTAGCATGCATTGTGTTTTCAGCTTTTTGAGGCATTTTCACATCTTTCATAGCATAGGATTGGGGAGCTAGGAGTCAGAGTGGGTGTAACTCGTGTGTGTTTGGCAGCTGATCATTGAGAACCTTGAAGGTCAAGGCTCCCAGTCAGAATTTCAGGTACCTGCCTGTTTATCTCTGGCGCTAGGATATGTGTTTTAGAAAGCTGTGTCTTGTGTGCATGTGTGTGTTTCATTGGAGCGAGTACTGGGAAGTTGTAGGGAGGAACATCAGGTATTGTTAGAGGGATCACTTAGAACTTGGTGAGTGGGTGGGTAGGTAGGTGCCTAAGACAGGCCAGGAGTAGGAGGAAGGAAGCCTGCTTAATGATTGTGTTTTTTAAGGTAACCTACATACTTGGCCATTACACAGGTCCTGGTCTGTCAGGTGTCCCCCCACTACGCCCCAGGGGGTTCTCCACACCTGAGCCTCATGACACTAACCTAGCTCCTTGAGCTTCAGCAAAGGCTTTGTTTGGTGCTTGACTGAGAGAATATAAATAGGACCTGAGAAATAGACTTTTACCAGATTCCATTTAATGGTATTTTGCTTTCTGTATATTTAAATGAGACTTTAGGCTATAGCATAGGTAAATTTTTTGTTTTGTTTTTGAGACTGAGTCTGTTGCTCAGGCTGGAGTGCAGTGGCGCAGCCTCTGCTCACTGCAACCTCTGCTTCACAGGTTCAAATGATTCTTGTGGCTCAGCCTCCTGAGTAGCTGGGGTAAATATTTTTATGATTGTTATCCTCTAAAACTATTATTAGGATAGTGGTGCCTGTTTGATCTTGTTAAAAACAACTCTTGGGAATTTTGCAATTAGGTTACTAGGAAAAGTATTAAAATTAAAATGAGAAACAGACAAGTAGGACAAAATGTGCCAATAATTGAAACTTCGTTATTCCCCTTGATAGTATTACAGATAACGATGAAGGCTTAGGTGACTTTATTCCTTAAATTATTTTACAAGTTATTTTTAAAAAATAAAACTTGGTTTTCAAAAGAGTATTCCTGCAAGTAAAGAGATATTTTAAAACCAGTCTGTGTTTAGCCATTTTCTTCTCTTGCTGACTTTTCTGCAAGAAGAGAATTGATCCTGAGATTTGATTTGAAGGGGAACACTTGGTATCTGTAAGGTGAATTGAGCTTGTGTGATGAGACTGAGTCATTGGGTAGCTGTAGATAGGTGAGCATTGCTGGGCAAAGGGCAAAAGTGACAGAAGACAGGGCAGTGGACTGTTGCCCTGTCACAGAGGGCTATGCTGAGGAGATTAACAATTTTCTTGCATTGCCTTGATTTGAGACATGAAACAGCCAGTTTCTCACAGCTAACAGAAGGTCAGGTTTGCAGGCAATTTCTTTTTATTTATTAGTTTTTAAAATTTAGAGCAAATGCTTTACTCTGGTTTAATATTCTCATTCATTTGCATTCCACTATGCTTTTCTGACTAAAAAGAAAGGGAAGAATGATCTTAGTATCTTTAGAGTTGTGCTTAACCCTGGATACACACACCTATGAATATTTGGTGTATGAAAATTTGTATTTAAGTGTCTAACTGCAGCCTTTTCCGTGCATTTCCCCCATGTTATGGCGTAAGAAAGCAAGTGGTGACATGAGCTGGGGATCTGTGGGAATTGAGTTCAGTTGAACAGATTGTGTGGAAGAAAAACAGTTTCTCAGGCTACGAGTGAGACTTAAAGTGATTGGGATGGAATTCATATACATCAAGCAGAAAGACAGGTTGTATTGATACCTTAGGTCATTTAGTCTAATCTTACCTTCCCAATGCTTTTAGCCCTCTTTGGAGTCTTAACTCCATGGCCCTCCAGTCTCGACTTGGATGTCTCCAAAAAATTTATTTCAACTGAAGTTTATTGAGTGCCTTTTATGTGACAGGCTAGGAACTTAGGAGACAGTAGTGAACAAAACAAAGATGTCTTTACTTGTGGAACGTCTAGAACATAACAGTTTCATGAGGTGGTGTGTCTCATGTTGAATGGCTTTGGTAGCTGACACGTCTTGCGTTCTGGCTCTCTGCTAGGGAGAAATAAGCCACAGCCAGTCCTCTTCCTGTGTTTGCCTAGCCCAGTGTGTGAACTTAAGTGCGTGGCCCCACAGTTGTCCTTGTTGAGTTGTTTTGTTGTTGTTAGTTTGGTTTTTATTGGTCTTGTCATACGATCTGTGTGCATCTCTGAATCTTTTCTTTCTCTCTCTCTTTTTTTTTTATGGAGACAAAGTCTCACTCTCGTCTCCTAAGCTGGAGTGAAATGATGTGATCTCGGCTCACTGCAGTCTCCGCCTCCGGGGTTCAAGGGATTTCACTGTCTCCGCCTCCCAAGTAACTGGGATGACAGGCACCTGCCACTACACCTGGCTAATTTTAGTATTTTTAGTAGAGACAGGGTTTCACCATGTTGGACAGGCTGGTCTCGAACTCCTGACCTCAGGCGATCCACTTTCCTTGGCCTCCCATAATGCTGAGATTACAGGCGTGAGCTGCTGCGCCCGGCCTCTGAATCTTTTAAAATTCTGATCATGTCATCTAGCATATTCATTACCCTCTTCAGTTTCCTAACTGCAGGTTTTGTAAAAGCACCAACCAGATCTTTGTACTAAGATCCTTCTATGTGGCCTCTCCAGGTCTGCCTCCTTATCTGTAAAAAGACAGTGAGATTGATCTGGTTTGACTTGTTCTTGGTGAGCTAATGCTGCTTCCAGATGCTCTACGTCCCATTCTAAATTCTCACAAACCATCTGTTAGCTAATCGCATCCAGAATTTTGTCTGGGTTTCATTTCAAGCTCAATGTTTTACATTTTATGGAATTTGCCATCTTTGTTTTGACAAAAACCGAGAGACTTGACCCTTCCTAAGTTTTCCAATGTCCTATGGTATAATTTCTCTATGACAGGAGACTAGCCTTAGACTCTTATTCCTTCTTGCCAGTGTGTTTGGTCAGCTCTTGCATACCTGTCATTTTCCACATAAAAACACCCTTTCATCTTTGGTGCTTTTTTTTTTTTTTTGGCATTTTTTTCTTGGTGATGCACAGAGTTCTTTGAGCTTACTGGAATCCTCCTCCATCCTTCTGTTTTTGACATTGTTTTGGTTGTCCTTCACAGCATCTCAGTTTTACTCTGTTTCTTAAGTACCAAAAGTACTTTTTTTCCTTGATTACACTACCTTGCGAAAGTATGAATCTGGCCGGGCGCGGTGGCTCAAGCCTGTAATCCCAGCACTTTGGGAGGCCGAGGTGGGTGGATCACGAGGTCGAGAGATCGAGACCATCCTGGTCAACATGGTGAAACCCCGTCTCTACTAAAAATACAAAAAATTAGCTGGGCATGGTGGCGCGTGCCTGTAATCCCAGCTACTCAGGAGGCTGAGGCAGGAGAATTGCTTGAACCCAGGAGGCGGAGGTTGCGGTGAGCCAAGATTGCGCCATTGCACTCCAGCCTGGGTAACAAGAGCTAAACTCCGTCTCAAAACAAACAAAGTATGAATCTTCAGAAAGTCCTTTAGAATTTTAGAAGATTCTTGTATTTTAAAATATTTATTTCCTTCTAGTATATCGTATTCTCATTGGGCTGCTAATCAGAATATATATATATATATTTTTTTTTTTTTTTTTTTTGAGATGGAGTTTTGCTCTTGTTACCCAGGCTGGAGTGCAATGGTGCGATCTTGACTCACTGCAACCTCCGCCTCCTGGGTTCAGGCAGTTCTGCCTCAGCCTGCTGAGTAGCTGGGATTACAGGCCCACGCTGCCATGCCCAGCAAAATTTTTTTTTTTTGAGACGGAGTTTCGCTCTTGTTACCCAGGCTGGAGTGCAATGGCGCGATCTCGGCTCACCGCAACCTCCGCCTCCTGGGTTCAGGCAATTCTCCTGCCTCAGCCTCCTCAGTAGCTGGGATTACAGGCACACACCAGCATGCCCAGCTAATTTTTTATATTTTTAGTAGAGACGGGGTTTCACCACGTTGACCAGGATGGTCTCTATCTCTTGACCTCGTGATCCACCCACCTTGGCCTCCCAAAGTGCTGGGATTACAGGCTTGCGCCACCGCGCCCAGCCCTTTTTTTTTTTTTTTTTTTTGAGACGCAGTCTTGCTCTCGCTCAGGCTAGGGTGCAGTGGTGCGATCTCGGCTCACTGCAACCTCCGCCTCCTGGGTTCAAGCAGTTCTCTACCTCAGCCTCTTGAGTAGCTGGGATTGCAGGCTCCTGATACCATGCCTGGCTAATTTTTGTATTTTTAGTAGAGACTAAAATGTCCTAGCATGGGAGTGGGGGTTCACCATATTGACCAGGCTAGTCTTAAACTCCTGACATTGTGATTCACCTCCCTCTGCCTCCCAGACTGTTGGGATTACAAGTATGAGCCACTGTGCCCGGCCCAGAAAAAAATATTGTTAAAAAGTTTTTTTTCAGGCCGGGCGCGGTGGCTCAAGCCTGTAATCCCAGCACTTTGGGAGGCCGAGGCGGGTGGATCACAAGGTCGAGAGATCGAGACCAACCTGGTCAACATGGTGAAACCCCGTCTCTACTAAAAATACTAAAAATTAGCTGGGCATGGTGGCGTGTGCCTGTAATCCCAGCTACTCAGGAGGCTGAGGCAGGAGAATTGCCTGAACCCAGGAGGCGGAGGTTGCGGTGAGCCGAGATCGCGCCATTGCACTCCAGCCTGGGCAACAAGAGCGAAACTCCGTCTCAAGAAAAAAAAAAGAAAAAAAAAAAAAAAAAAGTTTTTTTTCTTCTTTCCTAATGTAAATTAGGTGAGAATGCCATGGAATTGGGGCCCTGGTGTGATTCAGGCAGGGCCTGCCCCATCGTGGTCATTATGCTGACCTCAGTTTTCTGTGATAGCTGTTGAGTGAGAAGAACCATCAGCTAGGGATTCACAGAGAGAGGAGTTTATTCTCATGACTGCTCCCACAGTAAGAGCTTGAGGTTTATGTAATTTGCCAACAGTCTACTTCTGCCTGTGAATTTACTACTAGGTACCTGATAAAAGTAAAGTCAACAATATTTGTCCTTTGGGTCTGAATTATTTCATTTGGTACAATGTTTTTTTTTTTTTTTTTTTTTTGAGACGGAGTTTCGCTCTTGTTACCCAGGCTGGAGTGCAATGGCGCTATCTCGGCTCACCGCAACCTCCGCCTCCTGGGTTCAAGCAATTCTCCTGCCCCAGCCTCCTGAGTAGCTGGGGTTACAGGCACGCACCACCATGCCCAGCTAATTTTTTGTATTTTTAGTAGAGACGGGGTTTCACCATGTTGACCAGGATGGTCTCGATCTCTCGACCTTGTGATCCACCCGCCTCGGCCTCCCAAAGTGCTGGGATTACAGGCTTGAGCCACCGCGCCCGGCCTCATTTGGTACAATGTTTTTAGAATTTATCCAGGTTGTAGCATATATCAAAACTTCATTCCTTGTCCCAGCATGGGGTGGCTCACACCTGTAATCCCAGTGCTTTGAGAGGCCGAGGTGGGAAGATCAATTGAGGCAAGGCGTTTGAGACAACCTGGGCAACATAGACCCCCATTTTATAGGAGATTAAAGACCTCATTCCTTTTGGGCTGAATAATATTCCATTTTTTGTGTATATATCACATTTTGGTAATCCATTTATCTCTTGGTGGATACTTGAGTTGTTTTCATTTTTTCTTTTGGCTAACATGAATAATGCTGTAGTGGACACTGACACAAATGTTTCAGTTCCTGCTTTCAGTTATGTTGGGTACTTATCTTGGAGTGGATTTCTGTGTCACATGGGTAATTCTGGGGTTTTTTGGTTTTGTGTGTCTTTTTTTTTTTTAGGAGACAGATTCTTGCTCTGTTGCCCAGGCTGGGGTGCAGTGGCACAGTCTCGGCTCACTGCAACCTCCACCTCCTGGGTTCAAGCAGTTCTCCTGCCTCAGCCTCCAGAATAGCTGGGATTACCGGCATGCGCCACACACCTGATATTTGTATTTTTTAGTGGAGATGGGGTTTTGCCATGTTAGCCAGGCTAATCTCGAACTCCTGACCTCAACTGATCCGCCCACCTCGGCCTTCCAAAGTGCTGGGATTACAGGCCTGAGCCACAGCGCTCGGCCTGTGTTTAGCTTTTTGAGGAACTGTCAAACTGTTTTCCATAGCAGCTGTACCATATGGCATTCCAACCAGCAGTATATAAGGGTTCTTCCCCAACAAAAAAACATTTCTTCACCTCCTCACCATCACCTGTTGTTTTCCTTTTTTTTTTTTTTTTTTTGTATGGCCATCCTAATAGGTGTGAAGTGGTATCTCGTGGTTTTGATTTGCATGTTCTTGGTGACTGATGTTGAGCATCTTTTCTTTTTTTTTTTTTTTTTTTTTTTGAGACGGAGTTTCGCTCCTGTTACCCAGGCTGGAGTGCAATGGCGCGATCTCGGCTCACCGCAACCTCCGCCCCCTGGGTTCAGGCAATTCTCCTGCCTCAGCCTCCTGAGTAGCTGGGATTACAGGCACGTGCCACCATGCCCAGCTAATTTTTTGTATTTTTAGTAGAGACGGGGTTTCACTATGTTGACCAGGATGGTCTCGATCTCTTGACCTCGTGATCCGCCCGCCTCGGCCTCCCAAAGTGCTGGGATTACAGGCTTGAGCCACCGCGCCCGGCCATTGAGCATCTTTTCATACTGGCTGTTGGCACATCTTTGGAGAAATGTGTTTTCAAGTCCTTTGTCCAATTTTTAATTGGGTTATTTGGGTATTTTTGTTTGTATTTTATTTTTTAATTTTTAATTATTTATTTATTTTGAGATAGAGTCTCACTCTGTTGTCCAGGTTGGAGTGCAGTGGCGCGGTCTTGACTCACCGCAATCTCTGCGTCTTGGGTTCAAGCGATTTTCCTGCCTCAGCCTCCCAAGTAGCTGGGATTAAAGGTGTCTGCCACCATGCCTGGCAAATTTTTGTTTTTTTGAGATGGAGTCTCACTGTTGCCCAGGCTGGAGTACAGTGGCATGCATGATCTCGGCTCACTGCAACCTCTGCCTCTTGGGTTCAAGCAATTCTCCTGCCTCAGCCTCCCAAGTAGCTGGGATTACAGGCACCCACCACCATGCCCAGCTAATTTTTTGTATTTTTAGTAGAGAAAGGGTTTCACCATGTTGGCTAGGCTGGTCTTGAACTCCTAAGCTCAGGTGATCCACTTGCCTTGGCCTCCCAAAGTGCTGGGATTACAGGCGTGAGCCACTGTGCCTGGCCTTAGTTACTATATTTATATTGTTGATCCATTTTAAATGAATGTTTGTTTATAGTGTGAGGTAAGGGTTCAGAGTCTTTCTTTTGCATGTGAAAATCGGTGCAGTTATTCCAGCAGTTTATAGCAAGGTTATTCTTTCCACATTGAATGGACTTGGCACCTTGGTCAAAAATTAGTTGGCCAAGCTGGGTGTGGTGGAGCACAGCTGTAATCCCAGGTACTCTGGAGACTGAGATGGAAGATTGCTTGAGTCTGTGGAGTTCAAGATTAGCCTGGGCTACATAGTGAGACTCCAACCAAAAAAAAAAAAAAAAAATATATATATATATATATATATATATATATATACACACACACACACACACACACATCTTGATCATAAATGTGTGGGTTTATTTTCGAACTCTCAGTTCTCTTCCCATTGTTCTGTATATCTCTCTATATGCCAATACCACACTGTTGATTATTGTAGCTTTGTGTAGTGAAAGTCAAGGAAGTATAAGTTTGTTGCTTTCAAGATTGTTTTGGCTGTTCCAGGTTTCTTGCAATTCTATGTGAATTTGAGGATTGGTTTTCCCATTTCTGCAAAAAAGGCTATTAGAATTTTTGATAGGGAGGCTGGGCGAGGTGGCTCACACCTGTAATCTCAGCACTTTGGGAGGCTGAGGCCGGTGGATCACAAGGTCAGGAGTTCAGGACCAGACTGGTCAACATGGTGAAACTCTGTCTCTACTAAAAAATACAAAAATTAGCTGGACATGGTGGCTCGTGCCTGTAATCCCAGCTACTTGGGAGGTTGAGGTAGGAGAACTGCTTGAACTGGGACCCCGGAGGTGGAGGTTGCAGTGAGCCGAGATTGCACCACACTGTACTCCAGCCTGGGCTACAGTGCAAGACTCCATCCCCCCCACCAAAAAAAAAAAATCTGGCCGGGCGCAGTGGCTCATGCCTGTAATCCCAGCACTTTGGGAGGCCGAGGCTGGTGGATCACAAGGTCAAGAGATCGAGACCATCCTGGTCAACGTGGTGAAACCCCATCTCTACTAAAAATACAAAAAATCAGCTGGGCATGGTGGCGTGTGCCTGTAATCCCAGCTACTCAGGAGGCTGAGGCAGGAAAATTGCCTGAACCCAGGAGGCGGAGGTTGCGGTGAGCCAAGATCGCGCCATTGCACTCCAGCCTGGGTAACGAGCGAAATTCCGTCTCAAAAAAAAAAAAAAAAAAAAAAAAAAAAAATCTTGATAGAGATAGGCTGGGCATGGTGGCTCAGGCCTATAATCAGCACTTCAGTTGCCGGGCGCGGTGGCTCAAGCCTGTAATCCCAGCACTTTGGGAGGCCGAGGCGGGTGGATCACGAGGTCGAGAGATCGAGACCAACCTGGTCAACATGGTGAAACCCCGTCTCTACTAAAAATACAAAAAATTAGCTGGGCATGGTGGCGCGTGCCTATAATCCCAGCTACTCAGGAGGCTGAGGCAGGAGAATTGCCTGAACCCGGGAGGCGGAGGTTGCGGTGAGCCGAGATCGCGCCATTGCACTCCAGCCTGGGTAACAAGAGCGAAACTCCGTCTCAAAAAGAAAAAAAAAAAAAAAAAAAAAAAAAAAAAAACAAACAATCAGCACTTCAGGAGGCCACGGCGGGCAGATCACGAGGTCAGGAGTTTGAGAGTAGCCTGGCCAACACAGTGAAATCCTGTCTCTACTAAAAATTAAAAAAAGAAAAAAAAAGAAAAAAAATAGCCAGGCGTGGTGGCGGCTGCCTGTAGTTTCAGCTGCTCGGGAGGCTGAGGCAGGAGAATCACTTGAACTTGAAAGGTGGAGGTTGCGGTGAGCTGAGATTGCGCTGCTGCACTCCAGCCTAGGCCAGAGCAAGACTCCATCTCCAAAATAAAGAAATTGATAGGGATTGTGTTGAATTTGTAGATTATTTTGGTTAGTATTAGCTTTTTTTTTTTTTTTTTTTAAATGGGATAGGGTCTCACTTTGTTGTCCAGACTGGTCTCAAACTCCTGGGGTTAGGTGATCCTCCTGTCTTGGCCTCCCAAAGTGCTGGAATTACAGGTGTTAGCCACCACACCTAGCCAGTATTAATGTCTTAATGATAGTGAGTCTCTTTCTGTCCATTAACACAAATGTTTTTGCATTTATTTAGCTCTTTAATATTTGGTATGCAAGCCTTTCACTATGGTTAATTTATTCTCTGGTATTTTTATTTTAGATGCTATTGTAAATTGAATCACTTTTTTTTTTTTTTTTTTTTTTTTTTTTTTTTGAGACAGAGTCCTGTTCTATTGTCCAGGCTGGAGTGCAGTGGTACAATTCTTGTGCCTCAGCCACCCGAGTAGCTAGGACTGCAGGTGCCCACTACCACACCCAGCTAGCTTTTTTTTGTATTTTAGTAGAATTGGGGTTTTATGATGTTACCCAGGGTGGTCTTGAACTCCTGAACTCAGGCAGTCTGCCCGCCTTGGCTTCCCAAAGTGCTAGGATTACAGGTATGAGCCACCATGCCCCACCTGGAATTTTACTTTCTTAATTATTCATTACCAATATGTAAGACACAACTGGTACCATCTTGTACCCTGCTACTTTGCTGAATTTGTTTGTATCTTTTCTTGTGGAATCTGTGGAGTTTTCTTCTTTTTTTTTTTTTTTGAGATGGAGTTTCGCTCTTGTTACCCAGGCTGGAGTGCAATGGCGCCATCTCGGCTCACCGCAACCTCCGCCTCCTGGGTTCAGGCAATTCTCCTGTCTCAGCCTCCGGAGTAGCTGGGATTACAGGCACGCACCACCATGCCCAGCTAATTTTTTGCACTTTAGTAGAGACGGGGTTTCACCATGTTGACCAGGATGGTCTCGATCTCTTGACCTCGTGATCCACCCGCCTTGGCCTCCCAAAGTGCTGGGATTACAGGCTTGAGCCACCGCGCCCAGCCGGAGTTTTCTGTATATATGATCGTGTCATGACTTCCAAAGCCCACATACTCTTGCACCACAGCATACTGGCCTGTGATACCTTTAGTTCTGCCCCCCTACGCTTCCCAAATAAAATCCCTATATTAACCAGAGTGTTAACCAGTTAACAGTCCTCTTGAGGCAAGTTACTGCTCTGAAGGATAGTGATAATTTTAAAGAGACTAAATCTTCAGTATTAAAACCCTATTAGATAGCATTCAGTTGTGGGTTTGAGTGCATGAGATTACTTGACTGCTACCCAGGGCACACAGACAGGGAGCCTAGCCCTCTAAAGCCTCTACCTCTCTGGCTGCTTTGATTCAGGTGCAGGCTCACAGAGAGCACAGCGGCAGGCAGTGAAACAGACGATAGACCCATGCAGCTCCATGCGGGCCAGGGGTGTTTGTCTGTTCTGTGTCCTCTGTTGTATACCTCCAGGGCCTACCCATAGATGTTCAATATTCATTGAATGACTAGAGGAATAAAAGCCACAGAGAGTGGGATGAAACCTGTCTGATGATTATAGGACATGGGCTTTATTTTGTTTTAGATCTTTTGAGGGCTATAAACTCCTTTGAAAACCCAGTGAAAGCTGTGCAGTCTTCAGAAAAACAGCATATATTAGTTCATTTGCATACAACTCTGCAGGATGTTCTTTGATTACTGAGACCCATTCATGTCACTCCAGTTACAACTTGTGATTCCAGTGTTACCAGGTGTACTCCTGATCTTACTTTTATGTAACCTGAAAACATACAATCTCAGAATATCAGTACAGGAAGTGGAGACTGATTATGGAACTAAAAAACTGCTGTGATGACCAGTGCTTGGGCTTTCAGTGCCTAGCTTGCCCTTTGAATCAAGGGCCAGATGAGAGACAGTAGATTCGTTTCCTGGACAACACTCTGGACAAGTGGGGCTGTAGAAAACTATTGCCAGCAGCAGGAGGTACCCTCTTGCCATTTAACTCTTGGTAGACATAAAAGGGCTGACTGGTATTCCTGGCATATGCATTTTAGAGTTAATATGTCCACTCCCCAGGTGCTAAGTGTGGCCAGGCACAAAGTTAGTATTTTGACAGTTCTAATAATGATTAGGATTGTCCTGTTGCATAGGGTGAAAATTAATAAAGATGATATATTAGGTATGTACCTCCTCTTGATCTGTTGATAGGTTCAGCCACATCGTCCAGGTGTAGTTTGCTCCTTGAACCAAGTTCATGGCTACCCACATCAGGATTGATCTGTCCTCTAAGACTATACTTTCAGGGATAATTTCTTTTTTTTTTTTTTTTTTTGAGAAGGAGTTTCGCTCTTGTTACCCAGGCTGGAGTGCAATGGCGCGATCTCAGCTCACCGCAACCTCTGCCTCCTGGGTTCAGGCAATTCTCCTGCCTCAGCCTCCTGAGTAGCTGGGACTACAGGCACACGCCACCATGCCCAGCTGATTTTTTGTATTTTTAGTAGAGATGGGGTTTCACCATGTTGACTAGGATGGTCTCGATCTCTTGACCTTGTGATCCACCCACTTCGGCCTCCCAAAGTGCTGGGATTACAGGCTTGAGCCACTGCGCCCGGCCCAGGCATAATTTCTATAGTTCATTCCTAGAGCAGTTTCTTTGAATGTGTAGAGCACAGTGGCGGCGGAGGGTGGGGGGGAATTGATCTGCTCTCCAAAGTGAGTGCTGCTTTGAGCTGGATCCGTGTACCGTGAACCCAGAGGAAAGCACCACACCAGAAAGGGAGTGATGAGAGGAACAGCAAGGTGGCTGCCAGGCTACCAACCATTTTAGGGTCTGAGCACAAGCACTGTTGGGTAGAGCCATGGAAGAAGCTGGTCCACAGCCAGGCTTGTAACTGGGCAACAGGCCGCATAACAGCCAGGATGTCTCTTCTGTGTTGAAATAGAAAACAGCATGAGGAATGATGATGGTGTTTTAGTGTGTAGAAACTCCTGCAAGACCACAATGAGGCACTAACGATCAAGGGGCCACCAGAATTCTCTCAGCCATCCTCTTTCTAGGCTGCTCATTGACCCACTTCTGCTGGTCCAGGTTCCCTCTGTCTAAGCAGTAGCTCCTTGATCCTGTGCTCTGAAGCATTGATTTAATAGTGTTTTTCTGCCGCTTGCTGCTTTTATGTTTTTTCTCTCTTTTGAGACAGAGTTTCACTCTTGTTGCCCAGGCTGGAGTACAATGGCACAATCTTGGCTCACTGCAACCTCTGCCTCCTGGGTTCAAGCAGCTCTCCTGCCTCAGCCTCCCAAGTAGCTGGGATTACAGGCATGTGCCACCATGCCTAGCTACTTTTGTATTTTTAGTAGACACGGGGTTTCTCCATGTTGGTCAGGCTGGTCTTGAACTCCCGATCTCAGGTGATCCCCCTGCCTCTGCCTTCCAAAGTGCTGGGATTACAGGCGTTAGCCACTGCACCTGGCCGTTTTCTTTTGTTTTTAAAATAGAACTGGGGGGTCTCACTGTGTCACTCAGGCTAGTCTTGAACATCTGGCCCCATGTTTTCCTCCCACCTTGGCCTCTCAAAGTGCTGGGATTACAGGTGTGAGCCACTGTGCCCAGCTACACCAAGTGCAGTGTCATGATCTTGGCTCAGTGCAACCTCCACCTCCCAGGTCCAAGCGATTCTCCTGCCTCAGCCTCCTGAGTAACTGGGATTACAGGCATCTGCTGCCACATCTGGCTGATTTTTGTATTTTTTTAGTAGAGATGGGGTTTCGCCATGTTGACCATGCTGCTTATGCTGCTCTTGAACTTCTGACCTCAGGTGATCCATGTGCCTCAGCCTTCCAGAGTGCTGGGATTACAGGTGTGAGCCACTGAGCCCAGTCGTTTTTTGAGACAAGTTCCTGCTCTGTTGCCAGGCTGGACTGCAGTGGCATGATTTCAGCGCATTGCAACCTTTGCCTCCCGGGTTCAGGTGATTCGCCTACCTCAGCCTCCTGAGTAGCTGGGACTACAGGCGTGTGTCACCATACCCAGCTAATATTTGTATTTTTAGTAGAGACAGGGTTTCACCATGTTGGCCAGGCTGGTCTTGATCTCTTGACCTCGTGATTTGCCCACCTTGGTCTCCCAAAATGGTGGGATTGCAGCCATAAGCCACTGAGCCCGACCAAAAGGCAGAAGTTTTTGAGAATAGGAACTGACCTACCCATTTTCCATGTCATAGATGTTCAGTAAATTTTATTTAATTAGGTAGGATCATGTGGAAAGTATCCTGTTAAAGACCCCCAGACTCAAGTTAATTGGAAGGCATGAGGTGTGAGTGTTCTTGGCAGCTTTCAATCCCTAGCTCATCATCTCCATCTTCCTCTGCTGCTTAGTATCCTTCATGGGAATTTATTAGACCCCATTTTCAGCCTGTTCCTCATTGGTTTGGGGAGGATCCTTGCTGGTGACGAGGTTGAAAACCCACTGATACATACAGTGCTGTGCTTCTCAGTGCTAGTTCCAACTCCTCTTTGTGCATCCAAAGGGTATGACCAATAGAGGGGGCATGGGGTTGGGGGATGGGTTCTACTTAGGAATCTCTACTCCAGTAACAATTATTTAATTACTGCAAGAACCTTTCAGAGTTGGAAGGAAACTGAGACTTGGAGAACTTAAGCAGTTTGCTACAGTCATGTAGTTTCCAAAAGTGGCAGAACCAGGACATTGCTTCAGTCCTGCCGTGCTCCAAAGTTCATGCATGGACCACTGGATTGTGCCCCCTCTTGCCTGGTTTTATTTTATTTGAGATGCAGTCTTGCCATGTTGTGCAGGCTGGTCCCAAACTCCTGGGCTCAAGCAGTCCCCCCACCTCAGCCTGCCAGGTACCTGGAACTATAGGTACGTACCACTATGCCTGGCTCTATATGTGTTTAAGCAGACAAAAGCTTATTTCCTATTGGCTTAGATTTTAGGTGAGTCTGATATTCAAGTTGCGTTTTTATGGACCTAAGTACACAATACAGAACCTTAGATTAGTGCTCTGAACAGAGTAACACCCTATCTACAAGGGGTACCATCTGAAGGTGTTTTAAAATACATATTTTTGTGTGATTTGACTTTAACCATTCTCAGAATCATGTGTTCATTTCTATCCTGTTGGGGTTAGTGGTCAAAATAGAGGGTTGGTTGGGGAGGAGCTCCTTTGTGCTCAAAAGCTTTTCTGTGTGTGTGTGTGTGTGTGTGTGTGTGTGTGTGTGTGTGTTGGGTGGGGGCGTTTTGAGACAGGGTCTTGCTCGGTTGCCCAGGCTGAAGTGCAGTGGCAAGATCACGGCTTACTGCAGCCTCAGCCTCTTGGACTCAAGCCATCCTCTCACTTCAGCCTCCTGAGTAACTGAGACTACAGTCATGTACCACCACACTCAGCTAATTTTTCTATTTTTTAGAAGAGATGAGGTTTCACCATGTTGCCTAGGCTGGTCTCAAACTCCTGGCCTCAAGTGATCCTCCTGCCTCAGCCTCCCACAGTGCCGTGATTATAGGCGTGAGTCACCATGCCTAGCCCAAAAACTTTTTCTCTTAACTTGCATTCTTACCAGCTGAGAAGTGCATTGGGCTCATTGGTAACACTTAGTTTTTGGCACTTTCTGATTTTTAATTGTAAGCATTGAAGAAAAAAGAGATTGGTCCTTAAAAATAGACTGGGCCTGCGTACGGTGGCTCACGCCTGTAATCTCAGCACTTTGGGAATCTGAGGCAGACAGATGTCCTCAGGTGAGGAGTTCAAGACCAGCCGGACTAACATAGTGAAACCCCGTCTCTACTAAAAATACAAAAATAAGCCGGGTGTGGTGCCTCGTGCCTATGACCCAGCTACTCGGTAGGCTGAGACAGGAGAATCACTTGAACCCGGCAGGCAGAGGTTACAGTGAGCCAATTTTGCACCACTGCACTCCAGCCTGGGGACAGAGCAAGACTTTGTCTTAAAACAAAACAAAAAAAAGTAGACTCTGTATGGTGGCTCATACCTGTAATCCCAGCACTGTGGGAGGCTGAGGTGGGAGGATTGCTTGAGTCCAGGAGTTAGAGGTTACAATGAGCTGTGATCGTGCCACTGCACTCCAGCCTGGGTGACAGACCCCATCTGTTAAAAAAAATTGAATGGTAGTGCATGCCTGTAGTCACAGCTACTCAAGAGGTGGAGGTGGAAGGATCTCTTGAGCCCAGGAGTTAGAGGTTACATCGAACAGTGATCTCACCACTAAGCTCCAGCGTGGCTAACAAGAGTGAGATCCTATGTCTAGATAATAATGTATGGCACCTTTGGATAGGGTAGTGTTTGTGATTTAATGTAAACTGTCTTTTTCTTGTTGCAGAGAAATGCTAACTTTGTTTTCTTCATCCATACAGGTTGGTGACATTGTGAAAGTCACAAGGATGAATATAAATGGCCAGTGGGAAGGCGAGGTGAATGGGCGCAAAGGTCTTTTCCCCTTTACGCACGTCAAAATCTTTGACCCTCAAAACCCAGATGAAAACGAGTGATTGCCATTGCCCTGTTTCCTGCTGCTGTGTTGTTCTGCCTGTCCTAGTCTCCTTTGAAGTGGGAAAGCATTCTCTCTCATAGGCAAGTCACACTGCATTGCTGAAGTCCAGCTTTCTGCAGACTGACGGTCGCACACACATTTGCAATGCACACAGCGGCTGCCTCCTGACGTTTGTATCATAGTTGTATTGTCAAAGAATAGCTGATTTTAGGGTTCTTTTGGATCATAAACTGGAAATACTGATGGAAGCACACAAGTGGAGAGAAGGTGATGAGGAAAGGGTCTTCCTTCTCATCGCTGCCTGTTTGTACAGGGGACTGATTCTGTCATGTTCATCAGAGAAAGCTTGAGGCCATGGTGAGATACTGCATGCTTGCTGTTTCACAAAGCAGTGGCTCTGCTGCCATCTTGCTTTTCTTTGGATAACAGGAAGTGAACCTTAATAAGGAAGAGAGAATTCTGTCCTAAAACTCCAAAATTTGGCTTTTTATTTCCTTTTGGTTTGGTTTGGTTTTGGAAGACTAATTAATTAGACTGTGTGTGTGTGTGTGTGTGTGTGTGTGTGTGTGTGTGTGTGTGTGGTTTTTTTTGGTTTTGTTTTTTGAGACAGTCTTGCTCTGTTGCCCTGGCTAGAGTGCAGTGGTGCGATCTCAGCTCACTGCAACCTCTGCCACTCAGATTCAAGCAATTCTTCTGCCTCAGCCTCCCAAGTGGCTGGGATTACAGGCGTGCACACCACGCCCAGCTAATTTTTGTGTTTCTAGTAGAGATGGGGTTTCATCTTGTTGGCCAGGCTGGTCTTGAACTCGACTCCTGACCTCAGGTGATTCCCCCACTTCAGCCTCCCAAAGTGTTGGGATTACAGGCCTGAGCCACCGCGCCTGGCCTAGATTTGTGTGTTCTAAACAGGTTAAGTAGCAGGTTGCATTTTTATGATGGTGCAAGGAATGACATGCCTCTGAGCTTCTAAACTGAAGCTGCTGTAACTAAAGGAATCTGAAAAGAACAACCCTAAAGCAGAGGCCTTTATTGTCTTGGTTGCCAGTAGCACACCTTATTTTGCCATGCAGCAGACAACACACAAAATAATGCATTTGTAGTGTGCCAGGCTATGTGCACAGCCCCTTGGTTTACCTTGTTCTCAAAAGCATCAGAGCTGGGGAGTCCTTTAGGGAAACCTTTGCTTACCTTGTTTGCCAGTGATAAGAGCAGTGGGTTGGAGGGCACTTGGCCAGTTTTCTCTCCAGCTTTTTAGTGAATGTACCCCTTTAAGGTTAAGGCTTAAATTTCTTTAAAAAAATGGGGTTGTTCATTGGACTCACTAATGAATCATTAAATTCCACTCACTGAAGCCTAGACCTCTGTGACCAGGCCCAGTCTCACTAGGCTGCCAGAGAAAGTTGGTGCTGCTGATAGTGGTCTCATAGTCTAAGTGTCTGTGATGCTCCCAAGCAAAGGAAATGCAAGCTCTGGAAATGGTTAATCTGATGTCTGAATGTTTTAGTGACCAGGGAGACCATTAACTAGTTTACCATTAACTACTTATCAGTGTATTGATGTTAAAGCATTTCCCTGTCAGCTAAAAGAGGCCTGTTCATACAAGCCAGTTGGTATACTCAGTGGTTCATCTGTCATCTGCTGCACATAGCAGACTAGAATTCTGGGATCCCTGTGCAGTTCAGTCTGCTCTCCCTTCTGGGCCCTGGTAAAGACAAACCTCAGTTCATAGTAAACACAGCAGACCTAGAAATGTAGCAACAGCTTAATGACTGTCACTTACTGAGCATCTGCTGTGACTGTGGCCCTGTCTGTGGAGGTTCCTAGGTTTTGAGATTTAAAGCAATGCCTTCTGGAGACAGAACCAGCAAAACAACCATTTTTCAATTTTTCTTTAAATAATTATTCCGTCAGGCAGATAACTGCCATATTAATGAATCTTGAGAGTGTTCCTGTCACAGAATTAATGGTCAGTTGGGAAAACTGTCACCATGGCTTCCCGTCTGGTTTTCCTCGAAAAGCCTTGGAGATCAGCTCTTCCTTGTCAGTGAGAGCGGTGGCCACTTCCTGTTCTGCATGGTCTGCAGCAGTTGCTGCTTCTGATCAGGTGTGGCAGGTTGGCTTATTTTGGATTCAGGCCTGACATAGCACCCACAAATGGCAGACATATCACAGAGTCCCCAAGCTCTGCCTAGAAACAGTGTTTGCCTTTTGGGCAGTGACCTGGTTCATCTTCGTCCATGTTGAACCCTGAGTGAAGTTTCTAGCAGAGGGAGGAATGTGTGCCCTGTTCAAGGAGGGCACAGACCCTTAGGCCTTTTCAACCAGATTTACCTGAAGAAGGGCTTGACACCTCTGAATGACAGCAGATGACTTTGAGCACAAGAAGTCTGGCCATTTTGGAAAGCAAGGTTTCCTTTCAGCTCTGTCTACTGACCAGTACCCCTACCCACCTTGTGTGGCGCACTTCAGAATCAAATATACCTAGGGTATACCTATGGTTTTCTAATTAATCAGCTCATTACTTCGGCCCATGAAAATGGCATCCAGGGCTGCCAGGAGATTTCAGAGCTCAAAATAAGATGAGCCTTGAGTTCTGAACTCCAGATATGTGCCAAAAGTAGTAACTTTTTGACTTACAACCTTACCAGTTTTTTTAATCAGACAGGGATATTCTCTTTTTCACACTAAACATGTGAAAGCAGCACCCCTGCCTCAGCTTCACGCCTGGGTTCCCCACTGGTCTGGGATGACTGTTGTGCTCCATAGAGCAGTGCAAATCTGACCCAGAGGGTGGGTGTTTGTAACGGTGACTTGCTCTTCTCTACCGTGTTTAAAGAAATACTTGGATGTTAAATTAACTCACTATGGTTTTTCACCTGGGAAGGAAACAGATTACATACTAGAGGGCATTGACTGGTTAAAAACTTGTGTGTCCTGGGAAGGACCCGCGGTGCAGGAACCAGCCGTGTCTGCCGTGTGGAACCACCTAACGACATGGTTCACAAGGAAGAGGATGCGTTGACCAGCTGCCGTTTGAGGACTTTGGTCACCCAGACTAGACACCTTCTGTGTTTGGCAAACTGAAAGGGAAGGACAGCTCTGCCCTCTTGGGAGCTTACATGTCCTTGGCGCACTGTGCTTGCTTTCCTTTACAGCTGTTTACAGACAAGGCGGGCCTGAGGCGATGGCCACTGCTCTTGTTATGTTTGCTCAGAGGAATATGAACATTTTATTTCTGAAAAGGGATGATGTGATTTTGTGCCAGGTGTTTATAATTTAATCATTTAATATTATGGTTATTAACCTCGTAAACATGAATGAATTCTTGATTGTTTTAACACAATACCTAAGACTAATGCTTTCTGTGGACACCACTGAGCTCTGCCTCAACTCCACCCGTTGGGACTGGAGAACTATGCCCCTGGTAACTGCTGTTGGTGTGGACACTGGGCTGGTTTTATTTTCTAAAGGAGTAGAAGGACAGGTCTCTGAGAGGATCGTTGTCCCTGCAGGAGGAACAGTGGCCTTGCTTCTTAGACAGTCTTCACTGTGTGTTTTAAAACAACATCAACAACGTAAAACTCTTTTGACCTGTAACTTAAAGATCATAAACTTCAGGCAATAATATTTTCTGTGTAAGCTTTTAAAATTATTTTTGGGGATCATAGCTTGTTTTATTTTGTGCTATAAAATTAACAGTATTAAATGACTTATATTCTTAGAATACATTGAGTGTCTTTTCTTAACAGATTAGTGCCTTTTTATTTTTGTATTCCGTTTTACGTTACTGGTCCCAGCATCAAAACCCTTGTTTCCATGGCCTGTTTGTATATTGTCTCAATAAAACTTGCATCAGCCGGTGGTGGCGGCAGCTTTGGTGTTTCAGTGTCTCCTCAGTCAGCCCCCACCAGCCTCCTCAGAAGTTCAGCAGTGGTGAAATCTGATGCTCCTCAGAGACCCCTTAGTGCTGCTGCTGACCAAGAGCTCAAATGAAGTCTTGGCATCTGCCCATTCTAACACTTGGACACCCAGAGGGGAGCACTTCGGGTCTCCCTCCGAAAGAGAAAGAATTCAACTCCCAGAGTGTCTGCAGAGTAGGCGCTGTGTGGGAGTCTAGTGCTTGGCCTTCTGAGCATGAGGCAATAGTTCTCACAGGTTGCACCACCACAGAGAACTTGGATGTTTTTCCTTCTAGACACCCATATCTGAGGCTTCTATTAAATATTTCTTCAGCATGAGCTATCCAGGGTTGAATGGTTTCAAGCAGAAGTCATGGGAAGTGAGCAGCCTCATCACAGGTCAGGGCATGATATCTGTGCAGCTTTCTTAACTCATCCTGTTTGTACGTGGTCTTCCTGGTGACCTTTGGGAGACCTCCAGGTGGATTGGCTTGAGGTGTTGGGAGGCCCACTGACACCCCCTTAGCCAGGACCCTGTCTGTCCTCCCAGCTTTCAGCACATTTTATTGTTGACTTCACTGGTACTCTATTCCTGTGCTTATTTGTGTATTGAGAGATGCATATTTTCTTGTAAAACCTCAGGAAGCAATTTTAAAAAAATGGTAGCCAGGCATGGTGGCTTAAGCCTGTAATCCCAGCACTTTGGGAGGACAAGGTGGGCAGGCAGGTCTGGAGTTTAGGACCAGCCTGGCCAACATGGTGGAATCTTGTCTCTATTAAAAAAATGTAAAAATTAGCCAGGTGTGGTGGTGCATGCCTGTAGTCCCAGCTACTGTGGGGTGGGGGTTGGGGGCAAGGTGGGAAGATCTTGAGCTTGGGAAGCAGAGGTTGCAGTGAACAGAGATCACACCATTGCACTCCAGCCTGGGTAACGGAGCGAGACCCTGTCTTTGTTTTTTCTTTTTCTTCTTCTTTTTTCTTTTTGCCCTGAGACGGAGTCTTGCTCTGTCGTCCAGAGCTGGAGTGCAATGGTGCGACCTTGGCTCACTGCAGCCTCCGCCTCCCAGGTTCAAGCAATTCTCCTGCCTCAGCCTCTTGAGTAGCTGGGATTACAGGTGCACAGCACCATGCCCGGCTGACTCTCGTATTTTTAGTGAAGATGGGTTTTCACCTTGTTGGCCAGGTTGGTCTTGAACTCTTGACCTCATGATCTGCCCACCTTAGAGCAGGGTTTGAGAGGCTAAGTGGGCACTGAGTCGCGCTATGACTCCATTCAGGGCTTTCTTCTTTTTTTTTCCAGGATTTTTTGCAGAAATGGGTCTTTGTTGCCCTGTTTGTCCTCCTTAGATGGCAGCTCCAGGAAGCCTGCGAAATGTTTCGGGGACAGGACCCCTGGGGAGTTCCAGGCTACGCACTTTAGGGTTCGCCCTCCAGGGAGCGGTGCCTCGTCCCCCCATCCTGACTGCCCTCCTGGTGCACGCTCTCCTGTTTGGCTTCCACAGGCCAGGACTTACCTGGCTTCTCTCTGCCCACACTCTCCCTGCCCCAAGTGTCCCCAGCACAGGTGGCTTCGTTTCCGTTCTCAGCTCAGAGGACGTGCTCAGCTTTTGTAAAAGTGTCCACTGGGTGGCAGCAGCTTGCTGATGACTTGTTTCAAAACTGATCTGAAATAGTCTTTTGATACTTGAATATTTTTACGTTTTATACATAGTTTCTAACTTTTTTCCTAATAGATTCCAATACCTAATAAGATGCTAGAATGTATTCCATGGACAATCCGTGTCCTGGCTGCATTTTGTCTTCCTCTAAGCGCCTGGCTCTGCTGCTCTCAGGAGTGGGTTCTGAAGCCTCTGGAGAACAGGCTACTCGGAGAGTTAGGAAGGAACCAGGCCTAGGGACCGGGGGCTCCCTCCCAGAGCAGGTGGAGGCTCAGGACCACCTGCCGCCCCCTCTGCCGGCATGTTGCATGGGAGTCCAGGCATTCTTTGCAACCCCACCTGACCACCTTGCTAAAAGAAAACAGAAGCGTGGAGGCTGCCACATATTTGCAAGAAATAAACCCGTAAACAATTGCATCTCTTTTTTAGAAAGAGATTTGGGGCAGGGAAAGGTGAGAAGGGACCCGAAGCCGAGAGCTGAGTTTCCAGAAAATCCTGCAGGAGAAGAAGATGCATCTGCCCAGAGGAGGGAAGTGGAATCGCACTCAGGAAAGTGTGTGGGGTCCCAGGATGACACCAGCACCCAGCGCAGCTCTGTCCGGCAACCTCTCCCAAGGTCGGAGGAGTGAGTGTCCCCTGTGTGTGGATGAGCAGCTCCTGCTGAGCCCGCAGCACCTCGGGGAGCCTGACAGCGGGGTTGTGTGCCTCACACTTCTCTGCTTGTGGACCTGGCGAGTCTGGGAGCAGAAAGAGCCACAGGAAGGTTTTCTGTCTGCGTCTGTGTGTGGTGTGGATTTAGTTGTGCTCTTTTCTTGCTGGGAGGGCACAGCCACCGTTTGTAAGAAGAGTCGCCCTGGTGGGTGGGGAAGACAGAACAGGAGCCTCTCTGCCCTCTGTACCTTTCTGGGCCCGGTGGTCTCTCCTGTCCTGGCTTCCATCTCTGTCTGTCTCCGTGACCCTCCAGCCCTGCAAGGGAACACACGTGGCTTACAAAAGCCAAATCCAGCCCTGGCCTCTGTCTCCTCTGGTCTCATGACGTGCATCTGCCGCCTTGAAACTGGAAAGCAATCTATCGATGTCTGTGCCAATTTTCGTTTCCCCCCACAACCTGCGTCCCCGTGCGACTTTTATTTATGTATGATGTGTGCTGTCTAGTGATGGGATGACCACACTTTCCATGTTCTAAAAGGGATCCTCCCCCACTGGGTTCCAGGAGTGATGATGGCTTTAGGACTTGAGGTGTGTCACTTACCTGCCTCCTGGCTCAAAAGCCTGTGCAGAAGCAAAGCTGGTACGAGGCTGGGAAATGCAGCGTTCTCCAGGACGGGACCCAGCTCTCCCCCTGCAACGCAGGCAAAGGCCTGGACGTCAGTGTGACCTCCCACAAGGCATGGCTGCCAGACTCCCTGACCAGAAGTGATGCTTTTTTGCATCAGGCCCTGGGTTTGAGGCAGCCTCACTTTCTCTGTAAGTGGCTGGTATCTTAGCAGCAATGCGAGCTCGGCCACCTACACAGCACCGTGGGGGAAAGAACTGCTGACACTTTCATTAAAGTTCTCTGACACGATGCATGCTTGTTGATTTCATCATCAGCGCCGCTGAGTGGAACCCCTGAGCCAGTGGGGTGCGGGCTAGAAAACGCAGGTACAGTGATGGGCTGGGTGCCCAGGAGGCCTCAGTGCTCAATCAGGCCAAGGTGGCCAAGCACAGGCCACAGGGAAGCCAGGCCTGGGGGCTGTGGGTGAGCACAGGCAGGTGCTGGCTGGACAGCGTTAGGACGCTGCAGCAGCAGCAACTCCACTGAGTTGGGCGGTCTGATGAGGGCAGGGACTACTGTTGCTTTGCTGGAGAGAGACGATCCCCCCTTGGGAGAGGCTTTTCTGCCCCTGCAGGTGGATCCGGGACAGACCGCTGCCAGGATGACCCGGCTGGTGCTCCTTTGCTGTGCTGGGCCCTGGGACAGGGAGGACTCCCGCCATGCACAGCCTGGGCCCGGGTTCTTACCTGCGGCCACTGCTCTGGTACGAGCCCCTGGTCTTGGGTGGTTTCTGCTGGGTCTGGGGTTTGGTGTTGCTGCTGAGTCCAGCCTTTCCAGCACCTGTGCGTGGGCCCTGGGTATTCTCAGCCGCCTATCGTCTTACCCTCAGAAGCCTGTGCAGCTTACAGGAGAGCTGCCATGGGCTGGAGATGGGCGTGCAGCCTGGGTCCTGCTCGGGTGGGTGCAGCTTGAGGAGACTCGGCCATGTCTACCGTGCCACGGGTTTACCCTCAGCACTGTCCACGTCAGCTGTCAGCCTGAGCCTCCCCAGGAGAGCCAGGCTCACACGGCAAAGCCTCCTGTGGCCAATGAGGTTGCTGAGCCCAGCCAGGACCTTTCTCAGACTCCCAGGAGGTGACTCTGTTCCCGAGCTGCCTGGTCAGCTCTCTTGGGGTGAGAGGGGCTTGTCACACAGGCCCCTGCCTGCAGTGTGACCCTTCTCGGCTGCTCTCAACAGCCCTGTTTATAGAGTGTCACCACACCAGGGAGCAGGACCATTTGTTTCGCCCCAAATCTGAGTTCATTCCACCTTGAAGAGACTTCCTCATCCAATCTCTCTACTTGGTAGCTGTGGAAACCAAGGCACACAGAGCACCCCCAGCTCACTTGGGGGTCTCAGAGCTGATCCATGAGCAGAGGCTGAGATCCTGGAATCTTGTTCTCCAGCCTCCCCGCAAGCTCACTCTCTTTCTGCTGGACAAGATGGGACCTGCCCTCGACCGGCAGCCCTGGCCTGTACATGGCTGTGCCCGTGCAGGAACTCAGACCGAGATGTCCAGGCAGCATGTTTTTTACCCTTTTTTTTTTTTTTTTTTTTTTGAGACGGAGTCTCACTCTGTCACCCAGGCTCTAGTGCAGTGGCACAACCTTGGCTCACTGCAACCTCTGCCTTCCGGGTTAAACTGATTCTCCTGCCTCAGCCTTCAAGTAGCTGGGACTACAGGCTCATGCCACCACACCTGGCTAATTTTTTATTTTTAGTAGAGATGGGATTTCCTTATGTTGGCCAGGGTGGTGTCGAACTCGTAACCTCAGGTGATCTGCCTGCCCTGGCCTCCCAATGTGATGGGATTACAGGCGTGAATGACTGCATCATTTAAACCTAGCTAGAGAGACCGGGTGCAGTGGCTCACACCTATAATCTTTGTGCTTTGAGAGGACAAGGCAGACAGATCACATGAGGTCAGGAGTTTGAGACCAGCCTGACCAATATCGTGAAACCCCGTCTCTACAAAAAAAAAAAAAAAAAAAAAAGAAAAAATGGTCCCTGCATAGTGTCACACCTGTAGTCCCAGTTACTCAGAAGGCTGAAGCAGGCCGGGCGCGGTGGCTCAAGCCTGTAATCCCAGCACTTTGGGAGGCCGAGGCGGGTGGATCACGAGGTCGAGAGATCGAGACCAACCTGGTCAACATGGTGAAACCCCGTCTCTACTAAAAATACAAAAAATTAGCTGGGCATGGTGGCGCGTGCCTGTAATCCCAGCTACTCAGGAGGCTGAGGCAGGAGAATTGCCTGAACCCAGGAGGTGGAGGTTGCGGTGAGCCGAGATCGTGCCATTGCACTCCAGCCTGGGTAACAAGAGCGAAACTCCGTCTCAAAAAAAAAAAAAAAAAAAAAAAAAAAAAAAAAAAAGAAGGCTGAAGCATGAGAATCACTTGAACCCTGGAGGCAGAGACTGCAGTGAGCTGAAATGGTGCCACTGCACTTCAGCCTAAGTGACAGAGGGAGACCTTATCTCTAAATAAATAAACAAATGTGGCCAGGTGTGGTGGCTCACCCATTTAATCCCAACACTTTGGGAGGCCAAGGAGGGTGGATCACAAGGTCAGGAATTCAAGACCAGCCTGGCCAAGATGGTGAAACCCCATCACTACTAAAAATACAAGAATTGGCTACATACAGTGGCAGGCACCCGCAACCCCAGCTGCTCAGGATGCTGAGGCAAGAGAGTCTCTTGAACCAAGGAGGCGGAGTTTGCAGTGAGTCTAGAATGCACTGCTGCACTCTAGCCTGGGCCACTGAGCAAGATTCCCTATCAAATTAATTAATTAATTAATTAATGTACACCTGTAATCCCAGCACTTTGGGAGGCTGAGGCGAATATATCACCCAAGGTCAGGAGTTCGAGACCAACCTGACCAATATAGCAAAGTCAGGTCTCTACTAAAAATAAAAAAATTAGCTGGGAGTTGTGGCATGTGCCTACAGTCCCAGAAACTCTGGAAGCCGAGACAGGAGAATTACTTGAACCCAGGAGCGGAGGTTGCAGTGAGCCGAGATCCCACCACTATGCTTCAGCCTGGGTGACAGAGTGAGACTCTAGCTCAAAAAAATACATAAATGTCGAACAACCATCTATGTCTGAGGCCCTGGTAAAAATAAATAAATAAATAAATAAATAAATAAATAAATAAATAAATGCAGATTGCAGAGTCGTGTAGCGGAAGCATGCTGGTCCTATCCATGTGGTGAAGGCAGAGTTTATACAGAAGCCTCACAAGAACTTTTATATCCACCCCTGAAAGAAAGCCGTGATTGCCTCCATAGAAGCAGTACATGGACTAATGCATGGGCTCTCCCAGACAGCTCTGGAAAGATCAACGGAAAACAGGGAATGACATGCTCAGCCCTTGAGGCCAAAATGCCCTTCCCCAGAGCAGATGCCACAAGACGGAGCAGGATCGGGTTGGAGGTCACTTCTGGGAGGGGGAGCAAGGTCACACCCAGGACAGGGGTGTAAGAGGTTGGTCGTTCTCACTGGAAAAGGAGAGAGCTGGTCCGTGATGGCCAGCTGACAGGCAGAGCCTTGCATAACCCAAGTCATGGAGACAAGGACATCAAATTATCTTTGTCTGATGAAGATGTGATCTTGGATTTAGAAACATGTAAAGGCTCCACCAGAAAACTCCTAGACTTGGTAAATAAGTAAATACAGTTATTAGCAGGATAAAGAATCAACATAGAAAAATCAGCATTTCTATACACCAATAATGGTCTAACTGGGAAAGAAATTATGAAGGTAATCCCATTTACAATAGCAACAAAATGAAAAACGTTATGCCTCAGAATGAATTTTACCGAGGAGGTATGAGATTTCTACAAGGAAAACTACAAAACGCTGATGAAAAAGCTTAAGAGGACACAAAGAAATGGACAATCATCCCGTGCTCATGGATGGAAGGAATTCGTAGCGTTAAAATGACCATACTGCCCAAAGCAGTCTAGAGATTCAATACAACCCCTACCAAAACACTAACGTCATCACTCACAGAACTGAGAAATCATATGGAACCAAAAAAGAGCTCAAAGAGCCAAAGTCATCCTCGGCAAATAGAAAAAAAAAAAAAAAAAAGCTAGAGGGATCCCATTTTACTACAAAGTAGAACAACATTTTTGACAAGTGCGTGATCATAGCATGAAAATAGACACATAGCTCAATGGGATAGACGCATGAGAGAGCCGAGAAAGACAGCCACATATTCACAGCCAACTGATCTTCAACAGAGCCGACAGAAACACACTTAGAGGAAAGGACGCCCTCTTCAATGAATGGCACTGGGAGGGCTGGATAGCCGCATGCAGAAGAATGAAACTGGGCCCCTATCTCTCACCATATACCAACATCACCTCCGGATACATCCAAGACTTGAATGTAAGATATGAAACTACAAAAGTGTTAGAAGAAAACCTAGAGAAAACTCTTCTGGACTTCGCTGTAGGTGAGGAATCCATGAGGAAGACCTCAGAAGCCCGACCTTAAGAAGGATGAGCTGGAGGATGGCCCAGCGGAACTGTGTCCAGCAGAACCCTGGACAGCGCACGAGGAAGCCTTAAAGGCCAGATTCCTCCTTGCTGTGCCCATGTGGGAAGTGGGGTTGCCAGCGTCAGAAGCTGGCCCAGACTTGCACCTGTGGCCTGCCTTGTTTTGCAGTGGCACTGGGTCCCCACCTTGCAATTGGGGGTGACTGCTTAAATGGCCCCCCAGAAATATGATGGAAAGGAAGGACAAAAGTGCCAGCCAATAGAATTGCTCCTTGTGTTGCCTCCCCCGGTCACCATGTGGTGCTCGGACTGGGTGGGGGTCCTCTGGTGTTCAGGCCCCCTCATACCCCAATGCTGTGTGTGGTGCTCAGGGCCTTTCTCTTTGCCACTGTGCTGCTGAGGGATCCATTTCTGGAACTCAGAGCTGGGCTGCCTCTCTGCTCCCCAGGCCCGTTTGTGTTGCAGAAACCACCAACGTCGAGGGGGCCGGGCCCCTGCTTTCAACGTTCAGAGGAGCCGCCTAGTTTTGGCAGAGGCCCCATGTGAGGAGGCAGCATGCACCTCACAGGCAGAGGCAGCAGATGCCTCAGGAAGGGACCAGCTGAGCCAGCAGCCCAGGCCGCCTTGCTTCCGGCGGGGGGACCCGAGGTGCAAGTGGTGGGTAATGAGACCCCTGCAGCTGAGTGTGCTGTGGTGCCCTGGGCTGGCTGTCTTGGAGCAGATGAGGCTGGGGCTGCAGCTGGAGCTGCCAGATCGGAGGACAAAAGAGAGCGCTTCAGGGTGCGGTTCCCAGCTGCTGCCCACGAAGGACCCGAAGGACCACAGGTTTGGGCTGTGCGGCGGCTGCAGCGGTAACAGGAAGTTTCAGTACTGGGGTGGGACCACAGACCCTTCGTCCTGCCGGGCTGCTGGTGTCCTTTCCTGAGGCTGTGCTGTGCCTGAGGGGCATTAGATGGGCCTGAGGAGATTGGAGGAAGCTTACACTGGAGCCAGCAGGAGGCCGCAGAAAGAGAGGCTGGGAAAAGGGACTGTATCTAAGGGGGTAACCTCAGAGTCACTTGCCGCCTTGGGTGCCAGGTTAGCAGATGTGCTAGCTGCAGAACTGGAACCAGATCCAGATCCAGCGATCTGCAGACCAGGAGAGAGAGGGTCAGTGGAAACAAGAGGTCCCTGTGTGAAGGGGACAGGGAGATGCACACACATTGGGGTTGGGGATTTCATCCTTTTGCTGCTGGGAGCGGCAGGAAAGGCAGACTGGGCACCTGCTGCAGCTGGGGCCGAGGCCCAGGGATGTGAGGGGCCTCTTTGCCCTCCATTCGGTGGGGTCCCCCACGTGGGGCCATGTAGAGGGGGTAAGGGCCCCTGCAGCAGCTGCAGCAGCAGAAGTGCCAGGCCTTGGGCTTCTCAGGCTGCAGTCCACACTTGGAGCTGGGAAGGGGGCAGGAATCAGCGAGGTGACCTGGGCTGTGTCCCGGGAGTGTGAAGAGGTGTCAGGAAGGGGATCTTAGGAGAACAGGGGGCCTAACTAGCGGCGTTTCCTCCCAGACACAGCAGGTCTAGAGGGGGCTCTTGTAGCAGATGCTAGGAGGGACGCGCGGCCCATGTACTCTTGGGACTTGTGAGTCTGCTGATGCACATCCATGATGGATGCTTTAGGGACAGCAGGCACAGAAGTCCCTGTTGCAGGTGAGGACAAAGCTTGGGAAGGCCGTGAGGGTCTACAGTCCCAGATGGCTTTGGCCTTACCCCGCAGTGCACTATTAATGCACCGGAGTGCCGCCTCCTTCTCCAGGTCCAGGTCTTCAGCAGTGACCCGGAACCCCAGCTGTAAGGGAGGTGGCAGCATCAGAGGCCCCCCTCGCCTGCGTGGCAGCAGAGGAAACTTTCTTCTACGAGGCCTAGACTCCTGAGATGTCGGGGAGCCATTCCTGGGGGCCAGTTTCTCCCCTGGTGGTGCATCTGCTGCCTTTTCACCCTGGGTGTGAATGACAGCCTGAGAGACAGCCTGAGACTTGTCCTCACTCACTGTCTCTGAAGAACTGACGGTCACAGGGCAGTGGGGTGAGTCTGGCCCCCTCCTCCTCTTTAGCCACGGGAAGCCTCCCGTGGAGCTGTAGGAGCTGGAAATGGCATTTCTTTTTGGGCCAGGGCTCATCCCAGAAGGCTGGGATTTCTTGTCATCTGTGACTTCTGACATGGTCACATGGGAATGGGATGAGTTTGGCCCCCTCCTCCTCTTTAGCCACGGGAAGCCTCCCGTGGAGCTGTAGGAGCTGGAGATGGCATTTCTTTTGGTGCAGGGGCTCATCTTGCAAGGCTGGGATCTCTGGTCATATCTGACTTCTGACCTCTGGGCATGCAGGTCTCTCTGCAGAGGCCCGGGCTTGGGCACTAAGGGCAAGGGGTCTCCATTATCCCATCCGGGCCTAAATACAGATGGTGCATCCCTGGTGCCCTTGGGGCCCCTTTTTTCATCATCAGGATTCTCTTGGACTCTGGGGTCCTTGTCCTGCTCAGGCATTGCTGCCTCGCTCTCCCTTTGGGTTCTCAACATGATCTCCTCTGGACAGGAGTCTGGGCCACAGCTGGGTATTGTGGGCCCCAAAGGGGTGACTCCCTGCTCCTGGGCCCCACAGAGAATTTTTGTGTGGAATCGGAAGCTTGCTGTGGTACCTGTGCATCCAAATTGAAGGCAGAGGCAGGATCGCTGGAAAAGCTTCTTGAAGTTGTTTCGACACAGTGCTGATTCCAAGTGTCCGGGCACTGGTAGGATGACCTGCCACTCTAGCCACGGGCAGGAGCAAGGAGGAGATCCCACAAGCAAAGTGAACGGAGGGATGGGGAGAGCGGGCTCAAGACAACTGAGCCCTACTGGGAGGTCCTCAGCACTCGGGCCGGGACAGGGATAAAGGGCACAGAGGGTCCATGTAGCCCCTTCTGGGAGCAGTGGGGAACTTTCGGATGCTTGAACTCTCGAGAGCTGGGCTCTGAGCGTCCGTCTTCTAGCTGCCAACTTGGCTAAAGACTAAGCGAGCAGTTTCTCCTGTTGCCGGGCAACGCATCTTTCAAACCTGCGCGAGTGGGAGCGCGTGCAAAAACAGCCGCAAGTGAAAGATTCGCGCCAGAAGGGCGACCTTCAGGGATTCGCGCGACAAGGTATGCGCGCCAGGCGCCTCCTGACAATGCGGTGGGGGGAGTGGTGCAAACTATGCGCGCGAGGCACGCGCTGGCAATGGCGGGGTTAGGGGGTGCAAGGTATGTGCGCGGGGCACCTGCGGGCAATTACGGGAATAGGGGCCCTCGGGGGTAGAGGGACGCGCGCAATAGGTACTAAAAGGAGAGGCGCCCACACAAAGGACGCCGAACCTGAAAGGATTGGCGTGGCAAGGTACGCGCACAAGGTACCTGCTGGCAATGGCAGGAGGGGGAAGGGGCGGCGCGGCGCAGTAGGTACTGGAGGGAGAGAGGCGCGCACTAAGGACTTGGGACCTTAATGGATTGGCGCTACAAGGTACGTGCACAAGGCACCCGCTGGCAACCGCGGGATTGGGGGCGCGGTGGTGGGGTGGTGGGGCAGCGCGCGCAATAGTTACTAGAGGAGAGGCGAGCACAAAAGACCCGGAACCTTAACGAACTGGCGTGGCAAGACACGCACACAGGGCCGGGCGCGGTGGCTCAAGCCTGTAATCCCAGCACTTTGGGAGGCCGAGGCGGGTGGATCACGAGGTCAAGAGATCGAGACCATCCTGGTCAACATGGTGAAACCCCGTCTCTACTAAAAATACAAAAAATTAGCTGGGCGTGGTGGCGCGTGCCTGTAATCCCAGCTACTCAGGAGGCTGAGGCAGGAGAATTGCCTGAACCCAGGAGGCGGAGGTTGCGGTGAGCCGAGATCGCGCCATTGCACTCCAGCCTGGGTAACAAGAGCGAAACTCCGTCTCAAAAAAAAAAAAAAAAAAAAAAAAAAAAGACAGGCACACAGGGCACCTCCTGACAACCGTGGGAAAATGGAGGGGCGGGGCGCGCGAAATAGGTACTGGAGGGATCGGTGCGGCAAAGTATGCGCACAAGGCAGCTGCTGGCAATGGCAGGGAGGGGTCAAGGTGTGCGCGCGAGGCGCCTGCTGGCAATGGCAGGGGAGGGGACAACGTATGCGCACAAGGCACCCGCTGGCAATGGCGGCGGAGGGGTCAAGGTATACACACCAGGCGCCTGCTGGCAATGGCGGGGGTGGCTGGGCGGCGGGGGTAGAGGGGCGCGCAGTGGACCAGATGACTGAAACTGCAAGTGTGGGACACCACACCCGGCTAATTTCTTGTATTTTTTATAGAGTCGAAAGTTTCACCTTGTTGCGGAGGCTGGTCTCGAACTCCTGGGCTCAAGTGATCTTTCTGCTTCTGCCTCCCAAAGTGTTGGGATTACAGGCATGAGATGTCCCGCCTAAATATTTTTGAGATTCACAGAGATGAGTAGGTCATAATAACAGTTCACACTTGTAGTTATATTTAATATCTTTTGAAATTACTTGGCCACCCCCATTGTAATTTTTTTTTTTTTTTTTTTTTTTTTTTTTTTGAGACGGAGTTTCGCTCTTGTTACCCAGGCTGGAGTGCAATGGCGCGATCTTGGCTCACCGCAACCTCCGCCTCCTGGGCTCAGGCAATTCTCCTGTCTCAGCCTCCTGAGTAGCTGGGATTACAGGCACGCGCCACCATGCCCAGCTAGTTTTTTGTATTTTTAGTAGAGACGGGGTTTCACCATGTTGACCAGGATGGTCTCGATCTCTCGACCTCGTGATCCACCCGCCTCAGCCTCCCAAAGTGCTGGGATTACAGGCTTGAGCCACCGCGCCCGGCCCCCCCATTGTAATTTAAATGATTTGTTCCTGACCTGGTTTTTCTTTTCTTTTCTTTTCTTTTTTTTTTGGAGACAGAGTGTCACCCTGTCACCAGGCACCAGGCTGGAGTGCAGTGGCACAATCTCGGCTCACTGCAACCTCCTTCTGGTTTTTCTTTGTTGGTGAGGGTTGCAGACCCCTTAGACAACATTCCAGGAATGAAGCAGTGACAATAAACCTGCAGCTGCCCGCAGGGGGCGCTGTGTGGAGGGTCACAAAAGGACCAGGTGGTCCCTGGTGCCGCCGGGGGTGCTACCTCCATTCTGCTTTCTGACACCCGCCAATGGGGCCAGGCTTGATGTGACCCCATCACTGCTCAGTTCACCACACGGTTTTTTGTTTTGAGGTGGAGTCTCGCTCTGTTGCCAGGCTGCTGTGCAGTGGCGCCATCTCAGCTCATTGTAACCTCTGCTTGATCCAGGGTTCCAGCGATTCTCCCGCTTCAGCCTCCTGAGTAGCTGGGACTACAGGCTCACGCCACCATGCCCAGCTAATTTTTGCATTTTTAGTAGAGACAGGATTTTACTATGTTGGTCAGGATGGTCTCAATCTCTTGACCTCGTGATCTAGCTGCCTCGGCTTCCTAAAGTCCTATGATTACAGGCGTGAGCCACCGTGCCCGGCCCACTACACAGTTTTATCACTTGATACAGAAGACTTGACTCCATTCATGTTCCTTGGGAGGTTATTGGAAATGATAGTGCTGTAAATTCCTGGGTAAATGAGCAGCCGACATTTTCAGGAGCCTCCACACATCCACACTGCCCTTCCCTCTGCCTTAAAACCTTTAGGCTTGATTGACCTGGAGATAACTCATTAAACTCAGCCCCCACTGAACTGTTCATTCCCACATGAATATTTCTGGCAGTCCCCAACACAGGGCTTGTCCTCCAAGGGACAACTTGTAAACATTTATAAAAGAAAAAGTTGGCTGGACAGGAGGCAGTGGCTCCCGCCTGTAATCTCAGCACTTTGAGAGGCCAAGGTAGGCAGATCACATGAGGTCAAGAGTTCGAGACCAGCCCGACCAACATGGTGAAAACCCACCTCTGACCAGCCTGACCATCATGGTGAAAACCCGTCTCTACTGAAAACACAAAATTAGCTGGGCGTGGTGGTGTGCACCTGTAAACCCAGCTACTCAGGAGGTGAGACAGGAGAATCACTGGAACTCTGGAGGTGCCTGTAATCTCAGCACTTTGGGAGGCTGAGGCAGGTGGATCATGAGGTCAGGAGTTCAAGACCGGCCTGGCCAAGATGGTAAAACCCCATCTCTACTAAAAATAAAAAAGAAAAGAAAAGAAAATAGCTGGGTGTGGTGGTAGGTGCCTGTTATCTCAGCTACTGGGGATGCTGTGGCAGAGAATTGCTTGAACCCAGGAGGTGGAGGTTGCTTGCAGCGAGCCAACATCATGCCACTGCACTCCAGCCTGGGCGACAGAGTGAGACCCTGTCTCGAAAGAAAAAAAAAAAAAGAAAAAAGAAAAGAAAATATTTAAAATATTTAGGCCCAACACGGTGGCTTATGGTTGTAACCCAGCACTTTGGGAGGCTGAGGCAGGTGGATTGCTTGAGCTGAGGAGTTCAAAACCAGCCTGGGCAACATGGTTGAAACCCTGTTTCTACCAAGAAAATACACAAATTAGCTGGGCATGGTGGTGAATGCCTGTAGTGCCAGCTACTCAGGAGGCCAAGGTGGGAGGATCACCTGAACCCAAGAGATGGAGGCTGCCGTGATGAGTTGTCACCATGCCACTGTACTCCAGCCTGGGCCACAGAGCAGGACCCTATATTTAAAAAAATGTATTTTTAACACAATTACAAAACACTGTTTATAACTAAAAACAATAGGACATTTGCAATAAAAAAAACTTTTCATGACAGAACAATATTCCACTCTGGCTGGGACAGCTTTTTTTTTTTTTTTTTTTTTTTGTGAGACACAGTCTTTCTCTGTGGCCCAGACTGCAGTGCAGTGGTGCGATCTCAGCTCACTGCAGCCTCCACCTTCTAGGTTCAAGCAATTCTCCTGCCTCAGCCTCCCAAGTAGCTGGGATTACATGCTGGGTTTCACCACGTTGGCCAGCTTGGCCTCGAACTCCTGATCTCAGGTGATGACCCGGCTTGGCCTCCCAAAGTGCTGGGATTACAGGCCTGAGCCACCACGGCCAGCCTGAGACAACTTATACTAGCCCATTAGTCACTGGGAGTGTGGAGATTATTGCCAATTTTGTGTGTGTGTGTGTGTGTGTGTGTGTGTGTGTGTGTGTGTGTGTGTTTTTAGAGACGGGGTTTTGCCATGTTGCCCAGGCTGGTCTCGAACTCCCAGGCTCCAGTAATCCTCCTACCTTTGCCCCCCAAAGTACTGGGATCACAGGTGTGAGCCATGCTCCTGGCCTGTTGCCAAATTGATGATAGGAATTCCTCAGGGATCTAATTAAGGGCTGCAGGGACAGAGCCACCCTGCAGCCCTGTGGGCTTGCTCTTGCCCAGCCCTCACTCTAGGAGTCCTCTGACCTCTTCCCCCAACCTCCTGCCTCCTTCCAGTCCAACACCATTCCTAGGTTTCTTTCCCGAAGACACATGGAACTGGCACAGTGGCGTATGCCTGTAGTCTCATCTACGTGGGAGGATGAGGCAGGAGAATCTTTTGAGCCTAGGAGTTCAAGGCTGCAGTAAGGTATAAACTCCTGAACTCCAGCCTGAGTGACAGAGAGAAACCCCATCTCATAAACAAAACAAAACAAGACACGTGTGATGAAGACCCCTTACTCAGCTCCTCTAGTTCCTCCAAACCAGCCAACCTCCATGCCAGGTCCCTGCCCAGAACTTTGTGCCACACTGTACTGGACTAACGTATTCTGAGTTCTCCAGAATTTACCATCTTACCTGCTTGTCCACACTGTTTCTTCTGGGTGAATGCCTTTTCCTCTCCTATGAACTCCTACGGGCATCTGCCCTCAGCTCCTGCCACCTCCCTCCGTGAGAACAGGGATTAGGACTGGCTGTCCCAGAGGCTGGGGACAGTACAGTGTGGGCTGCACAGCCAGCCATTTGAGGTGGGACTAGTCTGAACTGAATAGGTCAATGGGCTGAGCTGGCTTTAGACATAGACTTGAGAATCCAGAGAACCCCAGAGAATCCAGTGGGTGCTGGGCATACAGTGATCAGGCCTGTGTAGACAGACCTAGGCTGAGGAGAGGCTGGGCTGCAGTGGCCGGAGCAAGGCAGAGAGGCAGGGACAGGAGTGGGGATGGGTTTGGGCCCCGGTTCTTCAACCTGGGGAATCCTCCAACCTATGCTTCCATATGAAAGAATCACTGTGCAGCTGTGGGCACCGCCCACACAGCTGCCCTCGGCTCATGTTGGCTATGCTATAGCAGTCCTTCAGCATTTCCTGGGGATCCGTTAATTAAGTCGAGGTCTCTGCATCTGGAAATCCACCTCAGCCTTCAGGGAAAAGGCCCCTAGTCTTGGTCTCTGTCTTCAGAACCCCAAGACTCAAGGAGAATCCTGCTGATTCTCAGATTGGCCTCCAGGGGGCGACAGTGTCAATCACAATTACAGGCGTGAGCTGCCACGCCTGGCCACGTTCTTACTTGAATACCTGCACCTGTGCTTGGAGACCCTAGGGTGAGGGGAGTGGGGAACAGGAGAACCTGACAGTAGAGGGTGGATGTAAGGACAAGAGGCACAAGCTTGCTGGGCGATGGGGTGTTCCAGGGCTGGGGGTGCCTAGGGATCCGCCTCTCTCCCAGGCTGTGGAATTATCCTCCCCACACTCACTGCTTCTCTAACCTTGGCTATCTCCTCCTGTCTTTGGGGTGTCTGATGGGCCTGGGGGACCTCCCAACTGCTCTAGGTCATCTCACCGCAGCCATGTGCTCCATTTGGCATTGTTAAGGTTGCTGGAATATTATTGTCTTTCCAGAACCATCCTTGGGGCAAGATCAGGACCTCGGGCTGCCCGGGGCTGAGAGCCCTCCTGGGTCTTCCTGGGGCCCCTGGTCCACATGAGTACCCCCTAAGCCTGAGGGCCCTTTGAGAGGCAGCACTTCTAGCCTGCCCTTGGTTTTAGCTTTTGTTCCACGAAGATCTTGTGATTTCTGCCCCAGCATAGGGCAGCAGGAACCTCCAGCGCAGAGCCTGGGGCTAAGGAGACCACAAGGGACTTGTCCCAGGTCAGGCCTGCACTTGCCTTGCGTCAGGGTAACTCCCCAGGTTGCTGGCCTCCTCACGGCCCCCCACACTGACCTGTTGCCCCAGCTTTATCTCTGACACCCCAAACTTAGCAGCCCCGACCCCATTTCCCGAGCACCCCTGTGCCTGGCTCTGTGCCTGTGGTGGTGTCCTGGCAGCAGTCTGGGAGAGCACTTCAGTTACCCACTGTGTCCTGGGGAGGCTGGAGCAGAGGGGTCCACTCACTGATTGGCGCAGTCACAGACTTGAATCGTGCACGGAAGGCCCTGTGGCCTCGCATGAGCCTGGAAGGCCTCTCCCCTCCTGCTTCCACCCCTCCACCCGGGAGGCCAGCCTGCCCAGGGCTGCTCTGCCACTTAGCAGTTGTGTGGGCCTGCAGAGTCCCTAACCTCACTGAACCTCAGTTTCTCCGTTTGTGAAACGGAGATGGTACAAAGAGAACTTTCCTCCTCAGCTATTGTGATGGGTAAGGAAATAAATGCATGCACAATCACAGCCATAGTTACTATGGGACACACGGTCTTCCCAGCTGGAGGAGATTCTGGGGGTGGGGTGGGGGCTGGGGCGGTAAGATCACCACGTGTATGAAATCTCCAGGCAGGCTGGTTGGAGACGGACGGCACCGGGCTCAAACACTGCCATCTACCCTGCGATGGGACCCTCCTGTGGCAGTGGCAAAGGTCCCGCTGTGGAAATGACACATGAGCTGGGAGGACTTAACCTGAATTGAGCCACATGTGCCCTCCAGGCCTGGGCACCACACCTCCTGCCCCCAGTGTGACCCATGCAGGGCCTGCTCCTGACCCTGAGCAAGACTAGGATTCCCTGGGCTGCCTTTCCTATCTGTAAAATTGGAGGAGGGTGGTGGGAGGGGGGGCTTGAATTTGTCCCCTGGGTGGGGTGGGGCACAAATAGTCCCAGAGGATGGCCTGAGAAGTCCGGCTGGGCCTGGCATAGGGAATTTATTTACTGCTGTCATTATTGTCCTCCTTACAGGAGAGGAGAGCAAGGCCCAGACAGGGGAGGCATCTACACAGCCTCTGTGCTCCAGCCTGCTGGAAGGACGAGGTCTACAACGCAGAGATCAACACATCAGGGACAATGAAACACCCAAGTGTTAGCAGCCAGAATAATCAGCCCTAATACAGGGGAGGCTGGTCAGGGAGGGCTTCCTGAAGGAGGAGGCACAACACCAGGGTGCACTGTGATTTCTGGAGATCCCAGGAGTTCTCCTGGTAAATGACAGGTGAGAAAAAGAAAATGTAATAAAATATAATTGAAAACAGACCCTGGTACGTGTGGAGAGAGCGCCAGGAGGAACCTAGGAGACTGGGGAACCTGAACCCCCGAACCAGTGAAGGGAGCTATGGGCAGCAAGGTTTGATTGGCGTTTTCCTTCTTGCGGAGGCGACTCCGACTGATTCAAGTTCCCCACTCCGTTCCCAGATGGTTCCGAGACTTAGGAAAGAAAGGAAAAGAAAAAAGAACCGTACCCTGCGCTCGCCCCCGCTGGGCATCCCTAGGAGGTCGCGAGGATCCCCGGAGACTCAGACCCCGGCCCGGGGCTCCCCAGGCCAGAGCGGCCCCCGGCTGCCTCCCCACGCCCCGCGACTCCGGTCCGGAGGTCAAGGGCCCCGGCCTGTCCCCTGTTCCCCGGCTGCCCCACACCTGCTCCGGCCCGGCGGGGCGGTGCTGGGCTCCGCGGGCTCCCCGGCCGCAGTGCAGCCGCAGCGCCAGCCCCGCCCCGCCCGCGCCTCCCCGCCACCCCCCCGCGCCCGCGGCCCCGAGCGTTTCCCGAGCCCAGGCCCGCGCCGAGCCCAGGTGAGCGCCCGCCCTGGGGACCCTGGCCCCTGGGACCCCGATCCCCGCCCCCCGCCCCGGCTCCTTCGCCCCGGCGGGCGCCGGGGGCCAGCGCTTGCGCTCGGGTCTCGGACCCGGGCCCGGCGCGTTAGGGGATGGGGGTCGGCAGCTGGGGCCAGAAACACTGGCTGGGGGCCGGAGCGCCCCGCGTCCTTCTGTCGTCCTACAACGGCCCCTTCCCGGCTTGCCGCAGGGCCCCACTGTGTGCCAGTCCCCCTTTCCGGGCTGCAAGGTCTGGCGGGGGCACCGGGACAGAGCTGGCTGCTGGGACTGGCTTCCCAGAGAGAGGGAACTGCACGTGCACAGGCGGGGAGAGTGGACAGAGGCTCGCGCCCGAGCTCTGGAGGGGCGGGGAGAGCGCGGAGCCCCCACACTCTAAGGCAGGACTGGGGTCAGATGCCATCCCCAGGACGCCTGGAAACTACTGGGAGCCTGATCTGGGCAGAAGCCCGGTCTGGGCAGGAGCCCTTGGGATGAAGCAGTGGGAGCGGGTGGGTGAGAAGTGGAGGAGTCGGAAGAGGACCCTGCCCAGCCTCGACCCCGGGGGCGCCAGGAGCCCTGGGAGGGTGGAGGGGAGCAGAAGCCACTCTGTGGGTGGGGGTAATCCAGTCCCGCTTCACAGGTCCCAGGGTCCCTAGGACAGACACAGACTCCTGCTGGGTGATTAACACTGTGCTCTGCTGGAACTTTTCCGCAGTGGGCAGCTCGTGGGCAAGGAACAGCGCACACAATGGCACTCGGCACAAACCCGAGGGCCCTCCTGCCCTGCCCCTGGCAAAGACCTTTGCCTTTGAGTGCGGTGACCAGGCTTCAAGCTGATCTAGCACACAGTAGGCTGAAGGCACAGGGGCCCTACCTAGTCTCCTTCCTGGTCTAGGCCCCGGGGGATACAGGCCCCCTGGGAACACAAGAAGGGACGGCACAGCCTGGGCCCCCAGTGGCAAGACCGGGTCCGACCTTTCCTGGGATCTGTGGCTTAGCAGCTGAGGACTGAGGTCAGGCAGGAAGGAAGTGGGCAGGGCTGAGCCAGGGGTGAATCCAGGACCTGGGGAGGGGCCACCTAGTGCCCAGGGAGGGGGCAGGTGGGGCTGGTGGCAACTGAGTTTTATAGACCTTCCTGACAAGTTACGGAAAGAGCCAGGGCACAGCTCAGTGGTTATGGGAGCCACCGCCTCCTCCCCTGTAATGGGCACCTTGCGGGCCGACAGGAACAACGGCCCCTCTCCAACCTGTCCTTTTGTTCCCACCCCTCGCTCTCAGGCACCCACCCACGGCCCTTCCTGGGATCTGGGCCAGACCAGGGGGGCCTCAGTCTCACCTCAAGTGAGACTTCAGGAAGAACTTCCAGGGGAAACTGGAGGATGGCAGTGGGATGGACGGTGGGGAGGTCATTTGTAAACAAGGCAGCTATGCCTGTGGCCTGGGCCTTCCGAAGTCCACCTGGGAGGCGCCCCCGGGACCTGGAAGGCACCTGGACTACAGTGAGCTCTCTGCTGTGCAGGCGCTCCCTCCCCCAGGGCACCTTGCTGGGCCTCAGGGTGATATGGGGGCTTTCTGGGCCCCTGCCCATCTTAAAACTCACTAAAGTGGGGAGGGTGGGAGGCCACAAGGATACCCCTACCTGCTGCTTGACCTCGATGAGACCTTTCCCCATCTGCTGTTGGGCATGACCTCAGCACCGCAGACCTGGGCTGGAGTCAGGGCTCGGGGGAGCTTTGGCTGCTGGCCAGCGGCGTGGCAGGGCTGTGCGCTTGGCTTCGCTTTCCCCTAACCCCATCGGGCCTGGGCTGGCCGCCCACTTCTGTTCACCGCAGAGCTGGGTTTCCCTGGGGACCAGTGGACTGGCCCAGCCCCACACCGCCCCCCAGCCCCTCCTGGCCACAGCTTGAGCTGGTAGGACGATGGAGGCTGGGCCGCCTCCTGGACCCCCGCCCTCCCTGCCCTGCCTTCCAAGGCCCAGCAGCCTCAGTCCGCTGCTGGGCCTGGAACAACGGAGCAGTGGCTGCCCTGTGAGGAGGTGGGTGTCCAGAGTGCTAGCCAGGGTGGGGCTGGACCAGGGGGAGTCTGATGTCACCCCCATTGTGGGAGGGAGAAGACCAAGGACGAGGAGGGCTTCAGCTTGCCCAGGGTGACCCACTGCTGGAGCCTAGGCACGGCGGTCTCCCGGGAGAACGGAGGGTCCCAGAACTCCCAGGCTGTGGGATTTGGAGAGGGGAAGGGAGGGCATGAGGAGGCAGCAGGAATCAGGGAGGATTTCCTGGGCAAGGCAGCTTCGGGGCTGGACTCAGGGTGGCCGAGGTTGGGGCAGAGGAACTCCACCGGGGGAGTGAGGGAGCTGAGCTTGGAGGGCTCCAAAGGGGAGGTGCCCTCCAGGGCCCCCTGCTCTGGGATCAGACTCCGCTACACGCCATGGTTCCCAGCTCAAATGTAAGATCGTTTCCGAAGCTCCCAGTCTCTCTTCATCTACCTCTGCCCGCACGCACGCCCCGGTCCTGACGGCCCCAGTTTCCCCTGCAGGTCCTAGAGCAGCTCCAGCAGGATGGCGGCTCCAGCATCTCTAAGGCCTGCAGGGGGTCCAGCCCCAGGGGGGGCGCCCTAGGCCTCCGACAGCTCCCCATCTGTGCTCCTGCCTGCCGGCCATCCTCAGGCCACTCGCCATGGGCGGCTGCTTCTCCAAGCCCAAACCAGGTACCTCCTGTCTTCTTGCCTCTGTCCCTCCTCCCTCCCTCCCTGCCTCCTCCCTCCTCTTTCCCCCTCCCCCTCTGCGCTCGGCAGTCCTCTGAAGTAGGTCAGGCTAGGCAGGAGCCCGCTCGGAATGTTAATACGCTGTGGCCAGGAGGGGGTAGGGGGCCTGGAGCAGTTCCCCCGGCTGGCCCCCGCTCCAGTGGGTGCCCCTTTTTCCTTGGGGCTTTGAGTGGTGGTGGTGGCGGAAATAACAGCAGGACCCTTCTTGGAAAAGGAGAGGAAGGGTTCCTCCTGCTGCAGGGTTGGGGAAGGGGCTCTGCCCCCAGGGCCAGGGAAGGGGGGGTCTGGAGACACCCTCAGACACTCTGTGACCTGGGGCATGCAACTTACCTGTCTGAGCCTCAGTTTTTCTCTCTGTAAAAGAGAAGGGCTGGCCACCCTGACCTCTCAGTGTTGCTGCGAGAGTGTAGTGGGCAGATCCTGGCCCGCTCCCTCTCCTCTGACCCCCTGTGGGGTCTCGGGCTGCCTTCTTGGCCTTTCTGGGCAACTTCCCCGTTTATACAGGAAATCGCCACCCAACCTAGCCTGTGCGGCTCCAGCCAGAAGTGGGAGTGTCGTGGGGCGCTGGGGAGGCCTGGCTCTGTTCCCCACTGAAGACTGTCTGTGGAGCTCTCCCTCTGGCCCCCCCCCACTTTCCTTCTTCTCCCCTCACAACACCCAGGGAGGCAGGAGTGTGCAGCTTTGTCACAGATGGAGAAACTGAGGTTTAGCGAGGCCGCAGGAGCCCAGCCAGTGCTCCACTCACCCCGCCAGGCCGCCCTGGCCGGCTCACCCCAGCTCCCCTTACCTGATACCCATCGGCTCCGTTACCTGGGAACTTGCGAGCCTTTTCTCCTTTTCCTGGGTCTAAGGGAGAACTTGGGGGAGGGAGGGGAGCTGTGATGACCCACCTGGCAGAGGGACCCACCTGCCCCTTCTCCAGGAAGCCACTTTTCCTCCCCTGGCTCCTGTGGACACCCAGGCCTGGGATGGATCCCTCCCTGCCTCAAAATGCGCCTTGGGCAGATGACGTCCATTGTCTCCCCTTAGAAGTGGGTGGGATGAAGCCAGCTGGCCTCATACCAGGCGTGTCTGTGGCACTGCTGGGCTGGCAGGAGGCTCTGGCAGAAGATGCCACCTGCAGGTTCTTTTAAAGGACCCCAAAGGGCTGGCCTGCCTGGGACCCGTGGCCCCGGGACCCAAAGGTAGTGCTAAGACCTTAGGCAAATCCAGCCCTGTCCTTTCCCGGCTGTGTGGCCTTGGGCAGGTAATCTCACCTCTCTGAGCCTCTGCGTCCTCATTGTAAAGTGGGGCTGTTGTGCCTAGCATGGGGCCTGCACATGAGAAGCACTTGTGGGATACTGTTATCCCTTCTTCCCTGAGCTGGGCTCTGTGCCACCAGGACTCCCCTGCGGGGCTGGAGCCAGAGGCTCAGGGCCCGGGTGCCCATGCTGGGCAGGTCAGGCATGAGGCTTAGAGAATTTCCAGATGTGGGAGTAACAGTGTTTGGGGAGTGAGGGTTCAGCTGAGGTCATAAGGGGCCGCAGAGAGACCAGAGCAAGCAGAAGACCTCTGTGCAAATCCTTCACTTTCTCTCTTGCTCCACTCAGTTCTGTGGCTCCATGTGGATCAGTACCTGCTTCCTGGGCTCACTCTGTGTTCCTACGTGTTCTGTCTGAGTTCTTGATAAGAAGATATCGGCTGGGCACAGTGGCTCGCGCCTGTAATCCCAGCACTTTGGGAGGCTAAGGCAGGTGGATCACAAAGTCAGGAGTTCAAGACCAGCCTGGGCAACACAGTGAAACCCCATCTCTACTAAAATACAAAAAATTAGCTGGGCATGGTGGCTGGCACCTGGAATCCCAGCTACTCAGGAGACTGAGGTGGGAGAATCTCTTGAACCCAGGAGACAGAGGTTGCAGTGAGCTGAGATTGCGCCACTGCACTCCAGCTTGG
This sequence comes from Saimiri boliviensis, assembly GCF_048565385.1. Taxonomy (NCBI): domain Eukaryota; kingdom Metazoa; phylum Chordata; class Mammalia; order Primates; family Cebidae; genus Saimiri; species Saimiri boliviensis. Next base: position 24,758,313 of record NC_133469.1, on the reverse strand, counting down.
GCAAGAGAGCAAGAGTCCATCTCAAAACAAAAACAAAAACAAAAACAAAAACAAAAACCCAAAAAAACACAAGGATAGGAAGATATCAGGCCAGTCCCTCACCTAGCTCAGAGTTAGGAGGAAGTGCAGCTCTCTTAGCATCTGTTAATCTGCCTTTTATTAGGCCGCAACTGCTCCCTGAAGGCTTTCCATCCTCATCAGGGCTGCTAGGCTCAGAGCTGCCTCCCAACTCCATCTATTGAGCTTCTACTCTGGGTTACATACATTATTTCCTTCAGCATTCACGATGCCAACGAGGTAGGCATTTGCTCTTCTCCCTGTTTTGTTTTTATTTTATTTTATTTTATTTATTTATTTATTTATTTTTGAGACGGAGTTTCGCTCTTGTTACCCAGGCTGGAGTGCAATGGCGCGATCTCGGCTCACCGCAACCTCCACCTCCTGGGTTCAGGCAATTCTCCTGCCTCAGCCTCCTGAGTAGCTGGGATTACAGGCACGAGCCACCATGCCCAGCTAATTTTTTTGTATTTTTAGTAGAGACGGAGTTTCACCATGTTGACCAGGATGGTCTCGATCTCTTGACCTCGTGATCCACCCGCCTCGGCCTCCCAAAGTGCTGGGATTACAGGCTTGAGCCACCTCGCCCGGCCTTTATTTTTATTTTTTGAGATGAGGTCTCATTCTGTTGCCCAGGCTAGAGTAAAGTTGCACAACCATAGCTCACAGCAGCCTGGAACTCTTGGGCTCGTGATCCTCCCACCTCAGCCTCCTGAGTAATAGGGACTGCACGACCACGACTGGCAATGTTTTTTTTTTTTTTTTTTTTCGAGATTGAGTCTCACTCTTTCACTCAGGCTGGAGTACAGTGGCACAATCTCAGCTCACTGCAACCTCTGCCTCCTGGATTCAAGCGATTCTCCTGCCTCAGCCTCCTAAGTAGCTGGGATTACAAGCCCATGCCACCATGACCAGCTAATTTTTATATTTTTAGGAGAGACAGGGTTTTGCCATGTTGGCCAGGTTGGTCTCGAACTCCTGACTTCAAGTGATCTGCCTGCCTCGGCCTCTCAAAGTGCTGGGATTTCAGGAGTGAGCTATCATTCCCAGCCAGCTGGCACATTTTTTTTTTTTTTTTTTTTTTTTGAGACAGAGTTTCGCTCTTGTTACCCAGGCTGGAGTGCAATGGCGCGATCTCGGCTCACCGCAACCTCCGCCTCCTGGGTTCAGGCAATTCTCCTGCCTCAGCCTCCTGAGTAGCTGGGATTACAGGCACGTGCCACCATGCCCAGCTAATTTTTTGTATTTTTAGTAGAGACGGGGTTTCACCATGTTGACCAGGATGGTCTCGATCTCTTGACCTCGTGATCCACCCGCCTCGGCCTCCCAAAGTGCTGGGATTACAGGCTTGAGCCACCGCGCCCGGGCCAGCTGGCACATTTTAAATTTTTTTTATAGAGACTAGGTCTTGCCCTGTTGCCCAGGCTCGTCTTAAACTCCTGGGCTCAAGTGATCCTCCTGCCTTGGCCTCCCAAAGTGTCGGGATTCCAGGTATGAACCACCACACCTGGCCTTCTCTCCATTTTATAATAAAGGCATCTTGAGGTCCAAAGGGGCTAAGGCAGGACTATGGGCAGCCGGAAGTCATGGAGCTGGGGCTGATCCGATTTTGTGGGTGAGCAGAGACGCCCCTCCCATCCACCTTTCCAAAGGGCCCCTGATTTAATGGCTTCCGTTAGACTGTATCAGTGAGCAGGCTTGGAGCCTTCTGGGAGGTGGAGGATGAGAGAGGCCTGGCTTGGCCTTATCTGGCCCCCCTGCCAGGCTATTCGTGAGCTCCCACAGAGTCCAGAGCTGGTGTCAGCTAAGTCCACAGTATTTCTCTTTTTAATTCTTCCAAAAACATTCTAACACCATTACATAAAGCATAGCAAATGGAATGAAAAACCCCACCCATAACCCCCCATCCGATATGACCAGCTCAGTGTGGTTACGTGCTCTGCCCCCTCCCTGCCGGGCTGGAGTCAAGGAACTGACCTTTGCCCCTGTCCCCTGCTGTGCCTGGGCCTTAGCTGGGGCCTGGGACTTGGGGTTGGGGAGGGCGCCTGACCAGGTTGGGGGATTAGCAGAACATGAGATGAGGGATATGCAGGGGCCGGGCAGCCAGGAGAGGCAACTCCTGAGCTTTGTCTGGGTAGATGGGAAGGATGGCGCCCCAGCCCAGGGGACAGACCAGGTAAAGGGCTGGAGGGGCAGCTCAGCAGCCTCTCTGGGTTCTTGGTTTCTGGAGTGACGGGTCTGAATGAGGTGGTGGGGATGAGAGGTGAAGCCCGGAGGCGCTGGTGCCTTGGGAGGTGAGAGAGGGATCTCCTGCTCCGGCCTCGGGCCCCAGCTGTGCCAGGGGCTTAGCGTCCACCACTCAGCATCCTCCCTGCAGCAGCAGCCTGGGGGGCCAGATTATTGCTGCTAAAAATTCTGTTTATTGTTCTCTTCTAATTAGAAAAATATCCCCGGCACATCCTAGGGAATTTGGAGAATGTGGAAAAGTACAAAGAAGAAAATGGCCATCTCTGGCTCACTCCCTGCTGCAGCTGGCCTCTGGATGGAGGCTGTGGGGGGCTTGTGTCCCCTCTGTGCCATCCACATGCATTCCCATGCTGGGGTTCACCCCCAGGGCACACGAGGACACTGAAAACCCAGCACCTGGTCAGTGATGAAGGATTCTCAAATTGGTGAGAAGAGCTATTTTAAGAAGTTGAAATTGGGCAGGGCGTGGTGGCTCACGCCTATAATCCCAGCACTTTGGGAGGCTGAGGTGGGTAGATTACCTGAGGTTGGAAGTTCAAGACCAGGCTGACCAACATGGAGAAACCCCATTTCTACTAAAAATATAAAATTAGCTGGGTGTGTTGGCACATGCCTGTAATCCCAGCTACTTGGGAGGCTGAGGCAGGGGAATAGCTTGAACCCGGGAGGCAGAGGTTGCAGTGAGCTGAGATGGTGCCACTGGACTTCAGCCTGGGCAACAAGAGTGAAACTCTGTCCAAAAAAGAAAAAAAAAAAAAAAAAAAAAAAAAAAAGAAGTTGAAATTATGCTGTGTACATTTTTTTTTTAATTTTTGAAAAAAATTTAAATGTATGGGAAAGTTGTAAGAATAGACAATGAATCCTTGACTTCCTGTCATCCAGATTCGCTCGCTGGGAACTGAGCTGCTGCCACTTTTGAATCCCTGTATGCACATGAGTCATACCCTAAATGTGTCCCTGAGCTGTCACATCGTCATTGTCCACTGGAAGATCCAGGACTTTCAGGCCTCAGGGTTCTTTTTGCTGCAGAGATTTCTGCAGCCAGGAGCGTTTCAGGGTCGGAGGAACTTAGCTCTGTGCCCTGCTTCACTAATACTGTAATTGAAAAAGGAAGCCAGTAATCCCAGCACTTTGGGAGACTAAGGTGGGCAGATCACTTGAGGTCAGGAGTTTGAGAGCTGCCCAGCCAACATGTTGAAACCCTGTCTCTATCAAAAAATACAAAAATTAGCCTGGCGTGGTGCATTCACCTGTAGTCCTAGCTACTGGGGAGGCTGAGGTGGGAGAAGTGCTTGAACTCAGGAGGCGGAGGCTGCAGTGAGCCGAGATTGCATGACCGCACTGCAGCTGGGCGACAGACTGAGACCCTGTCCCAAAAATAATAAAAAAAAGACATGCAGAAAGGAATTCATGCAGACCCGGGTGCACCCGCACCATGCCCCTCCTCTGCTTTATGCCAGGTTTAATGCTCTTTGCTGGTGGTGCAGAGGGGAGGGCCTTCTGGGGAGGTTGCCAGGCAGGGCTGAGCCTCCCGGCACCGTGAGGAGCTGGACTCTGCATCCAGCTCGTGGGATGGGGGAGGAAGCGGGCCGAGCCGGGGGACTCAAGGCGCTGTCCTGCCCACAGTGGAGCTCAAGATCGAGGTGGTGCTGCCTGAGAAGGAGCGAGGCAAGGAGGAGCTGTCGGCCAGTGGGAAGGGCAGCCCCAGGGCCTACCAGGGCAATGGCACCGCGCGCCACTTCCACACGGAGGAGCGCCTGCCCACCCCTCACCCCTACCCCAGCCCTCAGGACTGCGTGGAGGCTGCTGTGTGCCACGTCAAGGACCTCGAGAATGGCCAGTGGGTTCCGGGCCTGCTTGGGCGCGGGGTCAGGGAAGCGAAAGTGGGAGGGTGAGGCGCAGGCCACAGCCCGGGGACAGGGGGTGGCCTGAAGGCTCCTGCGCTGGTCACTGCCTCTGTGGCCTCTACCGGTCTGGGGCTGCTCCCCAGAAGGCTCAACACTGGGAGGAGCTGCCAGGAGGTTGTGCCTGGGGTCTGACCTGTCCTCTGAGTGTTGCGGTTCCCCAGGATGCGGGAAGTGGAGCTGGGCTGGGGGAAGGTGTTGCTGGTGAAGGACAATGGAGAGTTCCACGCCCTGGGCCACAAGTGTCCACACTACGGAGCACCCCTGGTGAAAGGTGAGCTGTTAGGTGGGAGGCATGAAGGGGACCTTCCAGGCCCCGTGCCAGCCTGGCTCCTCCCCACGCCCCAGGATCTTCCTCTATCAGAGAAGCCTCCTGGGCTGTGGGGAGGGGCCCACAGTTGCGGGGGCACAAGGATCCTCGGGAAGCAACCCCTGCTGGTGGCCCCAGCCTAGCACCTCCCCTTCCCAGGAGTTCTGTCCCGTGGTCGGGTGCGCTGCCCCTGGCATGGCGCCTGCTTCAACATCAGCACTGGGGACCTGGAGGACTTCCCCGGCCTGGACAGTCTGCACAAGTTCCAGGTGGGGCCAGGAGTGCAGTGGGGCGGGAATCTGGGGTGTAGGGCTCGGGGCTGGTCCTGAGCAATGCAGCTCTTGCAGGTGAAGATTGAGAAGGAGAAGGTGTACGTCCGGGCCAGCAAGCAGGTGAGGGGGTGGCTCGGGCCTCAGGTAGAAGGAAGGAGCGGGGAGGGCATCTTGGCTCAGAGAACACCACATGCAAAAGCCCTGTGGTGGGAGGAGCTTGGCACGTATCACTGGAGTGGAGTGAGGGGTTGTGGTGGGGATGAGGCTGGGCTGGACTCCAGGACTTGCCTGCCAGGATGATGGCATGTGGAGGATGGCAATGACTCTCCACCCTCCTGCCACCCACAGGCCCTGCAGCTGCAGCGAAGGACCAAGGTGATGGCCAAGTGTATCTCTCCAAGTGCTGGGTACAGTGGTAGCACCAATGTGCTCATTGTGGGTGCAGGTTGGTAGTGGAGTTATGAGGGGCAGGGTGGGAGATGGGGCTGGAGAGACGTGGTCCCTGGCCCATGGGCCCCTCCCCTCAGGTGCAGCTGGCCTGGTGTGTGCAGAGACGCTGCGGCAGGAGGGCTTCTCCGACCGGATCGTCCTGTGCACGCTAGACCGGCATCTTCCCTATGACCGTCCCAAGCTCAGCAAGGTAGGGGGCGGGGCAAGTAGGGACCCTACCCCTCTCAGTCAAGCCCAGTTTGAGCCTTGCTTGTCACCCCATGGGGGTCTGGCCAGCTACCCTCTCTGCTTATGCTAGGCCTGTGCATGGTGCCCCCCAAAAATCTAAGTTTTTTTTCCTCGTTGTTGTTTTTTGAGACAGGGTCTTGCTCTGTCACCCGGGCTGGAGTGCAGTGGCTCCATCTCAGCTCACGGCAACTTCCACCTTCTGGGTTCAAACAATTTTCATGCTTCAGCCTCTAGAGTAGCTGGGATTACGTGTGCACCACCACACCTGGCGAATGTTTTGAATTTTTAGTAGAGTTGGGGGTTTTGCCATGTTGCCCAGAACTCCTGAGTTCAGGCAATCCACCTGCCTCGGCCTCCCAAAGTGCTAGAATTACAGGCATGAGCCACCAGGCCTGGCTTTTCTTTTTTTGAGACAGGGTCTTGCTCTGTCACCCAGGCTGCAGTACAGTGCCTGTCTCACAGCTCACTGCAGCATCAACCTCCAACTCCCGGGCTCAAACGATCCTCCCACCTCAGCCTCCCGGGTAGCTGAGACTACAGGCGTGCACCACCATGCCTGGCTAATATTTTGTATGTTTTGTAGAGACAAGGTTTTGTCATGTTACCCAGGGTGGCTTTGAACTCCTGGGCTCAAGTGATCCTCCTGCCTGAGACTCCCAAGTGTTGGGATTACAGGTCTGAGTCACTGTGCCTGGCCAGATCTGGGTTTGCTGAGTTCTGTCCTGCAGCCCCTGTGCCTGGGGCTGGCCCCACCTTCCCTGGGTGCCAGGGTCTTCTGCTGTAAACTGGCTCCTCTCAAGCCGGCTGTCTCCTGCAGTCACTGGACACACAGCCTGAGCAGCTGGCCCTGAGGCCCAAGGAGTTTTTCCGAGCCTATGGCATCGAGGTGCTCACCGAGGCTCAGGTACAGGGTCAGGGAACAGGCCCCAGGGAGGGAAGGCGGGAACCCTGAGCTTATGTGGGCCCCTGGGGTGGGGGTGGTCGGTGCTCTTCCTGGCCCACCTGGGAGGTGCCCCAGCCTTGGGAGACAGCAATGAGCTGCTTCTCAATTGGTCCTGGGCACACACAGAGCCCCAGGGTGTGCAGAAATGAATGATCGAGGCTGGATAGGAGAGCCTGGTAGGACTTGGGAGGGCAAGGAGGGTTTGAAGGGAAGGTGACGTCTGAAGCTTAAAGAACAAAGCTCAGGTGGCAGGATCTGCTCCAGCGGGGGCTTCTCAGAAGCTGTGGCTGGGCTCTGGGTATACGACAGGACCCGGGAGTGGGCAGTGAGGTCCAGGCCCATGCCCAAGCTTACGCTCTGCCTGGTGTGGGTTGCAGGTGGTCACAGTGGACGTGAGAAACAAGAAGGTCATGTTCAAGGATGGTTTCAAGCTGGAGTATAGCAAGCTACTGCTGGCACCAGGGAGCAGGTAGAAGGGTCTCCCTCTTACCCTTCACTGGATACCGGGCAGGCCACTGGCCTGGATGGGGCTGGGGCTGCCTGGAGGCCTTCACTGATGCTGCCATGTCTCAGCCCCAAGACTCTGAGCTGCAAAGGCAAAGAGGTGGAGAACGTGTTCACCATCCGGACTCCAGAGGATGCCAATCGCGTGGTGAGGCTGGCCCGAGGTCGCAATGTGGTTGTCGTAGGAGCCGGCTTCCTGGGTGAGAGGTAGTGGGCGGTGGGGATGGTGGTGGTCAGGTCATCATGGACAGTTCCAAGGAAGTTCTGGCTCAGGGAGGTGGAGGGTACCAGCCTGCCACCCCCTGCCCACCACCAGGGATGGAGGTGGCTGCTTACCTGACGGAGAAGGCCCACTCTGTGTCTGTGGTGGAGCTGGAGGAGACGCCCTTCCGGAGGTTCCTCGGGGAGCGCGTAGGTCGTGCCCTCATGAAGGTGAGCCCACCCTAGTACCCAGCGCCCCAGAGCCCTGGGGCCCAGCCCGGCCTCTAGCTGGGCTCTCATCCACCGCCCACCTGCCCATTTGCCCTGACAGATGTTTGAGAACAACCGGGTGAAGTTCTACATGCAGACGGAGGTGTCGGAGCTGCGGGCCCAGGAGGGAAAGGTGGGCCCTTCTCCCTTCTCCCTGCTGCTTCCTGTCCTCTGTCTCCTAGCCTGGGAGCTGGGTCCACCTGTTTACCCACCAACTCCCCACAGCTGAAGGAGGTTGTGTTGAAGAGCAGCAAGGTCGTGCGGGCTGACGTCTGCGTGGTGGGCATTGGTGAGTGGCCGTGCGGGCGGGCGGGCGTGAACCAGCACAGTCGTCTGCACATGCTCACATGTGAGCTTGCGTTAGTCCCTTCCCCTCCCAGAGCCTCAGTTTCCACCACATGTGTCAAATGGGGACCCCAACTGCCCCCACTTCACAGAGCTGTTGGGGAAGGTGTGTTCCGGGCTCAGCCCAGGCCTGGCACAGAGGATGCTCCCAGTGCCTGCAGCCCAGTAACACTCCTCTCCATGCCCTGCGAGAGTTGACAGACAAGCCTTGAATTGGCTCCTGCTTCAGCTGAGGTGCCAATCTGGGGAGGGGCTGACCTGGGAGGTGGCCTGCAGGGGCTGAGGAGGTATGGCATGCTGCCCCCCGCTTAAGGGCATCGTGGAACACTTCTGGGAGGAGGCAATACCTGAGGTCTTTCGGGAGGCACTGGGGTCTGTGGGAGGCCGGGTAGTGGGCCAGGGTGCATGAAGGCCCCAGGTGGGCAGCCCCTGGATGATCAGTCTGGGGCTGGTACACCACATGCAGGGTGTGGGGTGTGGAGGGTGACTATGCAGAAGGGAAGGACGGGGGAGCAGACACAGGCCTCCGTCTGGTCAGGTGCGGTGCCCGCCACCGGCTTCCTGAGGCAGAGCGGCATCGGTCTGGATTCCCGAGGCTTCATCCCTGTCAACAAGGTGGGGCGGATGGCGCTGGGTGGGGAGGGCCTGGTCTTGGCTGGGTGTGTCAGGAGGTTCAGGTCAGGGCCCCTATAGCACCCGTGGAGCCCTGGGCCCTCTCTCTACAGATGATGCAGACCAATGTCCCAGGCGTGTTCGCAGCTGGTGATGCCGTCACCTTCCCCCTTGCCTGGAGGAACAATCGGAAAGTGAACATTCCACACTGGCAGATGGCTCATGCTCAGGGTATGGCCAGTCCCGAGGTACGTGGAGGGGTGGGAGGGAGTCTCAGGGCCTCAGTGTCCCCACGCCCATGCCTCAGTTGCCGACCTTGGGTCCTGGACACTGTGTTAGGCATCAAAGCTCTGATGTGGGTTCTCTGGCCAACCTCATCCTGGTGATCCAGCCAGCACACAGAGTGACACCCCATTGAGCCAGCCACAGCTTCTCAACCTCAGTTTTCCTTCTGCTAGTCTCTCCCTTTTTGTTCTCAAGGACATATATTCTGCAGAATTCCTAATCAACCTGGGGAGGGAGGGAGGGATTGAATGGGTCATCTTCATACTTCATGCCTCTGTTTCCCTTGGGCCACTCACCTGTCTCTGTGAACTCAGTTGCTTCATGTAGGTCCCCAGGGTGGCATCTAAGCCCAGGAACCTGGGCTCAGTGGAGCCACTGTGCTTTCTGAAGAATAGCTTTCCCCTCCTCATGTTTGCTGTCCACTAAGTCCCCCAAGCCTTGCCCACGGTGCACACCTGGTCTGGGACCCTAAGCTGCAGATGCCATCACATTAGCTGCTCCACTTCCTCAGAGAGCACTGCCAGACTTGCAGCCTGGGACAAGGGACTTCTCTGCACCCACCTCCCCTTCCCTCTGCCTGTACACCTGAGGGTTTGCAGCTCGAAATCCCACTCCTGGTACCAATTTCTGTCCGAGTACAAAGTCTAAAGTTGTTGCTAGGTTGTAAGTAACCAAGGCTACTTGTCAGCCGAGTATAATTAGGGTTTAACTGGGAGAGTTTAGGAGACTTTGAAGTACATCCAATACAGGGGTCTACTGGGGCCTCATAGGCTGTGCATGACAGCCAGCCACCCCCACAGCCCTTCAGGGCCTTTCCCCTCACTGTTGGCTTGCATCATCTGAGGCTTCCAGTGGGGACCACCCACACTGGTCTTTTTGAGGCCTTGTGCATGGCTGTCATCTGTGCCTCCCTGCCTACTTATGTCCCATTCTCCTCCCTCTTCAGACCTGATGTGTCTGATTAGGTGTCTCTGTGCACAGCTGAAATGGTGGAGTAGTCCCCTAACCCCGAGAAACAGACCTTCCAGAGGCAGGGCACTTTATTCAGCTTCTCTAGGGAAGCAATCAAGTGGCTAGCTTTCAGTCAGGTGTTCCCCTGCACCAGTCAGCTGCAGGTGCAAGTGGGCAGTGGGGCTGAACAATGAGGTCTCTTGACCTCTGGGGAGACCAGGAGGAGGAGCCACACGTGTCAGGGGTCCCCACAGCATCAGGGGCAGGTATTGTGGGAGTGGTAGGGGCGAGAGTCGGGGTTTTCATGGCCCTGGGTCCCGCAGGGCGCGTGGCAGCCCAGAACATGCTGGCACAGGAGGCGGAGATCAGCACCGTGCCCTACCTCTGGACCGCCATGTTCGGCAAGAGTCTGCGCTACACGGGTAACGCCGTGGCCTCGGATGGGGGCGGGACCGAGGGTATTAGGGGAGGGGCTTGGGCGTGGGGCGGGGCTGGAAACCTAGGGGCAGGGCTATGACCGCAATAAGGGGAGGCCGGTAAAAACTCGCTAGGGGCGAGGCTAGGAACCACCTAAAAGGACGTACGGAGCAGGGCCTGGGTGGGGTTAGGAGGGGATCCTGTGACGTCTCCTTCCCTTCCCCGGCTCACGTGGGTGCCACCCACCTGCCCGGCCCACAGGCTATGGAGAAGGCTTCGACGACGTCATCATCCAGGGAGATCTGGAGGAGCTGAAGTTTGTGGCTTTTTACACTAAGTGAGAGCATCAAGATGCAGTGTGGGCGCGAAGCAGCGGGAGCTCAGTCGGGAAGGGGGATTCATCCCAGGCAAAATCCCAGAAAACTGCCCAGCCCTGAGCCCTGCTAAAGACTGCTGGAGCTTCCCTAGGAAAGTCTGAAGCTTGTGCATGGTCAAGCCGCAATGTGCAAAGCAGGGAGGGCTGGGTGCATTTCCTGTTGCCCTGGGCTAGGTCCTTCCCTGGGCCTCAGATGGACAGCAGTGCATCAGGGTTTTCAAAAAGGGGCTACTGCCTGGCAGTCCTCAGGCTTGGCCATCCTCTCCCTGCAGAAGCGACGAGGTGATCGCCGTGGCCAGCATGAACTACGATCCTATCGTGTCTAAGGTTGCTGAGGTGCTGGCCTCAGGCCGTGCCATCCGGAAGCGGGAAGTGGAGTGAGTGTGGGTGTGGGAGGCCTGGACGGGGGAGTAGTTCCCTGGAGGACTGGCTAAGCTGCCCATGACGGCCAGCTACCCCGACAGCCTTCCGGGGCTTTTCCCCTCACTGTTGGTTTGCATCACCTGAGGCTTCCAGTACTACAGGGAGGTATGCGGCAAGGATTAAGGTTTTGGAGTAGGCTGGTTATGTGCTTACAGTGGATGGAAGGGATAGGGGTGTGTATCCCCCCGCAAGGCCAGTGCTGTGGGGAGGGGTCGGGGCCCAATGCATGGGCGATCACCAGGCCTGGGACACCTAACTGGATGTGGTTGTGCTGAGCCTGATAGAAGCTAGATGGGAAACACAGCTAGTGATGCCCTGGGTATACCCTTCAAAGAGATGTTGGGTGGTTCTAGGGGTCACTCAACACCAGCCAGTTCCCTCATCCTGGCGTGGTGCCAATGAGATTCACCCTCTGGGAGGGACTGGGGACAGCCTGGAGGCCACTGGGGGGCTATGAGACAGGGACAAGCTTCAAGCTGGAAACAATGGAGGACCAGAAGGGGACATGATAAATGACATGCTCTCTCCCTGGCCTTCTGTTTCTCTCTCTTGCCTTCGTGAAGGCTGTTTGTGCTGCACAGCAAGTACGTGTCCTTCATGTTGACCGTTCTGAGCCTTTTCCATCTCAGCCCAGACCCTCCACCCAATGGTCTATCTCCATCTATCCAAGTACACCTCCCTGCTGGGCACCAGAGTCTGGCACAGAACAGACCCCCTGCTGTCCTCAAGGGCCAGCTGCTCTGGGTGCCCAGAGTGGAGAGGCTTTTTTTCTGTCCTGACCCCTCTTCCCCTCATTCTTGCAGGACTGGCGACATGTCTTGGCTTACGGGGAAAGGATCCTGAGCTCACATGCAGTAGACTTGGGCAGGCACGGGGTGGGGTGCGGGGGCACCAGGGGCAGAGGCCAAGCCTTGGGGGCAGGTGCCAATCTCCAGTCCCAGGATCCCCCAGGTCAGAACCTGAGCCCTCCCAGTGCTGGCCTTCAGCCACCTGACTCCCCTCCAGGGAGGCCTCTGCAGCCTCCAGAAGATGCTCAACCCTCAAGGCCTCTGCTGCCACTGACAGCTGGCACTAGAGGCAGGACAGGCCCTGTCTCTTCTCCTTCTGTTGGGACTGGTCCCCTGAAGGACCCAACAACATGTTAGACATAACTGTAAAATTAAAACGCACACATTTGCAGATTTGTATGACTCCCAGCGTTAATTGGGCCAACAGGCATAGGGCCAGACCACAGGGAAACAGGCACAATCACACAATACTAGGTGCAACACCAAGGAAATTTGGCCTGTGAACTCCCAGAGGAGGTAGCAACTGATTCTGCGCCCCCTGCCCTCCCACATCTCTCTCCCGCTCTGCGATCAGGGAAGGCTTTTTGCTTTTGGCTCTGAATGTTGAAGGAAGGGTACTACAGGTAGAAGGGACGACACGCCCAAAGGTCTTGAGATAGTAAGTGCTCCTTCAGAGGTGGCTCATGCTTGACACTTTGGGGCATTTGACCACTTAGGGCCATGGGAGCTGTGTCCTGAGACAGACCCCATGCCTTTCATAGCTGCGGCATTCTCAATTCCCATGTCGAAGGTGAAGCAGCGGAGGCCCTGCTAAGTAGGAGTGAAAATCCAGAGGCTCCTCGCCGCGTGGTCTCCCAGTCAATAAGAACGCCAAGGAATGAGGGGAAATGCGGGGGGTCAAGGCTGGGGGCGCTAGCAGCAAAGGGAGCGTTGAGCCGCCTGCAGAGGCCGCTGCGAGCCCGGAAGCCTCCCTGTAAGATCCCAACTGCGGCGGACAATCTAGGCCAGAGTCACGCCCAGACACAGGGCATGCCGGGAACTGCGAGCCCACCGCGGGTCTTCGGGCGGCGTGGGCCTGGGAGGCACCGGGGCAGAGCAGTCCCGAGGCGTTGGGGACGGGACACCGCATTCACTAGAAGGGACAGCCCAGCGCCAGGCCCCAGAAAGTCCCACGCTTGCCGCGCGGGAACCCAACCCTGCGCTCGCCCGCGGTCTCTTGGCCAGCCCTACGGTCGTCTGGAAGAGCGAAAAGCCGCAAGTGCGGCGCTGGCCGGAAGTGCCGCGCCGTGAGCGCAGGGCTCGCCGGGAAATGTGGTTTCTCTAGGCGGCCCGGGGCGGTGGCCGCAAGTTCTGCAGGCAGCGCGGCGGATCCGGCGTGGACCCGGGATGGCTGGACCGGGCAGCACTGGGGGCCAGATCGGGGCTGGGGGCCTGGCAGGCGGTGCGCGGTCTAAGGTAGCCCCGAGCGTGGACTTCGACCACAGCTGCTCGGACAGTGTGGAGTACCTGACGCTCAACTTCGGGCCCTTCGAAACAGTGCATCGCTGGCGGCGCCTCCCGCCCTGCGACGAATTCGTGGGTGCTCGGTACGGTGGGCTTCAGTGGGTCCTGAGGGCAGGAGGGGCGACCTGCAAGGGTCCCATCCGGGGGTGGGTTCTGGTACCTGGGGGTGGTGCTGTACAGGACTCTGTTCAGGGCAGGGGAGAGGGTTCTGAGGGAGTTCCAGAGCCCGATGACCCCGGGCAGGGTACTAGAACTAAGCTGTGTTTGTGGATATTGGGCTGGGGTCCCAGGTGCTCTGAACTGGGGTGAGGAGTCCAGAGAGTCCTGGAGCCGTGTCAGGGGTCCTCACTTGCAGGATGATTGGTGTTATCTTAGCAGTTATGGATCTTAGCAGTTGAGAGATGATATCGAATTTCTGTGGCAGCTTTCCTGCTTAGTCCCATTCCTTGGGTGCCCCCCAGGAGGGTCCTGTCCTCACCTCCCTGCACTCCTTTCTTTCCAGGCGCAGCAAGCACACAGTGGTGGCCTATAAAGATGCCATTTACGTATTTGGTGGAGACAATGGGTGAGTGAGTCTGAGCATCAGTGTTTGGACCAGGTAGGGAGAAGTACTGTGGTCAGGGACTGGGCCTGTCCAGCTCCATCACTGTCCTTTCAGAGGTTAGCTAGCACCTCTAAGCCTCAGTTTCCCCATCTGTGAGGTTCCTTGCACTCACTTCCCTGGTGGTGAGAATTAATTGAAATCCTGCGCTCGCCGGGCGCGGTGGCTCAAGCCTGTAATCCCAGCACTTTGGGAGGCCGAGGCGGGTGGATCACGAGGTCAAGAGATCGAGACCATCCTGGTCAACCTGGTGAAACCCCGTCTCTACTAAAGGTGCAAAAAAAATTAGCTGGGCATGGTGGCGCGTGCCTGTAATCCCAGCTACTCCGGAGGCTGAGGCAGGAGAATTGCCTGAACCCAGGAGGCGGAGGTTGCGGTGAGCCGAGATCGCGCCATTGCACTCCAGCCTGGGTAACAAGAGCGAAACTCCGTCTCAAAAAAAAAAAAAAAAAAAAAAAAAGAAATCCTGCACTCATGGTCCTCAGCACAGCTTCCAGTGGGTGGCACATGCTCAGTATGTGGAAACGTCTCTCTTCTTCTGAGTAGACACAGCCTTGAAAGAAACACAACCTCTTTTCGGCCAGCCCTGAGAGGCACTTTTTTTCCCCTGGGCCTCATCTGGTATGGAGGACACAGTTTTATTTATTTCATGCAGTTTTCATTTTTTTGCGAAGGTTTTCCCACATTGCTGCAAACATCAGGCAGCAACCTGATGTTTTATTGGTGGGCACACCTCCTTTGACATGAACTGTCTCCAGTTAAGTTGTGGCTGGTTTCCTTATGCAGACAGTGGATTATTTGCACATGACCAGTTGTGCCCATGTGTCCTAGCCCTGCCTCTCAGCCCCAGGACCTGGCGTGAAGCCCTGGCAGGGCTGGCCTCTTACTGGTTCTGCAGCTTGGTCCTCTGCAGTCCTCCCTGGGGAGCTGGCTTGGAGATGGTGGGGTAGTCTGGACCCCACCAGGGTCTGCAGACTGGGCAGAAGAGCCTCCCTGGGCATGGCCTTGGCGTCAAGCCTGTCTTCCTGCCACTCTCTTTCCCCAGGTGTAGCTGGTGGGACCCATTTACAAGTGCAAGTCAGAGCATGCTCCTCCTTGGCTTATCCTCCTGTGACGTCTCCCTGCCTCTCTGAGTAAAAGCCCAACCTCATGAGAGTCCGCTGCTCCTCTGCCCTCAGTCGCTTACTGCATTGGGGCTGTACAGGCTGTCTTGCTATGTTTGGATTGTACCAAGTGCCCCCCCTGCTCAGGCCTGTGCACTACCCGTTCTCTCCCCTCACCTTCCTGCCTCTCCTCTGATGCTTCTTGTGACTGAGGCCTTCCTTGGCCATCTGGACCACCGGAGACCACTGCGTCCCCTTCATGCCTCTTACCATCTTCATTTGTTCCTGAGGCATACAGATGTTGGTTATTATCCATCTCTTCAGTCAAGGCAGGGACTGTGCTCCTTTTACCACTGTGTCCTAGCATCTAGAAAACTTAATAAATGTTTGTCAAATGAAGGAATGAAATAAAGCAGAGGCATCTACCCACAGGCGTTTACTGGAGCCTTAATGAGAACCCTCCAAACCAGAAAAGGCTTTGGTGTCCAGTGCAGGGCAGCAAGTGGGAAATGGGGCACCTTCATCCTCAAGAGTGTCCTGAGCAGGTAGTTTCTGTGACAGCGGTGTAGCAATAAGCAGAAACAGTTTTGCTGGAATGTGACAAAGAAATAGGATACAAATTTGTCTCTCTTTGTAAAGCCTGTCTTAGTACAAAGAAAGATGGCCTGCTGTGGCGTGTGGGGCAAGTGAGGGAGGGAGGGGAAGTGTTATAGTCACACCACTAGCTTCTAGGCTCCTGGCTTCCTGGCTGCATTGCCTCAGACACAGCCTTTGAACCACTAGGCTTTGTCGCCATCTGTGAAATGGAGGTGGGAGCACACCCAGTGGTGCGGACTGAGACGGTGAGGGGACACCCAGCATAGGCTGGGCATGAGGGGGCACTGGGCTCCTGTCAGTTTGCCCTTCTTCCCCAGGGCTGGGTAGTAACATGCCAGCCGGTCCTGTCAGGTGGTGCAATGGCCAGTGGATTTGTTTTTCTATTTAATTGTGTCTTTAACATGATTATTACATTGGCTTTTGCAATAAAGAAGTGCAGTGGCTCACACCTGTCATCCCAGCACTTTGGGAGGCTGAAGTGGGAAGATTGCTTGAGGCCAGGCATTCAAGACCAGCCTGGGCAGTAAAGCAAGACTTCATCTCAGAGGCTCAAGCAATTCTCCTGCTTTAGCCTCCTGAGTAGCTGGGATTATAGGCGCCTGTCACCATGCCCAGCTAATTTTTGTATTTTTAGTAGAGGTGGGGTTTCACCATGTTGGCAAGGCTGGTCTTGAACTCCTGACCTCAAGTGATCCACCTCCTTGGCCTCCCAAAGTAGTGCTGGGATTACAGGTGTCAGCCACCTAGCCCAGCCCGTTGTCTCTCTCTCTCTTTTTTTTTTTTTTGAGACAGTCTCACTCTCTGCCAGGCTGGAGTGCAGTGGCATGATCTTGGCTCACTGCAACCTCTGTCTCCTGGGCTCCATCAATTCTGCCTCAGCCTCCTGAGTAGCTGGGATTACAGGCGTGTGCCATCACACCCAGCTAATTTTTGTATTTTTAGTGGAGACGGGGTTTCACCATGTTGGTCAGGCTGGTCTTGAACTCCTGACCTTAGGTAATCTGTTTACTTTGGCCTCCCAAAGTGCTGGGATTATAGGCATGAGCCACCATGCCCAGCCTTTAAAAAAAAGATTTTTTTTTAATTTAATTTTTCTTTTTTTTTTGAGACGGAGTTTTGCTCTTGTTACCCAGGCTGGAGTGCAATGGCGCGATCTCGGCTCACCGCAACCTCCGCCTCCTGGGTTCAGGCAATTCTCCTGCTCAGCCTCCTGAGTAGCTGGGATTACAGGCACGGGCCACCATACCCAGCTAATTTTTTATTTTTTATTTTTAGTAGACACGGGGTTTCAGCATGTTGACCAGGATGGTCTTGATCTCTTGACCTCGTGATCCACCCGCCTCAGCCTCCCGAAGTGCTGGGATTACAGGCTTGAGCCACCGCGCCCAGCTTTTTTTTTTTTTTTTTTTTTTTACAGAGATGGGGTTTCACCCTGTTGGCCAGGCTGGTCTTGAACTACTGACCTCGTGATCCACCCATCTCGGCCTCCCAAAGTGCTGGGATTACAGGCGTGAGCCACCGTGCCCGGCCTTTAAAAATTTTTTTAAAGAAGTGGCAGGAAGATCAGAGAGTCGCAAAGGGCCTCCCCTGAGGCATGGGCAAGCACTTGCATTGTGGGGTACAGCTGCAGAGGAAGGGGAGTGGGATGTGTGAATAGGGGTTCTGGGGGCCGGGGTGAGGTATGAGGGTGACTCTGGCCTTTGGGCCATTTCATCCCCTCACGTCAGCTGCTGGTTGGGCTCCAGGTGGCCACGTTCATGCTTTGGTCCTGACCAAGGCGGGCTGGTGGCTGCCTATGTGGCAGCCCTGGTGCCCCCATCAGTTGGGGAGCCTCCTTTGTGATCACCACTTTTGTTCTTGGGTATCAGCTGGTTGTCTGGCTGGGTTAGTGATGCAGCCCCAAACAGCCCCCTACTCCACCCTGGCTACATGCAGTTCCCGTCTCTGGGGTCCTTGCAGAACAGACCTAATGCCACCCTCTTTCTGGCTGCCTTTTAGGAAGACCATGCTCAATGACCTCCTGCGGTTCGACGTGAAAGACTGCTCCTGGTGCAGGTAGGTGGCCCTGTACTCTAGGGCTCTTCCTTTCCTCCTAGAACACAGTGGCACAGTGCTGGGTCCTGGTGGCTAGCAGAGTCTCACTCATCATGGAAAGCTAGAAAGAAGCTTCCAGGAGGAGATAAGCAACAGCCCCAGGGATGCCACACCCAGAGCCACCCTGTCAGGGCTGAGGAGATCAAGTGACTGCCTACCACCTTCAGCTGCCAAGCTGGGCATGCAGGGTGGCACCCTTCTGGGCTGCCCACCTCTGCTCCAAGGCTGGCGCTAGTATGGGTACAGAAATTGCTATGTCATTTCTCTCACACTTGATTTTGTAACAGGGCTAATAGTTACAAATTAATTTTAAAAATCATTCTGAAGGCTTCACAATTATTTGTCAAAAATTGCCTAAGTATAAAACTCAGAAAAGGAGTAGCCGCAGGTAAGTAGTGTAAATGGATTCAGTACATAAAATGTAAAGGCAAGGCACAGTGGCTCATGCCTATAATCCCAATGCTTGGAGAAGCTGAGGAGGGAAGCTCCCTTGGGGCTAGGAGTTCAAGACCAGCCCAGGTAACAAAGATAGATAGATAGGTGAAAGAAAGAAAGATAGATGATAGATAGATAGAAAGGTACATGATAGTCAGTAGTCGATAGATAGATTGATAGATGATAGGTAGATAGATGATGGATAGATAGACAGATCATATAGATAGACAGGTGCTAGATTAGATGATAGATGAGATGATAGGTAGGTAGGTAAATAGATAGATGATGGTTAGACAGATAGGTATTAAATGAAATTGATGGACCCCATGCTGTAGGATGCCGCACTGCTGCTGAGAGCAGGAATGTGGATGGTCCTAGAGTAGTGTAAGAACTCACATTCTGTGAGTTCACAGAATAAGCAGTTCACAAAATATCTACCACTTGATTCCATTTAAAAAAATTCCATGGAAACATAAATCTGCACCAGAGAGGTGTTCAGGGAAGACCTCAAGGTGTTGCCAGAGGTCTTCTTGTAATGGGAATTTGGATGAGTTTTAGTGCCTGTTTTGTTTTTTCCTTCTTTATTGGTGATTTTTTTTTTTTTTTTTTCTAAATACAGGGTTTCACTATGTTGGTCAGGCTGGTCTTGAACTCCTGACCTCAGGTGATCTGCCTGCCTTGGCCTCCAAAGTGCTTGGATTATAGGCATGAGCCGCCACGCCCAGCCTCGATTTTTTTTTCTTTTTTAAGTTTCTAAAATGAGACAGGTATCACCTTCAAAATACAAAAATGAAAGGTAGCCAGGCGAGGTGGCTCACACCTGTAATCCCAGCACCTTGGGAGGTTGAGATGGGTGGATCATCTGAGGTCAAAAGTTCAAGACCAACCTGGCCAACATGGCGAAACCCGACCTCTACGGAAATACAAAAAAGTAGCCAGGCATGGTGGTGGGTGCCTGTAATCCCAGCTACTCAGGAGGCTGAGGCGGGACAATCAGTTGAACTTGGGAAGCGGAGGTCCAGCCGAGATCATGCGACTGCACTCCAGCCTGGGCAGGAGAGCAAGACTCTGTCTCAAAAAAAAAAAAAAAAAAAAAAAGAAAGAAAGAAAGGCAGCACAGGGGTGACAGGGCCACCCTGTGGAGGTGTGGACCTCATGCCTCATGGGTGACCCCCACTGACCCTCACCACCCCTGTGCCCACTATTTCAGGGCCTTTACCACTGGGACCCCACCGGCCCCCCGTTACCACCACTCAGCCGTCGTCTACGGGAGCAGCATGTTTGTCTTTGGTAAGTACCCTCTTGCCTCCCAGTGGCTGTGTTGCCCCGAGGCCCACAGATACCCTGCCCTTCTGCAAGCCTGGACCTTTTGTGCTCGTGCTGTGCACAGCAGGGGCTCTGTCCACCCTTGGCTTTGTCTGCCATCTCCTGAATTCCGTGCTGGATCTGGGGCCCCTTGCCCTAACGGCCCTGAGCTCACAGGGTTGGGTGTCTTTCTGTGTGACAGGGCTATGGCTGGAAACAGCGTCCTGCTCATCTCTGGGTCCCCGGAGCCCAGCACAGAGGCAGGCGGGCAGTAGGCGCTTCTGGGGCTTGTGGAGGGAATCCTGGCTTATGAATTTTCAGTGGGGCCAGATTCTGCTCCATCTTCCAGCGTTTGAAACCTTAAATCCTGCCTTTGGGTTTGATGGTTCCTTACTCTTTTTACCCAGGGGGCTATACTGGGGACATTTACTCCAATTCTAACTTGAAGAATAAAAATGACCTCTTTGAATACAAGTTTGCAACCGGCCAGTGGACGGAGTGGAAAATTGAAGGACGGTGAGAAGCTGCAGAAACATTTGGGACAGGCTGGGTCCTGGGTGGCAGCAGACTTGGGATCTGCCCCCTGTTGCCTCCCAGATGAGGGTCCTGAAGGCATGCTGTAGCAGGGAGCTCGGGGTTTGTGGGATCCTCTGGGGGCAGCTGCACATGGCCTGCTCCCAGCCCTTAGATTCCCTCCTTTCAGAAGAGTCCCGAATGGGTTGGGTGTGGTGGTGCATGTTTGTAGTTCTAGCACTTTGGGAAGCCAAGGTGGGAGGATCACTTGAGCCCACGAGTTCAAGGCTGCAGTGAACTATGAATGCCCCACTACACTCCAGCACGGGAGACAGAGCAAGACCCTGCCACAAAAAAATTTTTAAAAAAGACCCAATGTAGTGCTGATAGCGTTTCTGGGGTCCTGCTTTTCAAGCACCTCCTTTGATATTTTGGTGGCACCGAGGAGAAGGTTCTGTGCCTCTGTAGCTGCCTGCTACTGTTGCTTATTCCCAGTGCTTTGTGGAGGCCCTGAAGCCCCAGTGTCGGGCAGATGTGGCCATACTGTGGCCCCTGCACTGGCCACGTGCTGGGAGGCTCAGATCTGCGCTGGGCAACCTCACTCCCTCCCCTCTTCCCTTGCGTTTCAGGTTGCCAGTTGCTAGGTCAGCCCACGGGGCCACGGTGTATAGTGACAAGCTGTGGATCTTTGCTGGTTATGATGGCAACGCCAGGTGGGTGGTGGTCCGGCCTGTGCACCCCACCTCCAACTGCACGGACACCCGGAGCAGGCTGTCGTGGCATTTGAGGGCTCAGGCTGGGAGAGCTCCGCCTGGTGGATTTTGAGTGCCATTCTGTCTGGGGATTTCTCGGGAGGGGGATCGGGGAAGAGGAGGATGGGCAGATGGAGGTGAGGGCCACTGGGTGGATCCCCGTGGCTACCTGAGTTTCTCAGGTGAGGGTCCTCAGCCAGGAATCGCCCTTGGGGGCGAAGTCAGTGGGTGGGTGGGCAGTGCCCAGGTTCAGGCCTTATTTTAGAAAGTTGGCTTTGCTCTCTTTTTCTGATAACAAAAGTAGCATGTGGTGGTTTCCCAAAGCTTCAGCATCACGGAAACTCCTGTAGTGGTGCTGGTGGTGGTGGTGGTGTCTGCAATATCTGTGTCCTCTCCCACCCAGGAGGGACATCAAGTGAGGAGCTGGCCCTGCCACACTGCCCCGATGTCAGGCATGAGAGTACTTGCTCTGTCTGGGCTGGGCAGGGGCCCGGCATGGCAGGTATTTGAGGCAGTGTTTGCCACCCCACATGGGAGTTCCTGCCTCATGGCCGCACAAGTCTCCTATCCTGTGCGGGGGTTAGGGCTGCTCCCTGTAACCATCCCTTCCAGCCAGGACTGGACCCACCCTGACAGCTAAACCCAAGGGGTCCTCACTGGTCTATCCTTATGCAGGTTGAATGACATGTGGACAATTGGCCTCCAGGACCGAGAGCTCACCTGCTGGGAGGAGGTGAGGGGTGTGGGGAGCCAGGGTGCTGGTGGAGGGAGGTGGGGGGTGTCGGGAGCCAGGTTCGGGGTGGAGGCTGCTTTCTTTCCCTTGCAAAACCCAGCCTTGACCTGAGCCTCACTCTCCTTCCTGGTGACCTGCAGGCCTTTACGGCCAGTTTCTCACTGTGGCTGCACAGTGACTCAAGGCTTTGGATGGGCAGAGTGCCATGTGTGAGGGATGTGCTTTTGCTTTAATCCATCCTTTATTTCAGTGCAGCAAGGGCAGCCTGCTATCCAGTGTCCTGCTCCCTGGAGCTCCCCCTGGGTTTGCTTTCCCTTTTAGAAATATGGAATTTGCCGGGCGCGGTGGCTCAAGCCTGTAATCCCAGCACTTTGGGAGGCCGAGGCGGGTGGATCATGAGGTCGAGAGATCGAGACCATCCTGGTCAACACGGTGAAACCCCGTCTCTACTAAAAATACAAAAAATTAGGTGGGCATGGTGGCGCGTGCCTGTAATCCCAGCTACTCAGGAGGCTGAGGCAGGAGAATTGCCTGAACCCAGGAGGCGGAGGTTGCGGTGAGCCGAGATCGCGCCATTGCACTCCAGCCTGGGTAACGAGAGCAAAAACTCTGTCTCAAAAAAAAAAAAAAATAGAAACATGGAATTTATTTGTTTATTCGTTAATTTTTTTTTCTCAGTCTTCCGGGCATGAAAAACATGAGTTTAGCCCCTGATGATTTAACCCTGATGACTGTAGCCTCAGCTGTTCACAGCTCGGCCTCTTGAGGTGGCTATGAGCTGTTCCAAAACAAATGAATCTGTGAACCTTCATCTGCGGGTTTCAAGAATAAAAGCAATGCCATCTTGGCAGTCTTGAGTGTGGTGAAATGTGAGCAGGCCCTGTGAGGCCCAGGCTGAGCTGCCCTCTCCCCGCTGCAGGTGGCCCAGAGTGGTGAGATCCCCCCGTCTTGCTGCAACTTCCCTGTGGCCGTGTGCCGGGACAAGATGTTTGTGTTCTCCGGGCAAAGCGGGGCCAAGATAACTAACAACCTCTTCCAGTTTGAATTCAAGGACAAGACGTGAGTCCTCTGGCCAGCGGGGCTGGGGGAGGATGGTCAATGCCCCCTAATCCTTCTGAATATGAAGGATGTCCTCTGCACCTGGTGGCCACGGTAACTGTCCTTTTGAGCTCTGCAAACAACAGGAGGTTACAGCCCAGAGCAGGGATGTGAGGCGCCCCTGGCTGGCCCCCAGGATATGGCTACGGCTTAGCAAGATAGGGCCTGGTGTGGAGGCCCCTGGCTAGGCTTCCCTCTGAATGTGAAGGACGTCCCTTTCCCTGTGAATGTCTTAGTCAGTGCCACCAGTAACAAACGCGGCCCGCATAGATCTCAAGTGATGACAGAAGCCCAGAGGGGCCTGCAAGCCCTGAGAGCTGTGGCCCGTGCTGCCCCTGGCTGCCGGCCAGCCCTTGACCCCTGCAATGGGGCTGGGAGGAGAGGGTGCAAGGAGTGTGAGCTGCAGGTGCAGGGGTCTTGGGAAGGGACTTGAGAACTTCCCTGGAGGCCAGGGGTGTGTGGGAGGAAGGGCAGGGTACCCCTGGAGGAGGGAACCAGTCAGGGGCCTGGGGCTCAGCATGAAACCAGATGGCATAGCATTGCCAGGCCAGGATTTGTTCTGAAGTCTTCAGCGAACATAGCAAAAGAGAGGACTTGTGGGAGGTGCTGGGAATCCTGGAAGGTAGAAGGGGCTGTAGCAGCATCAGGATATGGGGTGCAGGCAGCTTCCAGGATGGGGACTCAGCTGTGGGGATGGTCTGATGAGGTAGCGTGAAGGCAGTGACCTGCGATGGTCTCTGCACAACTTCACTCCCCAGAGAGCAGGACTGCCTGGCGGATCAGATGCCACCCTCCTGCCCGTCACTGCTCCCTGTTCATGGGGGGAGGGCGAACTCTGGCAGGACCCCGAGGTGGGTTGCATGGAGCCAGGCAGGGCTGGTGCCAGCTCTGGATGGGGTGAGGGGTCAGCTCAGGTGTCTAGGCCCTCCCTCTGGACCTGGGTTAATCACTGTAGGGGCTGCAGGGGGACCTCCTGGTGAGGACCTCCCAGTCAGGGTGGTGGGAAGACCCAGAGGGTGAGCAGGAGCCCCGGCCCAGCACTGGTTCACTTTTGTGTACCCCCAGGTGGACACGCATCCCAACTGAACACCTGCTCCGGGGCTCCCCACCACCCCCGCAGCGGCGCTATGGGCATACCATGGTGGCCTTTGACCGCCACCTCTATGTGTTTGGGGGTGCAGCCGACAACACCCTGCCCAACGAGCTGCACTGCTATGATGTGGACTTCCAGACCTGGGAGGTTGTCCAGCCCAGTTCTGACAGCGAGGTGACAGTTCCCAAGGGGGTCCTGACTGCTGACTGGACACCAGTGGCTCCTACCCTGCCCCCACCCCCTCCCCAGCTCCTCACAGCCTTGGGGCCCCCTGGGGATCCAGACAGCTACCAGGAGCCAGGCCAGGACACCTGGGTCTCAGCCCTGGACGCCTGCCCCAGCCTCTGGCCCCGGCTTCGCCCCACAGTCTGCAGGGGGTTAACGCCCACACCCCGCCATGGCTGCATGGGGCTGCTGTGCTGTAGACCTTTCCTGGGAAGCCCTCCCTGGCCGGGCAAGGTCTGCAGCACACCATCGAGGCCAGGATGGTGGGGGTCTCTGAGCACCTACCTGGCTCCTGCCAATGAGTCTCATGCCCGAGCGTCTCTCCTCTCCAGGTTGGTGGGGCTGAAGTGCCCGAGCGAGCCTGTGCTTCCGAGGAGGTGCCCACCCTGACCTCTGAGGAGCGGGGTGGCTTCAAGAAGTCCCGAGACGTGTTTGGCCTGGACTTTGGCACCACCTCAGCCAAGCAGCCCACCCAGCCCGCCTCGGAGGTACAGGCCAGGACCTTCATTAAGACTTCATCACCCCCTGAAGCAGGTCCTGTGATCAGCCCCTCTCACACATTGGGAGACTGAGGCCCAGAGAAATACTTGCTTGGGATCATGCCACAAAGGAGGTGCAGGGCTGGGAGCCCTCGCCCAGCTGGCCAGGCTGCAGTTTTCTGGGGTCGGTGCCACACACTGGCCCGAGTGCCCTGCCCACTCTGAGAGTCTCCATGGCCCATCATGCCCCGCTCGCCCACATGGGCACCAGCTCCCGCCTGTCTGTAGCTGTACCCAGGGCCCTCCTCCCTTGGGAATCCTGCCCCCTGGCCCTTCATGGCCATGAAGTACCACGTCCTTGCCCTTGCCTGGCTGCACCAGCTCCACTGTGGAAGCTCCGCCCCCCAATCCCATCTTGCCTTGTTGTCCCCCAGCTACCCAGCGGGAGGCTCTTCCACGCGGCCGCTGTCATCTCGGATGCCATGTACATCTTCGGGGGCACGGTGGACAACAACATCCGCAGCGGGGAGATGTACAGGTTCCAGGTGTGGGGCCCGTGGGCCTGTAGGGCCAGCTGGGTGGACAGGTCCCCATGATGGGAAACAGGCCAAGTTGGGGGGGGTGGGACTTACCCAGACTTGCCAGAGCCATACCTGGCAGGATGGAAGCCTTGGGAGGAGCCCTCTGGGCTGAGGGCAGGCTGAGGTAGCACTAGAGTGGGCAGCCTCTGTGCAGAGTGGGGCAGGTGGGTGGTGCTGGGACTCATGGCAGAGGCAGTGGAGGGAGCCAGGCCAAGCTGGGCTCAGCACTGGAGCCTCACAGACATCACAGCCTGGCCCAGGGCTGACAGTGGCTTGTGTTGACAGCTCCTTCCCAGGCCTGGAGGAGCAAGTGGTCAGGGCAGGGACTCAACAGCCACAGTGAGGTCAGGGCCGGCTTCCCGGAGGAGATTGGGGTGTGCTGGTGGGGGCCAGCGTGCGGACGCGGGTCCAGGCAGAGTGGAGGCAGCAGAACTCTACTGGGGCCCAACCGAAGGTGGGTTGGTGGGGGAGCCCTTACCTGCCATGGGGCCAGGGACAGTTGCAGGTGCCCCGGCTGAACCCAGGCCATCGCTTCAGGGCAGGGTGGCGGCTGCTTCCTCTCCTCAAGGCGCACCTGCCCCCTGGGCCCTGAGGGTTAGCATGGGCCAGGTAGGGACCTCAGGGTCAGCCTGCGTGGCTGTACTGGGGCCACCCTGCCGTCCTCCACATCCGGCCTCACTGGGCCCCTCCTGCAGTTCTCCTGTTATCCTAAATGCACGCTGCACGAGGACTACGGGCGGCTGTGGGAGAGCCGTCAGTTCTGCGACGTGGAGTTCGTGCTGGGTGAGGTGGGTGCCTGTCCTTGTGCCCTGCTGTGCCCGGGCAGTGGGAACTTCGGCCCTCAGAAGAACAGCTGCTGGCCCAGTGGTGCCCACCCTGGTCGGCTGGGTCTCTGTTCTCTGGGGTAAGGGTCCCCTGCCCTCTGCCCATGCATCATTCTTTATGCAGAAGGAGGAGTGCGTGCAGGGCCACGTAGCCATTGTCACAGCGCGGAGCCGCTGGCTTCGCAGGAAGATCACGCAGGCGCGGGAGCGGCTGGTCCAGGTGAGGTGCTCACCTGCCCTGTCCTGACCTGACAACCATGCCTGTTGTCCGCTGGGGTGCCCTTGAGCTCCCTTCTCCCCACAGAAGCTGGAGCAGGAGGCCGCCCCAGCTCCCAGGGAGGCCCCCAGCGTGGCTGCGGGTGGGGCCCGGCCGCCCCTGCTGCATGTGGCCATCCGGGAGGCAGAGGCCCGGCCCTTCGAGGTGCTCATGCAGTTCCTCTACACCGACAAGATCAAATACCCACGGAAAGGTCCGCCTGGGTGGGGGTGGAGCAGGATTGGTGTGGGTTGGGGTGCGGACATCAGAGCCAGGAGGTGGGTGCTGCCAACCCTGCCTTCCTGATGGGGCCCCTTTGGCTCAGAAGCTGCGGTCACCCTCGTCACTCATGATCACTGCAGCTGGATGCCATCTGAGGTCCCTGAGACCTTGTTCCTACCTGGTGACCCCAACCCACAATCTTCCATGGGGGGAGCCCTGGGCCCTGTGCCCCACCCTCCCCTCCCTGGCTCCCTGAAACTTGGGGGCTCTGGGGCGCAGGCCACGTGGAGGACGTGCTGCTCATCATGGATGTGTACAAATTGGCGCTGAGCTTCCAGTTGTGCCGCCTGGAGCAGCTGTGTCGCCAGTACATCGAGGCCTCCGTGGACCTGCAGAACGTGCTGGTCGTGTGCGAGAGTGCCGCCCGGCTGCAGCTGAGCCAACTCAAGGTGTGGGGTGGGGTCAGTGCGACCAGGGCTGTGTGGGGTGTGCTCAGGTCTGGGCCCCCTCCCTGCCTGCCACTGAGTCCCTCACCCTGCCTGAAGCCCTGGCTTGACCCCGCCTGCCTGCCTGTGCCTGTCTGCCCAGGAGCACTGTCTGAACTTCGTGGTGAAGGAGTCCCACTTCAACCAGGTGATCATGATGAAGGAGTTCGAGCGCCTCTCCTCTCCACTGATCGTGGAGATTGTGCGGCGGAAGCAGCAGCCGCCCCCTCGTACTCCCTCGGACCAGCCGGTGGACATTGGTAGGAAGCCCCATTCCCCTTCCCTGGGGGCTGGGAGTGATGGTGTTCATCTGTGGCAGGAGACTTGGGAGGCATAGCACCTGCCAGGCCCTTGGGGTGGGTGCCATGGGACCCCCAGAGTGCTCTCCTAGGTACAGGGCAGAAACAGATAGAGGCAGAAGCCCCTGACCCATGGGGTTTGCCACAGTGGGCTGTGTCCTGGTGAGCTGGAATTTCCTGAGCTGATTTCTGGGGGTGGACATGGGCACCTCTTTCGGGCTGGGATGTCAAGGTCTGATGGCCCAGAGTAAGAGTGATCAATCTCTGGACTTCTCTTTGCTTGTAATGTCACAGGGCCCCTTCATTCCCCCAGCTCTCCCTGGGGCCTGTGCTGACCCCAGTTGCTGGCTCTTGGTGACATCTGCAGACACCAGAAGCCATGCGGTGGGCCTGGAGGGGGACTGATCATGAGGGCAGCAAGGGGGCACAGCAGGCTGGGTGGAAGATGAGATGCTGCGGGGTGGACTGTGTGTGGGGTGCAGTGCTCGAGTCGGCCAGGGTGCCGAGGGAGGACAGAAATGTGGCTGATGGTGCCTCAGGGCCAGAGTGAAGCCTCCTGCCTGGGTGGAGTTTTGTTTAGGGAAGCAACATGGGCAGATGTGCAGGAAGGTAGTGCCGTGGGGCCTCGAGGCCAGAATCCCAGGCTGTATATGCTCAGGGTCCCTCCCACCCCCAGGCACATCTCTCATCCAGGACATGAAGGCATACCTAGAGGGGGCAGGTGCAGAGTTCTGTGACATCACATTGTTGCTGGATGGGCACCCACGGCCGGCCCACAAGGCCATCCTGGCCGCCCGCTCCAGGTGGGTAGGGCTGGATAGGAGGGGAGGGTGGGCCTGAATGGTGTCTTCATTTCACTGAGAGCCGGTGTCTTCCACTCGCTGTCTGCAGCTACTTTGAAGCCATGTTCCGGTCCTTCATGCCCGAGGATGGGCAGGTGAACATCTCCATCGGGGAGATGGTGCCCAGCAGGCAGGCCTTCGAGTCCATGCTGCGCTACATCTACTACGGCGAGGTCAACATGCCGCCTGAGGACTCGCTGCATCCTCGTGCCCCAGGGAACTCCCAGGTCCCCACTGATGGGTCCTAGCACCTGCCTTGGGCAGCTTTGAGGCCCGCTGTCCTGCCTGGGCTGGGTGATCTGGGCCCAGCACCTCCCTCCAGAAGATTTGCTGGTGCCTGAGACTGGGCCTGGTGCGCTCTGAAGCAGGTGGCAGCTGGCAGGGAGGGGTTTGCACCCAGGAGGAATCAGTGGGTTCCTGACCCTCACAATTGCCCAGAGGATGGGGTGGGTCATTGCTTTGTGTGACAGTTGAGCACAGATGTGGTGCTACTCCTCTTATGTCCCTTCAGTAGGGGTCTGAACAAGGCGGGTCAGGATGCCTGTTAGGCCTGCAAGGCCATGGAACAGCACTGCAGATGTGCAGACAGTATTTTTCTGGGGAGGGGATTTTTGGTTTTCTTTGGATCTTGAATGGGACCTCCGACCCACTAAGTAGTTCAGAATCCATTTAGAGAGCCCGCTGGTGTCTGGGCTGGATTGGAGCCTGGCCTCTGGTGAGCTTGGGACTCCAGCTGCGCGCCTCCCTGTCCTTCCCTGGGAGGGTGTGGGTGATGTGGGTGGACCAGCTTCTTTTGGTCAGCTCCTTAACCGCGCCCCAGCTACCTGTTTGCGGCCCCCTACTATTACGGCTTCTACAACAACCGGCTGCAAGCGTACTGCAAGCAAAACTTAGAGATGAACGTGACAGTGCAGAACGTGCTGCAGGTAGTCCCCCAGCCCCGTGCCCATGGCTGCAGCTGCTACTGAGCGGGGGTGAAAGGGGCAGCACCTCAAGGTCCCTGCCATTGCAGATCCTGGAGGCAGCTGACAAAACCCAGGCGCTGGACATGAAGCGGCACTGCCTACACATCATAGTACACCAGTTCACCAAGGTCAGGGCTCTCGCCTCCCCTTCAGGACTTGCTTCCCCTTGGCAGTGACCATGCCCGGGCAGGGAGGGGTGCCCAGGCTCTGTGGTCTCCTGCAGTTGTGGCCCCTGGGAGTGAACGAAATAGAGTAGCTCACAACTGGCCACACTTAGCCCCGTCCTCGGGACCAGCCTGAGCCCTGAGCAGGGTGGGCCATAGAGGGCTGTGCTGCCCACCCTGGCCCTTATGTGATCTGGTGCCATCTCCTTCTGGCCTGGCTGCCTTGCAGGTCTCCAAGCTGCCCACGCTGCGGCTGCTGAGCCAGCAGCTGCTGCTGGATATCATAGACTCCCTGGCCTCCCACATCTCTGACAAGCAGTGCGCGGAGCTGGGCGCCGACATCTGAGACCCTGTGGCGCCTACCCAGCATGAAGAATTGCCATGCCTGCCTGCCCTGCCCACTGAGAAGACTGTACTGGCCACACACGTGCCTGTGGCAGAGTGGGTGCACCTGCCAGGCCAAGGGTCAGGGTGCCCAGAGCCTCCAAAGAGAGCTGAGGGGATTTGTAGCCCCTGATGCCTCAATTTACTGAGGACACAGGTCCCACAGGGAGCGGATGATGAAGCAGATCCCCTCCCCTACCAGCACCCTCTCCTGGTGTAGTGTGGGCGCAAGGTCACGGCTCAGTGATGGGAACACCAACCAGAAGTGGGAGAGATGGGCTTCCCACCCCGTGGAGCTTGGCCTGGCATCTGAAGCTTGGGCGTGTTGTGGACTCAGGCACTGGGGCCTGTCACCAAGGGCCCTTTAACATGCGGAAGGAGGCTTGGCAGAATTGCCCCTGCACCAGGGAATCTGTCTGGGCTACTCCTGCCCTGCCCACCCTCACTGAGATCCACGTAAGGGGCTCCTCCTCCCACCGGAACTTGAGTGGGGACCATATGTGGGTCTCATGTGATGAGGTGAATCCTGGAATGAAGGGCCCTGAGGTCAGCTCCCAGGTTGGCTGGGCTGGGCTGGGTCTGATTTTCACAGGGGCTGAAGGATCCCAGCCCACCTGTGTGCATGTCAGGGCTCAGGGCTGGGCTGAGAAGAAGCCAGCAAAGTCCCCCGTGTCCCTCACTGAGTATTCTGTCATAGATAAGCCTTCATTAAAGCCATAGCAGTGCTGCCTACCACATACACCTTGCTGACCTGGCCACCATCACTGGCCTCAGCCCCTCAGCCACGGACTGGCTGTGTGGCCCATGGCTTGGCAGACCCCCAGACGTAGGTTAGTTGGTCTTACCTGTCTCTAGCCATGCTAACTCCTTCCCCAACCTGGGGTGACACAGTCACACTGGGGAGAGGAGTTGTGGAGGCCTCCAAGCTGGCCCCTCCTGGGGGAATCCTGGAGTGGGCTCTTGCCCTGTCTTGCCCCTGTACTGTGCTCTTGGCTGCTGTGGATGGTGGGCTGCCCTCTTGCTCTAGTGAGGGCCACATGTGAGTCCACTCTGATGCTGGGGAACCAGTGTTCCTTTACTGGGAACAGGATTCCAGGACCCCTTATTTTGTCATGGCTGCCATGAAGCCACAGCTCACTTTGGGGAAGTGACCTCCTCTTTTCTGGCTTTAGAGCTCATTTTCCTCCTGCCTATGGCTGTGTACACGTGGATGGGGGGCCCTGAGTGGCAAGTTGCTTAGCTAACAGGAGAAATCAAGCCTGCAGCCTAGGAAGTGGCCTGGTACAAGATGAGCTGGGAAACAGGGCAGAGTAGGAGCAGGGGCAGAGGCTGAGCCAAAAGGCCCTGTGGAGAGGACAGAGAGGCCCAGGGCTGTGCCTGGGGAAGGTATGTCAACACGTGGACGTGGAGTGCAGGCCAGGGCAGCCAGCCAAGTATTGAGTCACTCAGTGGGGCCACAGAACCACCTACCCAGTTTCCACAAGATGTGGCTCCTGCCACTCCCACAGGGCAGCCTCCTCCAAACCCCGCCTGGAGGGGCCAGCCCAGAAGCCTCCTTGAACTAGTCTGCAAACCCTGCTCTATGCTGACCCTGTCACTGAACCCTCAATTATCTTTTCTAGAC
Source organism: Saimiri boliviensis (assembly GCF_048565385.1). NCBI lineage: Eukaryota > Metazoa > Chordata > Mammalia > Primates > Cebidae > Saimiri > Saimiri boliviensis. Next base: position 24,727,553 of record NC_133469.1, on the reverse strand, counting down.
ATGATGTGAATAAATGAAATTACATGCCAAGGGTCCTAAAAAGCAAATTTTACAAAATGTTTGTGGCAGTTTCTGGGACTAAAATGAATTCAGTTGTGCTCCTTGGCAGGGAGAGGCCAAACTCGCAGTGAGAATCATCCCACACATGGAGCTGTTTGAGAATCTCAGCTTTGACAAGGCCTTCCAGGTTTCTGGGAGTTGAAGGAAAAGGATGCCGAGACCAGGACCTGAGTGCTCGCCTACAAGTTCTAGCCACCTCTTCCCAGACTTCCAGGGACTGAAGAAATGTCACTTGTTGGGACTTCACTACTTGCTGATGTGCCCCAGGAGGCTGATCATTGTCATTGTCCATTTTTCAAATACAGAGCAGTGAAGGGAGCAGCAAGGGGGTTGCCCTGCTTACCCACCAGGCAGATGGGGCCTGTGGACAGAAGCCTGTCATGCACCTGTTTGAGAACTGAACCTGGACTGGGTTTTACGAGTGTTGTCAAAGGGGCTGGCTGGCTTAAGTTGGGGCTGTTTCAGATCCCGTGGAAAGGGTGCCTTGAACTGCCTTCCTGGCCCCTACTCACAACATCCTGTCCCTTCAGAAAGCCCTGTGGGGCCTGGAGCTGCACTGGCTGGCTGCTACCGGTCTATCAGTAGCTTTGAGGGGTGAAAGCCAGGCTCTCTGCTCTCCCTGGTGAAGAGCTTGGACTGAGCCCTCTGGGAGCTGCAGCCACTGTCTGGGGGCAGCAACCTTAGTACCCAGAGGGGCTCCAGTCCCCAGCTGAGCCAGACAGCAGGGCCTCCTTCTAGAATCCACTTTATTATGGCACCTGGAGGGTATGGTGGATTCTGAGGGAGAAGGAGGCTGCAGCCTTGCTGGGCAGCCCCTTGGTCAGTCCAGCGGCCCCTCAGGCCATACTGTTGCTCAGCTGCATGGCAAAGTCCTGCACATGCTCCTTCAGAGTCTGGCGGGCATCTGCCTGTGCCCGCTTCTCCCGTGCCCGCTCCTGCTGCAGCTTGGTCAGTCTCAGCCGTAGCCGCTGCTCCCGCCGCTTGCAGGCCTGCAGCTGGCGCTGGGCCTTGTCGAGGGCATCAAGAGCTGCCTCAGCTCGCCGCTTCCAGAGCAAGGCGCTGCCCACCTGGTAGCTGTGTTCATTCTGGATGTAGGCTCCGGCGGGTGGCGGCAGGCGCAGCATGTAGGCCGAGGGGGAGACTGGCCGTGGCTCGAGCGGGGAGGGCTGTGGCTCTGGTGAAGGCTGGGCACTGCAGCCTGCTTCATCTGCCTGGGCACCCAGGGGGCCCAGAAGGTCTGAAAAGGGGCTGCTAAGGCCAGGCTCCAGCCTCCCAGCTGGGGAGGCTGGCAAAGTGGCAGGTGCTGAGGCCTCTTCCACAGGAAAGCAGGTGACATCAACAGGTGGAGGTGGAGAAAATGGAGTTGTGGGCCCTCGGCCCTCGGAGCAGCTGGTAAGGGGGAAGAGAGAGACTAATGGGCTAGGCTGAGGGCCTGCCAGACCCCACTCCACCAGCCCACCTAACCCCCCAACACCCAAACCTGATCCACAGGTTCTGTGCAGCAAGAACCCTGTCCGGCTAGACTGCTGGCAGATGACCCAGAGCCCAGTCCCTCGGCCTAGGGGTGGGAGTGGGGCTTTCCCCACCAGTACCACATACCGCTTCCTGCATCGCCTGAGCCGGGTGACTTCAGGGGGGCCAGATGGGTAACTGTGCCCCTTGGTCTTGGATGTCCGGCGCAACTTGGAGAAAGACTCAAATATGGTGGGGACTGCTCCCTCCTTTAGCCTGTGATACCCGCTGTGGGGAAAAGCAGTCCAGATGAGCTGGAGAGCAAGTGCTGCCTCCCCAGGCCAATCTGCCCCCAGCACTCCGGAGCAGCTTCCCCAGCACCAGCGCCGTGGGAGGCTGGAAAGCATCGTGCAAACAGTTAAGTCTCGGGGATGGCAAGTTAGAGCTGCACCAATCGCTCCCCTGCAGTACTCCTCAGAGTCGAGGTGTATGGAAAGCCTGCACAAGCAGAGCTGGGAATTCTTTGACCTGTGGACTCGCTGGCAGGACGGGGGCTCTGAAGAACACGCTCTGGAAAGGCTCAGGTTTTCCCCTTGTGTCACTGGCAGTGATCCTGGGGGTGGGTTTCACTGTACAGAGCTGGGAAGAGGAAACAGCCCCCTTGGAAGCAGGTCGGCCTGCCTGGCAGGCTGCTCAAGGGACTTCCGGGACCTGCAGCTGCCCCGATCCGCCTGAAGCCCCACATCCTACCCCCGTGCTGGCTGGCAGGGAGGCCCACCTGATTCCCACCAGCTCAAAGCAGTTCTCCTCAAAGTGTTTGGAGCAGAAGTAGATGTACTCGGATGCGGGGTCCCACAGGCCCTGGCCGCTGGGGTCCAGCCGCTGGCAGTTGGCCAACCACAAGCCTCGCCTCGGGTTGTCCTTCTTGGGAAGTCTGTGGAGCCACAAACCCGTGAGCAGTAGACTGTCCGCAGCCCGGGGCTCAGGCTGCCCAAGCTCCCCGCCGGGGAAAAGCAGACCCAACACGCGCCGCCACGAGACCTCCCTGCGACCCCGCCGGGCAAGCACCACCCGCCCGGGCACAGACGAGGCAATGGAGGCCTAGAGAAAAGCAGGTTGCTCAGCGGCATCTGGCAGGTAAGAGTCAGAGCGGGGCGGGTCCAAGGCTGGACTTCCCGTTCTCCCCTTCCCGACAGCACCTGGCCCCGCAGGGACCATCCCGCTTCACTTCCCACCCACAGGTTCAAGGTTCCTCAGGACCCGAGAAAGGCGCGAAGCGTCTACGCAACTGCGGCCCAACGAGGCGAGCAGCAACCAGCGCATGCGCACGTCAGCCCGCGCACGCGCGCCGACCTGTGGAAGGAGATGCCGCGGCTGCGCGTCTCGCGCGTGTCCCGTGTGCAGCAGCCGGCGGCGGAGCAGTGACGCGGCATCTAGGGAAGAGGCGGGAGGTAAGTCGCGAGAGGCTGTCTGGGGATCCAGAGGAGCCTCGCGCCTGCAGCCGCCGCTCCTCCCCGGGGCGTGGGGGGCTCTGACCCGTCGAGTCTCCCCCGGCTCCCGGCCTGTTCTCGCCCGACCCCGTCCCAGCCGGTTCTCTAGACTCCCGTCAGCGGCACTCACGATCTGGCCATTGCTGCGCCGCCGAAGTAGCCGAAGTCTCGCGAGGGGTGGCGCGCGCCGGAAGTTGATACCATAGAGACTGGAAAGTCGGCGGAGAGGCCCGTAGGGCTGGGCGCGGCGGGGCGGGGCGGGGCGGGGCGGGGCGGGGCGGGGCGGAGTCCTAGTGACTTGGATTCGGAAGTGGTGCGGGCGTGCGAGTTCTAGTCTCGCCTGCGTCGTCTCCGTACCCAGACTGCCAGTTCATCCGTTCAGGGCTCACTCTTCTCTGTAAACACCCCGGCACGATGGAGCGGCCCCAGGGTACGGGTCGGCCCGGGAGCGGAAGGCGGCAGTGCCCTGGGAGCCTCGAAAGCTGCGGGGGCGACAGATCGCCTCGGAAAGACTTGACTGAAAAAAGAAAACGGGGCCTGGGACGCTTGCCCAAGAGAACCCGACAGAAACCAGAGCCTGCACTCACTGCCGTGTACCGGGGGACTTGAGGGAGGGCGAAGAATGCCCCTGACTACACTGGGGACGTGCGCCGGGCAGGAGGTTTCATTGTAGCCACCTTCGGGGCGCGACGGAGTCGGGAAGAAGCTGAGGATGCGGGTGGAAAGGCAGCGTCGGGAGCTACTGTGCTCAACCTGCGGAGTCCTTGGACACATGACCCGGCGGGCTGCCCAACCTGAGCCTTCACCTCTTTCCCTAAGACTCAGTGAAAATAGCCACTCCATTTAAGGACTTCAGAAGGTTTAAATGTAAAATAATAGGCCAGGCGCTGTGCCTCACCCCTGTTAATCCCAGCGTTTTGGGAGACTGAGGTGGGCGCATCACGAAGTCAGGAGATCGAGACCATCCTGGCCAACATGGTGAAAACCCGTCTCTGCTAAAAATACAGTAATAATAATGATAGTAATAATCGGGTGTGGCGGCATGTGCCTGTAGTTCCAGCCACTCCGGAGGCTGAGGCAGGAGAATCACTTGAACCTGGGAGGCAGAGGCTGCAGTGAGCAGTCATCGAGTCTGGAGTGCACTGGTATAATCTTGGCTCACTGCAACCTCCGCTGCCTAAGCTCAAGTGATCCTCCCACCTCAGCCTCCCATTGTGTTGGGATTACAGGTGTGAGCCATCACACCTGGCCCTTTTCCTATATTAAAAAAGAAAAAAATTGACCTGAGACATGAGAGACCATGGCAGGAGGATCACTTGAGTCCAAAAGTTTGAAAGCAGCCTAAGCAACGTAGCAAGACCCCCATCTCTAAAAAAAAAAAACAAAACGTAGCCAGGTATGGTGACCTGCACTTGTACTTTCAGCTACTTCAGGAGCTTAGGCAGGAGGACCACTTGAGCCAAGGCATTTGAGACTGCACTGAGCTATGATCACACCACTGCACTGCAGCTGGGTCAAAGAGTGAGACCTCGCTGGGCCTGGTGGCTCACGCCTGTAATCCTAGCACTTTGGGAGGCCAAGGTGGGTGAATCACCTGAGGTTGGGAGTTGGAGACCAGCCTGACTGACATGGAGAAACCCCGTTTTTACTAAAAATGTGAAAATTATCTGGGTGTACGGGCAGGCCCCTGTAATTTCAGCTACTCAGGAGCTACTCAAGCAGGAGAATCACTTGAACCTGGGAGATGGAGGTTGCTGAGATCAGGTCATTGCACTCCAGCCTAAATGAAAGAGTGAGACTCTGTCTCAGAAAAAGAAAAAAAAAAAGGAGATTACAGTACCTCACAGGGCTGTTGGGAGGATCAGAAACGAGGTTGATAAAGTGCTTTTACAGAGAAGTCCAGCAGTTCCAGCGTAGAGGCTGATTGTTCAGGACAGAATTGAGGAGACCAAAGCAGCCTTCACTTAGCATGAAATTCCTGGACACCTGAGAAACACACACAAAGCTATGAGAAGCCGAATCTGGGTAAGCTGGAGAGCAACGTCAAAGGGAAGGAAGGGCTCCTCATCTCTGAGGACACAGCTACTATGGCCCCACTGTTTCAGCTGAGAAGGTGTCTCTGTCAGACAGAATGAATGCCCTGGTGAGGCTGCTGGGCCAGGGGAGAGCGGAAGAAGGGAGAGGCTGCTGACAGATAACAGACACACAAGACACCATACCTTCAAGAGCTTGCCTGCTGGGGAGAGGGTAAGGAAAGGAAGCATCATGAAATGCGGCGTGATCAGTGCAGTGAGCGGGTGTGCTCCAGCTCCCCTGGGAGGGGAGGAAATCCCCGAGCTGGGGTCCCCAAGTGAGGTGGGTGGAGCTGGACACTTCAGCAAGAACAGCAGAGGGGCAAAGGATGGGGTGAAAAATAGTACTGTGTGTGTGTACTCTGAGCTTGGGGTGAGAGCACTGAATTTGGGAAGAGGAGCTGGCAGAGCCCAGATCTCCCACGGTGCACTCAAAGCTTGAGTTTATCCAGAGGGAATAAAACTCCCAACAGTTTTAAGGCAGGGCATGTTTCTGGTTTAGAAAGGTCACTGGGTAGCAGGTGGGAAGGAAGGACTGCAGCCAGGAACCCTGCAAGTTCACAGAAGCTGAGAGGGGAAGTGAGAAGAGGGAGGAGCCAGCAGGGGGAGCTCCTGCAGGAGGTGGGAGTGAGGGTGCGGGAAAGGGAGGGGAGGGCAAGCTCTGGGCCCCAGCTAGTGACCTGGGGGAAAAGGGTCCCCCCCAACCAGGAGGCAGCCCTTAGAGGGGGGTGATATATTCAGGTTGGACTCTCACATTCTCACGTGACTTTGGGACATTTAGAGGAATGTCTACCAGGCGGCTGGAAACACAGGTCTATGTTTCAGAGAGGTCCGGGTTCCTGTGGGGCAGGGAGCAAGGGAGGAGAGCTATGGGAGAAGCCCAGGGAAGGCTGGGGTGGGGAGCTGAGGGATGGCAGAGCTGGATGTCCACCCAGCTGGCGATACTGTCCCTTAGCACGTACCTGATGTGGGTACAGTGGTCCCCTGGGGACCTGCTCCCGCCTCGCCTGGCTCCCTTCCCTGTCTGTCTTCTGCTCCCTGTCCTGCTTAGCACTCCCTCCCCATCTGCAAACCTGGAGGAAGGAACCCCACCTGGGTGCACCAGGCCTCAGTTCAGCCTGAGCAGTGGCCAACAGAACACCTGGGTGGGGCCAGGGTCCCAGCAAGGCCAGGGAAAGGCAGGGAAGAAGATGAGGGAGACACAAGGGGTGCCCAGCCACCTTCAGAGCAGCACCCCAGCCGGCAGAGGAGGAAGGGCAGCAAGAAGGTGTAGGGGAGAGGCTGGGAGGGAAGGAAGGGGGGAGGAGGAGGGCCAGGCCCCAGGTGCAGGGTGAGCGGCAAGGGAGGGAGCCTGTGTGCACCTGCTGGCTGCCCCTGGGTGGGGGCCACGACGCAGGGATCTGTGTGGGCTGCTACAGGGCCCGTCTATGCTGAGGTCTTGGCCATCAGGCTGGCACTCACTACCAGAATCCTCAGCGTCTGGTTGACCTGGAGGCCCAGGCCCAGGCTCAGGGCTCCCATCGCAGAGACGCGGTTGTTGCTGCAGCAAAGACAACAGACACCTGCGTTGTGCAAGCTTCCCAGCAGCTGTGCAGAGCCCACTGCCCCGGGTGCCCACTGGAGCTGCCACTGCAGCCACCAGGTTGGGTCTCTTGTTCCAGCCCTCCACTCACACCCCGGGAACCCTGGGCAGGTCAACGTGTAAAAGGTGGAGATGACACCGTTCAGAGGGATCACGCAGCAAACACGCCTACCACGTCCCTGTCCTGGTGGACACCAGCTGCTGCTCCCTGACCCTCTGTGAGCTCTGCAGGGGCTCCCATGTGCTCTGCCCAGCTGGCACCTCATGTCTATCACCATGACAATGTCTATTTCAAAAAAAAAAAAAAATCACCTAGCTTCTGTCCAAGGCCTCTCTACCTCCTGCTGTTCCCAAACTCCAGGCCTTAGCACTGCCCTGGGCCACTCTGTCTCCAGAGCCAGCCCCATTTCTCTTTCACTTCTCAGACCCCAGCTCCGGCTGCACCTCCATTTTCAGCCTCTGGGGCCGCCACCACACCAGGCTAATTTTTGCATTTTTAGTAGAGAACAGATTTTCACCATGTTGGCCAGGCTGGTCCCGAACTCCGGACCTCAGGTGACCTGCCTGCTTCGGCCTCCCAAAGTGCTGAGATTACAGGCGTGAGCCACCACACCGGGCCTATTGTACATTTTAGAATAACTGAGGAAGTACAAATGGAATATTCATAACACAAGTGATGAATGCTTGAGGTGATGGTTACCCCATTTACCCTGATGTGATGATTGCACCCTATATTCTTGTATCAAAATATCCTGGCCGGGCGCGGTGGCTGATGCTATAATCCCAGCACTTTGGGAGGCCGAGGCGGGTGGATCACGAGGTCAAGAGATCGAGACCATCCTGGTCAACATGGTGAAACCCCGTCTCTACTAAAAATACAAAAGTTAGCTGGACATGGTGGTGCATGCCTGTAGTCCCAGCTACTCGGGAGGCTGAGGCAGAAGAATCGCTTGAACCCAGGAGGCAGAGGTTGCGGTGAGCCGAGATCGTGCCATTGCACTCCAGCCTGGGTAACAAGAGTGAGAGTGAAACTCTGTCTCAAAAAAAAAAAAAAAAAAAAAGTCTTATGTACTTCATAAGTATATATGCACCCATAAAAATTAAAAGTATTTATGTACCCGTAAAAATTAAAAATTAATTCCGATCCGGTTGCATAGTTGATAGTATGGGCATTGCAAACAAAAAATTAAAAATTATGAAATTGTGAGACCCTGTCTCAAAAAAATAAAAAAACAAAATAGAGAAAGGAAGGTAGGCAGTGTGGAGAAGAAACCCTGAGGGATATTGAGAAAGTAAAATGAGCATAACAACACCCACCCGTCCCACTCTTCGTTCTCTGTCAGCACTTAGCCAGTCTGACTTTTTTTTTTTGAGACAGAGTCTTGCTCTGTTGCCCACACTGGAGTACAATGACACGATCTTGGCTCACTGCAGCCTCTGCCTCCTGAGTTCAAGTGATTCTCCTGCCTCAGCATTCTGAGTAGCTGGGATTACAGGTGCCCACCACCACACCCAGCTAATTTTTGCATTTTTAGTAGAGACAGGTTTCACCAGGTTGGCCAGGCTGGTCTCAAACTCCTGACCTCAGGTGATCCACTCACCTCGGCCTCCCAAAGTGCTAGGATTACAGACGTGAGCCACCGTGCCTGTCCCTGACCTTTTTCCAGTTTGCAGAAGCACCAGCACTGGCATGTCCGCGGGCTGTCTTCCAGTTGAAAGCCCCTTCTCCACCTGGCTAACATCTCTTTATCCTCCGTTTTTTTTGAGACAGGATCTCATTGTGTCACCCAGGCTGGAATGCAGTGGTGTAATCATAGCTCACTGCAGCCTTGATCTCCTGGGCTCAAGTGATCCACCTGCTTCAGCCTCTTGAGTAGCTAGGACTACAGGCATGTGCCCCTGTGCCCAGCTATTTTGTTGTTGTCTTTATTTTTAGTAGAGACAAGGGTCATCTTACTACATTGTAGACATGAGCCTCCTTATCCTTCTAATCTGGGTTCCTAGCATCAGGAAGCCTTGCCTGCCTGGCTGAGCTTACTGGATGTCCTCAAACTCTGCCTGGCTGAGCTTACTGGATGTCCTCGAACTGGTAGCTTCCTACCAGTCTGAGAGTTCCTTGAAGATCTGAAGTTGACCTCTCCCCATGATCCCAGCACCTAGCATAGGTCTAGGAAGGCTGGTTTGAGGAAATGCACAGAAGAAAAATGGATGGACTAACCAGAGGCTCAGCCAGACTGTTGGGCTGGCACCCGTGGCTACAGACACTTTCGTTTAGCACCATGGAGAGCTCCCTACACAGCCGCAAGGACTCCAGGGCATTGCCCCCTCTCTACCTGAGAACTAGACTCTGCCCAGCACTGTATTTGATAATACATGTACTCAATTACATGTGCTTTTCTTTTTCCTCAAATACTTCTAGGGCTGGGAGGTTGTCAGTAATCCCCCACTTTGTGCAGAGGCCCCATTTTTGCTGGACAGCTTGAGGGTGGGAAGATTCTTCTGCATACCCTGGTAACTGCCAATGCTTGTTCTGTGTGACCCTTGCAGCCGTCCTGTGCCGTAGGTGCTACCATTGCCCTGAATCAAGTGGGGAGGGAGAGACCCAAGCTCCTTCACCTCTCACGGGAGCTGGGCCCACCCACAGACCTCCACTTGGAGAAAAAAAATGGCCTTGCTGGGCCTGTCCATTTCCAGGCCCCACTTACCTCCCTCACATACATGTGTCTGTTTGTGAAGCCTTCACAGCACCTTAGCTTCCAGGCTCGCCATCCCGGCTGCCTCTCTGGCACTTGCCATTTGACTCTGCAGATCCAGAGAGACATCGATACTGTTTGTCAAAGTCTGAAATAAACCTGTCTTTTAATTTTGCTGACTCTCAGTAGTAATTTTATTTTTATTTATTATTTATTTATTTTTGAGACAGAATCTTGCTCTGTTGCCTGGGCTGGAGTGCAGTGGCGTGATCTCAGCTCACTGCAACCTCCACCTCCCAGGTTCAAACAATTCTCCTGCCTCAGCCTCCCAACTAGCTGGGATTACAGGTGTGTGCCACCTCACCCAGCTAATTTTTGCATTTTTAGTAGAGACAGGTTTCACCATGTTGGCCAGGCTGGTCTTGAACTCCTGACCTTAGGTGATCCGCCTGCCTCGGCCTCCCAAAGTGCTAGGATTACAAGTGTGAGCCACTGCACCCAGCCCCAGTAGTAATTTTTTTTTTTAGAAGGCAGACTGGTTCTCTGGCAGTTACACTGCAGGGCCAATCAGTTCTCAAAGGTCAAGGCTGGTGCCACCCCATTCCCTCTAAGCTGCTTAAGACAGAGCAGTGCTTTTGAAACGTTGCAGAGAAGACAGTTCTCCAGGGACATCCAACAAAATGCAGATTCACAGGCATTCCCCTAACAACAGGTCCAGGCCCAGGATCTGTATGCCTAACCCAGGGTCCCAGGCAATTGTTACTATTACTGAACCATTTGAGCAGAGGCAGGTAAAAGTGCATATTCCTGGCAAAGCAAAGGCTCAGGGGCATGAGAGAGAGTGATGAGATGAAGGAATCCCAACCATGTCTACTACCTCACTTGGAATAAAATCTTCACCCTTTTTGCCGTGACCTACAGCGCTACAGACCCCTCTGCCCTCTCCACACTGCAGCCTGGACACGCTTTCCTGACTCCCCAGCCTAGTCACACTGCTGTCTGCCAGTCTGGGAAATAGGCCCACATGCTCACTATTCCTCTGCATGAAATGCTCTCCCTTTGATCTTGCCATGGCTGTCTCTTTCCCACTCTGCACATTTCAGCTTAAATGTCACATCACAGAGGCCTCCCCAGCCACCTCTTTAAAGCAGGGGGTCCCTGTTCTTCTCTAGAAGCATGCACTATTTATTTTGTAGCACCAATAATGACTGAGAATGTTGTTGTTAGCTTGTACTCCTTGAGGTCAGGAACTTGGTTTTGTTCAAGGTGGATCCCCGGTGGCTAAGTCAGTGCCCAGCACATACAGCAGTGGGCAATGAGGTATTTGTGGAAGGAATGAAGAGTTCCATGTGGCTGGAGTGGAAGGGGAGTGGGCCAAGGTGGCTGTGCGGGGAGCAGGAGCTCCACTGAACTGTCACCTTGCCCAGCCCTTTCTTGAACTTCCCAGCCCCCAACTCTTTCTGTTGCAGGACTCTCTACCCTGCATTCAGGCACTAGGAGTCTACCATGTGCATGGCAGGTCAAGGGAATGGGTACCAGCCTGCAAAGGAGAGTGGTGGGGTGGGGTGGCGTGGGGTGGGGTGGGTGAGGAAGGGACTTGTATCCAGCATTGTCTGCACAGCAGAGGGTCTAGCTCCACCCTTCATGCCCCTCCTGTGATGAGACCCCTCCTCTATTTACCAGCAACACCAGCAGGCCCCAGGTGACATGGCCCAGCTTTCGGGGTAGAGGCTCATCCCTGAGGAAAGGGAGCACTCACGCCTGCCCACCTGCCCCAGGCCCAGCACCTACCACAGATACTGCTGCTTTTGCTCAGGGCACCTGCCAGGGCCTCTGCACCCGCCCCACAGAGCCCATTGTCTCGAAGGTCCAGGAGCTTGACATATGGATTGGAGCTCAATGAGGAAGCCAGGGCACGGGCACCCTGGGACAGACAGAGCAAACACACTGGCCACTATCCTGGCTCATGTTCCAGGGCTCGGCTCATTCTGCATCCTCCACCTGGAAAGTCCTCCCCTTCCCACCTGCTTAAGGAACACTTGCATCTCCTTTTAGGCTCCGCCCAGGTCTCCTCCCCACCCCCAGCTCTCCCTGAGCCCCCAGCAGGTTAGGGGCCTGCAGGCTTTCCAACCCTTAACACCACCTGTCACAGCCTCAATCCCATCTGTCTCTCAGATGTGGGGGATGGGGCATTTCTGGCACAGGCAGAAGCTGGGGAGTGTGGGACAGACTCGGGAGCACTCCCATGGCTGCTGTCTCCCGGGACCTCTCCCTGGAAGCCTGGACCTAGTGTCCCTCCAGTGGTACCTGGGGCCCCAGGCCACGTTCAGCTCTGGGGCGCTCCCTTGGCACAGAGAGCAGGAGATGAGCACAACCCTATGGACCTGTTAAGATCTCTGGTAGAGGGTGTCCCTGACCAGTTCACCAAGCCCATGGGTGCCTGGTAGGAGTCAGGGGGACAAATGTGAACCCCTGCATGGGTACAGCCACCTGCCTCCTCCTCTGTCCTGCATCACTACCTGGCCTCTAAAGGCACTGCTTCCTGTGTTCCTTGGGACCACTGCCCCCCATGACAGATGAGGACACCAAGGCTCAAGCAGCACAGATCTTTTCCTTAAAGTCATACAGCTATGAAAGAAAGCTGACCGGGTGCAGTGGCTCATGCCTGTAATCACAGCACTTTGGGAGGCCGAGGCAGGGGGATCACCTGAGGTCGGGAGTTTGAGATCAGCCTGACCAACATGGAGAAACCCCGTCTCTACTAAAAATACAAAATTAGCCAGGTGTGGTGGCACATGCCTGTAATCCCACTACTCGGGAGGCTGAGGCAGGAGGATCACTTGAACTCAGGAGGCAGAGGTTGTGGTGAGCCAAGATGGTGCCATTGCACTGCAGCTTGGGCAACAAGCACCAAACGCTGTCTCAGAAAAAAGAATGAGGCTGGGCGCGGTGTCAAGCTTGTAATCCCAGCACTTTGGGAGGCCGAGGCGGGTGGAACACGAGGTCAAGAGATGGAGACCATCCTGGTCAACATGCTGAAACCCCGTCTCTACTAAAAATACAAAACATTAGCTGGTCATGGCACGTGCCTGTAATCCCAGCTACTCAGGAGGCTGAGGCAGGAGAATTGCCTGAACCCAGGAGGCGGAGGTTGTGGTGAGCCAAGATTGCACCATTGCACTCCAGCCTGGGTAACAAGAGCGAAACTCCGTCTCCAAAAAAAAAAAAAAAAAAAAAAAGAAAAGAAAAGCAAGCAAGCAAGCTGGATAACCTGGGCAACATAGCCAGATAAAAAATTGTTTAAATTAGTCAGATGTGGTGGCCCCCTGTAGTCTCAGTGACTCAGGAGGCTGAGGAAGGAGGCTGATTGGAGTGCAGAGTTCAAGACTGCTGTGAGCTACGATCCTGCCACTGCACTGAAGCCTGGGTGACAGAGCAAGACGCTGGCTCTAATAAATAAATACATAAGTGGCCGGGCGCGGTGGCTCAAGCCTGTAATCCCAGCACTTTGGGAGGCCGAGGCGGGTGGATCACGAGGTCAAGAGATCGAGACCATCCTGGTCAACATGGTGAAACCCCGTCTCTACTAAAAATACAAAAAATTAGCCGGGCATGGTGGCGCGTGCCTGTAATCCCAGCTACTCGGGAGGCTGAGGCAGGAGAATTGCCTGAACCCAGGAGGCGGAGGTTGCGGTGAGCCGAGATCGCGCCATTGCACTCCAGCCTGGGTAACAAGAGCGAAACTCCGTCTCAAAAAAAAAAAAAAAATAAATAAAATAAAATAAATAAATAAATACATAAGTAAAGTCCCACAGCTTGTGGTAGCTAATCCTGCCAGAGTCAGGCCTCTGCCTGTCTGATGCCAAATATGTTTTGTGAACATTTTCCCTGGAAAAACCGGAAATCTATACATCCATTAGCTTAGCTTTTCCTGCGGTCTGGGAAAACCCCGCTCTGATTGCCTTTCAGGGCGGGTCAGCCCTTGGTGCACAATCTGGCGGGATTTTGCATTTTCTTTTCTTTTTTTTTTTTTGTCTTTCTTTTTTTTGAAATTTATATTTAGTTATTTATTTATTCTTTCTCTTTTTTTGGTTTTTATTTATTTTTTTTGGGGGGGGTGGATTTTGCATTTTAACCTCCCTCTCATAGTAAAGTTCCTGATACTGCCAGAAGCGCTGCGGGGAGGGCAGGGGGCTGCAGGCGCCCCGCAGAGTGGTACGCGCCCCGCAGAGTGGTACCTGCCCTGCTGGACCGCATCTCCTGCCTCCTTAGCCCCAGCCCGCCTCCCCCAATCCCTGTGGGAGAAGACCCCACGGGGAGGAGACGGGCCTAATCCTTGCCCTAGCACCTTCTGTCTCCACGTTGGAGTCTGAATCGGCCTCGGGACCCTGCTCGGCCTCGGGGACCCCTGCAAGACTTCTACAGGCCGCCGTGGATTCTTCCTCCTGCTCTTCATCCTCCCCAGAGCTCCCGCAGGAGCCCTTCATGGTTACGCCCCTTTCGCAGTCTGAAACACGGAGGCGACAGCTGGGCGTCTCACCCGGAGCGCGGCCCGGGATGTGGGCGGAGTCTGAGGCTGCGATGACCACTCGAATGTGGCGTCCATCGACTGGCGTCCGCCACGGCCAATAGCGACGCCCTCCCCCGCGGCGGTCGCCCGGGCAACCCGGTGTTGTTGGTTGCCGTAGAAACAGCGGCCAGACTGCACGCGCCATGGGCCATGCACTGGGTTGGGCGCCTTGTGGGCGTTTATCCTCCCTGCTTCCCTAGGGGGGTTCCAGCATCGCCCCACTTTCACGGACTGGGAAACACACCTAACTCCAGGACTTGTGTTTTCCTCACTGCACTGGGGAAAGTGGTGGGGACAGCTCTTCAGTAGGGCCTGGGGAGCTGCGTAGAGCCAGGCCACCCTCTGATTCTGGGGCACTCAGTTCTCTTGCATGCTCTGGTCTTTGCATAGGCTGCTCCCTGCACCAGGAACCTCCATCCCCATCTTTGTCTGCTTTTGAACTTCAGAATCTGCAAGTGTCAGCTCAGAGGTCACGTCTTCCTGATGCTTTCTTCAACACCCTCCCAGCCCCTCTGCTGCTGCCCTCCGGCCGTCCTCTCACGGCACTGATAACAGCTGAGTCCTTGCCAGAGGACAGAGGACAGGGACAGAGCTGCTGTTTTCTGTGTGCCAGGGCCCAGCAAAGGGAATGTAGGGAAGGTGGGAGGTGCAGGGCAGCTGGGGTTAGGGGCTGACGGCTGGGTGTTGGAGGCTGGATCCTGCTCTAGTGGAAGTGTCCCTTTAACAGCAGCCGCCTGGCCTGGCTTGGGCCCTGCTTTGCCTCCTGTTCAGCTGTGCCTGCAGCTGCCATGCTGACTCATGTGCCCGCAGCTAGCAGGAGCTGGCAGCATGGGCTCCCCAGGGGCCACGGTAGGCTGGGGGCTTCTGGATTATAAGACGGAGAAGTATGTGATGACCAGGAACTGGCGAGTGGGTGCCCTGCAGAGGCTGCTGCAGCTTGGGATCGTGATCTATGTGGTGGGGTAAGAGAGAAGAGCTTTGGCCAGGCTGGAGGGGCAGGGGAAGAGATAGGGGTGAGGCTTGGTCCTGCTGGGTTGAGGTTGAGGGTTGGGCTTTTTAGGGGCTGGAGGGGAGGGGGCCAGATTGGGATGGGGTGGGAGGTAGGTGATAGAAGACGGGAGAACAAGAACAAGCTGTGAGTTTGTCCTGTGTGCCCACCTGCCTCCTTCCCAGCCGCTCCCCAGAACCCCTCCCAGGGGGCACAGGACATTGTCCTTAACATCTGTGAGAGCTGGAGCACTAGGCCCCCAGAGAGACCACCAGCTGTAGCTCGGGTCAGGGGAGCTGGGTCTAGTGAGGCTGGGGGTGGTGCTGGCTGGTGAAGGTGATTGAGGGCACTGGCTCTCTGGTGCGTGGCTGGAGCTTCTGTCTTATTCAGGAGGTCTGGGGTGGGAAGTCAGGCCAGAGAGGAGGTGGGGACCTCAATGCTGGGCTGGGAGCCTATAGGGTGTGGGGAGAGAACTGAGCATGTGGGGCCCAGCTCTGCCCCTGTCACTACACGCTGGGGACACACCACACTGCCCATCTTCTCCTGTCCAGGTGGGCTCTCCTCACCAAAAAAGGCTACCAGGAGCGGGACCTGGACCCCCAGGTTTCCATCATCACCAAACTCAAAGGGGTTTCCGTGACTCAGATCAAGGAGCTTGGAAACCGGCTGTGGGATGTGGCTGACTTCGTGAAGCCGCCTCAGGTAGGGGCTCTGCTGCTGCTGACGAGAGTGCAAGTCCTTTGGCTACTGAGAGCTTGGACACCTGCCATGCAGCCAGTGTGTGCGAGAGAGAAGCATGTGATGCCAGAGATGGCTGGGGGGAGGGGTGGGGAGAGTCTCAGGAAGGGCTTCACAGAGGATTGGCACCTGGACGGGGCTTTGGGGGATGTATAGGAGGTTTCTGAGTGGGAAAAGGGTCCAATCAAGAAGCCAGGCCAGAGAAACTGCATTTCCGAAGGCTGCCAACAGAAAAGAAAGGAGTGTCTGGAACTAATGGCTTGAGCTTGAGTGTGGTGTGGGAGGGGCGTGGGGGGGCTGGAGCCTGGAACTTCCTGCGGCCCTGCTCCCTCACCTGTGGCACCATGGTCAGGCGCTCCTCCTCTGCTCTTCTTGGCTGCGTTTCTCTCCTCCTTCCACCCAGCTCATCCACAGCCTCAGCTTCCACTCCTGCCCTTCTGATGCCCAGGGTATAGCCCCAGTGGCCACCTGCCCAGAGCATAGCGGTCTTCCAGGTGCACACCCACATGTCCGAAGATCAATTGTTTCCCTCTCCTGGCACGGTCTCTGTGACATCCACTAGTCATGAGGGCTGTGACATCCACTAGTGCCTCAGCCCCTTCCTGTCCCTTCTCACATTTTTCACTGCTGCCTATGCCATGCCTGCGTGAGTCTATGGCCTCCTAGAGGGCCCTTAGATGCCCTTCTTGCCCACTCCCTACTGCTTGGTGCACACCATGCAGCAGCCAGGCTAAGCTTTCATGCCGGGCATCGTCAGAGTCTGCAAGCCCCTGCTTCAACCCTCAGGAGACCCCCCAGACCCGTCCATGACAGTGTCCACACATTCCTCCCAATCCTAATGGCTGCCACTCCCACCACCGTCTGTCTAGCCCTTTCCTTCCCTTCCTGAGCATGCATTTCCCAAATTCACAGTCTCTCCAAGCAGCACTGGAGGGTCAGCCTTTCTTTCTTTTTTTTTTTTTTTTTTTTTTTTTTTTTGAGACGGAGTTCCGCTCTTGTCACCCAGGCTGGAGTGCAATGGCGCGATCTTGGCTCACCGCAACCTCCGCCTCCTGGGTTCAGGCAATTCTCCTGCCTCAGCCTCCTGAGTAGCTGGGATTACAGGCACGCGCCACCACGCCCAGCTAATTTTTTGTATTTTTAGTAGAGACGGGGTTTCACCATGTTGACCAGGTTGGTCTCGATCTCTCGACCTCGTGATCCACCCGCCTCGGCCTCCCAAAGTGCTGGGATTACAGGCTTGAGCCACCGCGCCCGGCCCAGCCTTTCTTTCTAATGTCTTTGTCCGCCCATTCATCACAGGCAGAGCTTTCTGTCTTCTCCCCTGGTCCCCTGGTCCCTGCTATGCCAGTGCTGCTGTGTGTGCGATGGAGACTCACCTCCTCTCCATCCTGGGCAGGTGTTGGGCCCAGTTCTCCCCTGGATCTTCAGTAGTAGAAGCAGGAGGCTGTTGGAATATTCTGATTGAAGCTGGGAGTGGTAGCTGGAGCCTGTAGTCCCAGCTACATGGGAGGCTGAGGCAGGAGGATCAAGGGTGCCTTCCTCCTTGAGCCCAGGAGTTAGAGGTTGCAGTGAGCACTGATCATACCACTGCATGCACTCCAGACTGGGTGACTAAGTGAAACCCTGTCTCTAAATACACACACACACACACACACTCTCTCTCTCCCTCCCTCTCTCTCTCTCTCTCTCTCTCTCTCTCTCTCTCTCTCTCTCTCATACACACTCTCACACTCATACACACACTCTCTCTCTCTCTCTCTCATACACACTCACACACTCATACACACACACACAAACACACTCACACACATACATTTTGGTTGAGCAAATGAGAACGATACTTGTCTTGAGAGATGGACACAGGCCCGAGGCTTCCTGGTCTCAGAAATGGCCACCCCTGCCAGCCTCCCATCTCTGCTTCAATCTGCCTTGCTGGGGGACAGCATTAATGACTTGATAGGGCCAAGATCCCTTCCCTTATAAACCAGGCTGCCGGCTGCTGGCCTTTCCAGTCAATGCGAGCCTAGCCAGGCCAACCTTAAGACTTGCCTCCTAGGGAGAAAACATGTTCTTCTTGGTGACTAATTTCCTTGTGACGCCAGCCCAAGTTCAGGGCAGATGCCCAGAGGTGAGTTTGCCCGGGACCCTCCCAGTGGGCCCTCGTTCCTCCGTCGGCCCTGGGTGGCCACCTGTGTTTCCCTTTCTCCTTCCCGGGTGGCTGAAGGCTCAGCATGTGCTTGGTGTCCCCCAGGCGCTGGGCTACATCTTTTTGTGAATCATTTCGTTCAGGCTTCACATATCCCCTGCCTGGGAGGAATTCCCGTGATCCCCATTTCAGAGGCGAAGACTGAGGCTCAGTGAGTTTGACTCACTTTCCCAAGGCCTCCCAGCCTGTAGGTGACAGGACTCCGAGCTCTGGGCAGCGGCAGTTCCTGTGAGGTGTCCAGGCCTTCCCCATCCTGGTCTTGCCTCTGGGTACTCTCCACGTTGTTAGTGTGACACCCAGTGCTGGGCACATGCTCAAGGAGGCTCTAGTAGGAAGAGCCAAGGTGCAATATCACCTCCGTTTCTTTGTGTCCAGCCTTTGTTAATGCGTCCTGAGACAGCTTGCATCTTTGTGGGCCAACACAACACACTCTTGCTCATGCTGAATTCAGAGTTGCTTATGACCTCTGGATAGTTTTTATACCAACCGTGGTCAAGCCAGAGTCCCCCACCTTGTTCATTTCTAATCCAGAAATGCTCATTCTCCTCCTGACATCTCACCTTTTCTCCTTGCCTGGAAATGTTTCTGGAATCCTGCATCTGTCAAAAAGCACACTCATTCTCCTCTCCCCCCGTGGATTTTGTTTGAACTGTTGAGACTCAGGACATAGTCCTGAAAATCTACCACCATGGTGACATCTATCTTTAAGCAAGTCCAAGACTTCCCTGCTTGCTGGGCTGGAGGGTCATTGTGCAGACAACTGTCCCCTGAGCCCTGCTGGTTGGTCCTAGCACAGTTGCTGGAGATGTCCCAAGTCCGTTGTTGGAAATGTGCACAAAGGACGTGCTTACTCTTGGTGAACCCACACGATGTCCTTCCCTTTCTTAATGCTCAGGTGTCTAGTGTATAGTTTGTAGACTGTTCTGAAGTTTGGCTGGACCCGTGGGTCTATGTTTTTCAGAATCCATGCAATTCCTCTTTGTCTGTAACCACACTTCTGACTCTTCCTGAAACGCCAGGGCTGGGTCATCATTAACCAGATCTGACAACCTGGCTTCCCCAGAAGACCAGAGTTCTGCCAGCTCCTTTTGGGATCCTGGCACCTGATCTCTCCCACACGTGCACTGTGCTCCTTACAGTGTCACCTCCATCAGCAGACACCGCTGAGCCTCCCCACTGGGCCAGAGGGCTAGCTGTGCTGAATTCATAAAACTCCATCTCCGTCTCCTGTATCTCAAGGGCCACCTGCATGGACAGCGCAGTCAAAGTGGCAGGTCCTATGATGGGACAGAGGCTGTAGCTAGGGGACCCAGGGCTGCACTTGGGCAGAATCTTTTTGTTTCTTTGTATGAGACAGAGATTTCGCTCTTGTCACCCAGACAAGTGGCCCGATCTCGGCTCACTGCAACCTCTACCTCCTGGGTTCAAGCTATTCTCCTGCCTCAGCCTCTGGAGTAGCTGAAATTACAGGCGCATGTCGCCACACCCAACTAATTTTTGTATTTTTAGTAGGGACAGCGTTTCACCATGTTGGCCAGGATGGCCTCGAACTCCTGACCTCAGGTGAGCCGCCCACCTTGGCCTCCCAAAGTGCTGGGATTACAGGTGTGAGCCACCATGGCCGGCCGAGCAGAATCTTAAAGGGTGAGAAGGTGGATTTGGCTGGAGCAGGACGTGCAGGCAGAGGGAACTTGGTGGGCAAAGGCCCCGAGCTGTGAGAGGTGAGGCACCTTTAGGACTACCTGCCACACAGTGGAGCTGAAGTGGAGATTTGGACTAGAGGGGGAAAAGGTAGTTCAGGATCTCAGGGGTCCCTGTAAGCCCCACTAAGGAGCTAAACTTTTTTTGGTTTTTTTTTTTTTTGAGACAGGGTCTTGCTCTGTTGCCCAGGCTAGAATGCAGTGGTGTGATCACAGCTCACTGCAGCCTTGACATCCTGGGCTGAAGCAACTTTTCCGCCTCAGTCTCCTGAGTAGCTGGGATTACAGGTGGGCGCCACCATAACTGGCTAATTATTAAACTTTTTTTCTCTTTCTGTAGCGATGAAGTCTTGCTTTGTTGCCCAGGCTGGGGTCAAACTCCTGGGCTCAGGCAGTCCTCCCACCTTGGCCTCGCAAAGTGCCAGGATTACAGGTGTGAGCCACCATGCCTGGCAGGAGCTAAACTTGACTAGAGGAGCAGAAGGGAGCCACGCGTGGGCTCAGAGGAGGGGTGCTCAATCCCCTGCACACTGGGGTGCACCACTTGGACTGCTGGGGGGAGGTGGACGAGGGCAGGGAGAGACGAGGGGGCCCCGTTGGTGGTCACTGTGGGGTCCAGTTGGAGGAGATGGTGGCCCAGCTGGGGTAGAGAGGAGGAGCAGAACAGGACGTAGGTAGGGACAAAGAAGCAGTGGCTCCGCTCAGCCCTCCACCCAATCACGATGGCCCTGTCTTTCAGAAAGTCCCACCGCCTCATTCTGGCTTCTCAGAGGCCCTCAGCCTTTCTTGCACCCCTGGTGCTGTGTTCTTTCTGCTGCCCCTGAGCTGAGTGCCCTGGGCAGCAGTGTCCATCCTCAGCTGGGGTAGGACTGTGCTTGGGAGAGTGCCCAATGCTGAAGGGTGCCTTTCTCTCTGAGTCTCGGAGCCCGGAAAGCTCACCTGTCCTCCCTTTCTGCCAGAGCCCCATAGATCTGTGCCTCTGTGCAGGCATTAATGTCCCTGAGTTACAGAAGAGTGAGCAGGAAGGAGTAGCCTGTGGCGCCTCAGTAAGGGCGTCGGGTCCTGCTTCAAAACCCAAGCCCCTGTGACTCTAGGGTCCTGATCTTTGTCAGCCATGCCCCCATGCCAGCCATCAAGAACTTGCCCTCCCAAGGTATCTTCACCTTCCCTGCTCTGTCGTTCAAATTGGACGAGAGGAGATAGACCTGGAAGAATCACTTCCGCGTCCACCAACGACACAACTGTCAGGAGGGAAGGGGCAGGGTGCGTTGTCTCACACCTGTAATCCCAGCACTCTGGGAGGCCAAAACCGAAGGATTGCTTGAGGCCAGGAGTTGAAAACCAGCCTGGTCAACACAGCAGAGACTCTATCTCTACAAAAGAAATATTAAAAAATCAGCCAGCTGCCGGGCGCGGTGGCTCACGCCTGTAATCCCAGCACTTTGGGAGGCCGAGGCGGGTGGATCATGAGGTCAGGAGATCGAGACCATCCTGGTCAACATGGTGAAACCCTGTCTCTACTAAAAATACAAAAAATTAGCTGGGCATGGTGGCACGTGCCTGTAATCCCAGCTACTCAGGAGGCTGAGGCAGGAGAATTGCCTGAACCCAGGAGGCGGAGGTTGCGGTGAGACGAGATCACGTCATTGCACTCCAGCCTGGGTAACAAGAGCGAAACTCCGTCTCAAAAAAAAAAAAAAAAAAAAAAAAAAAAATCAGCCAGCCACAGTGGTATGCGTCTGTAGTCCCAGCTACTGGGAAAGCTGAGGTGAAAGGATTGCTTAAGCCCAAGATGGTGAGGCTGCAGTGAGCTATGATCGTATCACTGCACTCCAGCCTGGGCAACAGAGTGAGACCTCATCACTAAAAATAAATGTTTTAAAAAAGGAGGAAAGGGGCCTCCCTTTGTCTTTGAAATACAGCACGCTCCTCTGGCCAGGGCGTTGCTCCGCTCCCTCCATTTTTTTTTTTTTTTGAGACGGAGTCTGGCTCTATTGCCCAGGTTGGAGTGCAATGGCGTGATCTCAGCTCAGTGCAACCTCTGCCTCCCGAGTTCAAGCAATTCTCTTGTCTCAGCCTCCTGAGTAGCTGAGATTATAGGCACATACCACCACACCTGGCTTATTTTTGTATTTTTAATAGAGATGGGGTTTCACCAAGTGGTCAGGCTGCCCTTTAACTCCTGAACTAGTGATCCGCCTGCCTAGGCCTCCCAAAGTGCTGGGATTACAGGTGTGAGCCACCACGCCCAGCTGACCACCTCCTTTTATTTGCATCCTCCAGCTTTCCTGTGTGGCCCCACACTCAGGGAACTCTGGCAGCCAGGTGGTGGGGAGGTCTAAGGTGGGAAGGGGGCCTGTCCTTCCCATCCGGAACCTCCCTGCCTTTGAGACTGGGTTGTGGAGGGGAGACATCCCCTGTGCCATCGGTGACTGCTCTCTCGCCCACCTCAGCACCCTTCCGTCCCACTGGCTAACTGCTGGGCCGACGAGGACTGCCCCGAAGGGGAGAGAGGCACGCACAGCCACGGTAACTGTGGGCTTGGTCTTCCAGTGCCCCGCCGGGGTGGGGGCCGGGCTGGGATCCTGGGTGGCTCCTGAGTACAGGCCCCGCTCGCCTCTGTCCCTGCATCTCTCATTCTGCCAACAACCCCCTGGCTGACACCCTCCCCAGCCCTGTGGAGATTGAAGGGTCTGGAGGTCATCTTGTGTTTTCCAAGGCATAAAAACAGGCCAGTGTGTGGTTTTCAATGGGACCCACAGGACCTGTGAGATCTGGAGTTGGTGCCCAGTGGAGAGTGCCGCTGTGCCCTCGTAAGTATCCCCGTAATTCCCCAGCCCCGTCTGCGCAGGATCCCAGCCCTGGCAGAGGGCCTCACCTTCCCTCAACCTGCAGGAGGCCCCTGCTGGCCCAGGCCCAGAACTTCACACTGTTCATCAAAAACACCGTCACCTTCAGCAAGTTCAACTTCTCCAAGTAAGCAGAGTGGGTCTCATCTGGCCCAAGATCCTGCTTGTCCCCTACCTCTTCTGACCTCCCCCACCCCTCCCAGGTCCAATGCCTTGGAGACCTGGGACCCTACCTATTTTAAGCGCTGCCGCTATGAACCACGATTCAGCCCCTACTGTCCTGTGTTCCGCATTGGGGACCTCGTGGCCGAGGCTGGAGGGACCTTCGAGGACCTGGCGTCACTGGTGGGTCCCGAGTTGGGGGTCAGGTTCCTGGAGGGCTCTGGGAGAGGGTCCCCGGCCCACCCACCGGTGGAACTGCTATGTGCTGTGCGCAGGGTGGCTCTGTGGGCATCCGGGTTCACTGGGATTGTGACCTGGACACCGGGGACTCCGGCTGCCGGCCTCACTACTCCTTCCAGCTGCAGGAGAGGAGCTACAACTTCAGGTGCGGCCCCACTGCTCCCGGTGCGCAGCTGCTGTGCCTTGGCCAGCATCCCCTCTCCCTGCGGCGGCCAGGACAGACCATACCTAGGCCCAGCCCTTTGGATATTCCACTGCGTGTGCAAAAGGGGTCCCAGGAGCAGAGAGAACCGTTCTCAACCCCACATCCTCCAGCACAGGCTCCATCCTGCTCCCCCAAGTACTGAGCCCTCCACCCCATCTGTCCCAGACCCCTGCCCGGCTCAGGCTCCTCACTGTCAGCTCTTTCTCCACCCCACACCACTCCCTGCCTCTAGCATCTCCTCTCCACAGCAATGGGGTCTTTCATGTTTACTTTCCCCTTCAGGTTTTTGTTTTGTTTTGTTTTGAGACAGAATCTCATTCTGACACCCAGGCTGGAGTGCAGTGACTCGATCTCGGTTCATTGCAACCTCTGCTTCCCGGTTCAACTGATTCTCCTGCCTCAGCATCCTGCGTAGCTGGAATTACGGGTGCCTGCCACCACTCCCAGCTAAATTTTTGTATTTTGGTAGAGACAGGGTTTCATGATGTTGGCCTGTCTTAAGCCCCTGACCTCAGGTGATCCACCAACCTCAGCCTCCCAAAGTGTTGGGATTACAGATGTGAGCCACCATGCCCAGCCTCCCTTCAGCTTTTACCTAAAAATTTTCAAAAAACTCTAGACAAGGTTAAAGAATGGTACCATGAACACCCATATACCTTCGTCTGGGTTTACCAGTTCTTTATTTTACCATCTGGTCACATTTTCTTTCTCTCTTCCTGTCTAGAGTGTACTGGATATATTTAGATAGATTTCAAATAGAACTGTCTGAAAGTAGGTGGCAGACATTCAGACTCTTATCCTTTTAACATTGTCATCAGACCAGGGACCTTCCCCATGTAACCACTGTTTTATTGTTTTGCTAAAGAAATTGATCTTTGGTTGCAGTGGCTCGTGCCTGTGATCCCAACAGTTTGGGAGGTTGAGGGAGGAGGATCACCTGAATCCAGGAGTTTGAGAGCAACCCGGGCAAAATAGAGAGACCCCCATGTCTACCAAAAATACTTTTAAAAATTAGCTGAGCATGATGGCAGACACCTGTGGTCCCAGCTACTCAGGAGGCTGAGGTGGGAGGATTGCTTAAGCCAGGAAGACTGAGGCTACAGTGAGCCATGAGCATGCCACTGCACTCCAGTCAGGATGACAGAGTAAGACGGAAAGAAAGAAAGAGAGAGAGAGAGAGAGAGAGAGAGAGAGAGAGAGAGAGAGAAAGAAAGAAAATTGACATTTAGCAGAGTAAGTCTTTTTTAATTTTTAAGAAATAATATAGAGATGGAGGTCTCACTATGTGGACCAGGCTGGTCTTGAACGCCTGGCCTCAAGCGATCCTCCCACCTCAGCCTCTCAAAGTGCTGAGATTACAAGTATGACCCACTGCTCTTGGCTGGCAGAATAAATCTCATACTTAATATTCCCCAGCTGTGACAACAGTGACCCTAAACCTTTATAGTTCCCAATCTAGGATGCACTCAAGGATCTTTTTTGTTTTGTTTTGTTTTTGAGACGGAGTTTTTGCTCTTGTTGCCCAGCCAGCAATGGCGCAATCTCGGCTCACTCCAACCTCTACCTCCAGGATTCAAGCGATTCTCCAGCCTCAGCCTCTGGAGTAGCTGGGATTACAGGCACACGCCACCATGCCCAGATAATTTTTGTATTTTTAGTAGAGATGGGGTTTCTCCATGTTGGCCAGGCTGGTCTTAAACTTCTGGTGACCCACCGGCCTTGGCCTCCCGAAGTACTAGGATTACAGGCATGAGACATCACATTTGGCCTTTTTTTTTTTTTTTTTTTTTTTTTTTGAGATGAAGTTACTCTTTTGA
Organism: Saimiri boliviensis; assembly: GCF_048565385.1. Lineage (NCBI taxonomy): Eukaryota > Metazoa > Chordata > Mammalia > Primates > Cebidae > Saimiri > Saimiri boliviensis. Next base: position 24,702,726 of record NC_133469.1, on the reverse strand, counting down.
TGCCCAGGCTGGAGTGCAGTGGCCTGATCTCGGCTCACTGCAACCTCTGCCTCCTGTCCTGGGTTCAAGTGATTCTCCTGCCTTAGCCTCTCGAGTAGCTGGGATTACTGGCACATGCCACCATACCCAGCTAATTTTTGTATTTCTAGGAGAGATAGGGTTTCACCATGTTTGCCAGGCTGGTCTTGAACTCCTTACCTCAGGTGACCCACCTGTCTTGGCCTCCCAAAGTGCTGGGATTATAGGCATGAGGCACTCCACTTGGCCTCAAGGATCTTAAATCACATTTGTTATGTCTTTGAGTCTCCTAAGCAGATCTACAGGATGCTTCCACCACAGAGTGTCACCTTGTCATGCAGGCAGGCACACACGGCCACCAGGCCTGGGTTAATACCCTCAACATAGCTCACTGCACCCTCTCTGGTCTGGCCTCCCTGACCTCCCCAGCCCTTGGAACCATGCGAGCCTGGCCCCCACCCACATCCTGTTTCCCTGACCTCTGTGCTGGCAAACCACCTGGGTGCATGTTCCTCCAGGGCCAGCCTCATGTCCCCTCCAGGAAGCCTACCCTAGGACCCAGGGAGGAGTGAGTTCCCATCTCTGAAATCTCTTGGCCTTGAACCTACCCCTTCCCATTGCCTACTGCTGGGTCTGTTTAAAGACTCTTCTGTCCCCCTGTCCCCTCAGCAGGCATGGAACTTCTGAGGGACAGGTCTTGGTTTGTTTGTTTGTTTGTTTGTTTGTTTGTTTTGAGACGGAGTTTGGCTCTTGTTACCCAGGCCTGAGTGCAATGGTGCAATCTCGGCTCACTGCAACCTCCGCCTCCTGGGTTCAGTTCAGGCAATTCTCCTGCCTCAGCCTCCTGAGTAGCTGAGATTACAGGCACGCGCCACCATGCCCAGCTAATTTTTTGTATTTTTAGTAGAGACGGGGTTTCACCGTGTTGACCAGGATGGTCTCGATCTCTTGATCTCGTGATCCACTCGCCTCGCCTCCCAAAGTGCTGGGATTACAGGCGTGAGCCACTGCGCCCGGCTTGGTTTTTTCTTTTTTTTTTTTATGTTTTCTCACCAATTACACAGGGCTGAGACCCAGGACTCAGGCTTGGGCTGGGGGTTTATGGGTTCAATGGACAAGTGAGACAGAGGCTTGGCAGGGCCAGCCCTACCTGGGGGTGGGCAAAGCAGGCCACCAGAGCCCTCTTTCCTGCCCCCAGGACAGCCACTCACTGGTGGGAGCCACCGGGTGTGGAGGCCCGCAGCCTGCTCAAGCTCTACGGAATCCGCTTCGACATCCTCGTCACCGGGCAGGTAGGCACAGGTAGTGGTCAGGGCCAGGACGGGAAGGGGCTGGCAGACAGGGCTGGAGGAGGCATGAGGCCGACAGTCACGGGCTGAGAGGTTCAGCTCAGATTTCTCTCAGGCAGGGAAGTTCGGGCTCATCCCCACGGCCGTCACACTGGGCACCGGGGCAGCTTGGCTGGGCGTGGTGAGTGCGAGTACCTTGGGCGCCCACTGGCTGCAGTGAGCGCCACTGACCAGGGTGTGCCCGATGCATGCTGGAGCCTCCTGTGCCTTTCCACTGAGTCTCGGGTGCAGGCTGGGGAGGTGGCAGGAGGGCGGGCTGGGGCTGGAACACGGGTTGGCCCTGCCTCTCCCAGGTCACTTTCTTCTGTGACCTGCTGCTGCTGTACGTGGACAGAGAAGCCCATTTCTACTGGAGGACAAAGTATGAGGAGGTGAGCTGAGGTCACTCTGCTTGGACACTGGGTTCTGCCACACTTAGGAAGATATGGCTGGATCCCTGACCTGCTGTCCTCATCTGCAGGCCAAGGCCCCGAAGGCAACCACCAACTCTGTGTGGAGCGAGCTGGCCCTTGCATCCCAAGCCCGACTGCCCAAGTGCCTTGGCCAGAGCTCAGCATCTGCACCCACAGCCACTGCTGCTGGGAGTCAGACACAGACACCGGGGTAGCCCTGTCCAAGTTCTGACGCTCCCTTGCCAGCCCATTCCAGAGGCCTATAGCTGTTCCCTGCTGGTTGAGAGTTGGGGATTGGGAAGGGTGGGGCCCTGCCTGGGGATCTCAAGGATGAAGCCCCAGCATGTGGGGGTTGGGCAAGAATTCCACCCTTGAACCCCAGCAGACAGACAGTCCCTCCCCTGACTTCCTCCTTGGCAGGGTGCTGCCTCGGGGAGCCACAGAGCCATCTTTGTGTAGAGACGGCAACAGAACCTGGCCCATGGAGACTGGGAGAGCCCAGCAGGCACCCGTACTGCAGGGCTCCAATTGCATATGGCAGGGGCTCCTGCTGCATCTGGGCCTAGAGGTCTCTCTCCCAGGCTCTGTCCCCAGTGTTCCTAGCAGAGGTCTGCTCACCAGCTGTCAGCACAGACCCTCCTGCTGCCTGGCCCCTGGCCCTCCTCCCCCATCTGCACTCCATCATAGGTAGAGACCCCACCCTCCCATCTGTCCTGCATGGGGCTGTGCAACTGGAGCCCATCGATGTGATGGGCGACGGGGCCCATCTCAGCCTGTCTGGTGCTGTGATGCTGGAGGTGGGTCCTTATCTAGGGAATGGGGTGGAATAGGCAGATAATCCACAGCTCTATCCCCTAGGCGATGGTGTAGCATGTGTCTTGGCCCACACCTGCTCAGCTTGGGGGAGCAGCTGCTTTCCAGTGGTAGCCCTCTGGCTATGGAAGGCTGAGACAGGGAACAGAGGGAGGGAGGACTGAGTTGGTGATCACTGTGTCCTTCAGGACCTTCTATGTCCCTCCTTGGTGACCCCCACGCCCAACCCCTTGGCAGCTTTTCTCCAGGCTTCCTGAGAGCCCTGGAGGTGGCAGGCTGTGTATCTGAAATTCACTTCAGTCCAGGTCATACCTAGGAAGCTGTCTGGGGAGCTGCTTGAGGGAGGCCCTGACTCTGATCCAAGGCTGGGTGGGGTGGCTGGGAAGGAATGGTTCCAAACAATACACCTAGGTCTCTCTCAGCCTGGCCAGGTTTTACATCTGGAATCCCCCTGGGGCCTGAGCCTTTCGATAGAGGATTTCCCCATGCTCCAGGGCTCATGATCCTGATGGGAGGGCAGGGTTGCAAAGGAGACAAGTCTTCCCCTCCTGTCCCAGGGTGGGGCAGGGAATTGCAAGCCCCAGGGAACCAAGGGGCTGCTTTCAATTGTGGGTACCTGGTGATCAGGACGGGCTGTGGAGGGCTGGGGTGGGGCTGAGGCCGTGCTGACATCTGGAATCATCTGCCACCAGAGCCTCAGTAAAATGCATGGGGTCCCTGCTGCCTCTCAATCTCTGAGTCATGTCCATGGGGAGGTGGGCTCTGAAGGGCTAGGGTGGGAGAGGGTAGCCCCTGAGGCCTGGTTATCCAAGGTGGGTCACATGCACCTGATTCCCCTTGGGGCCCAGAGAAAGCTGATGTCATGGCTGGAGAAAGCCAGCAAAGCTACCCTCTTCCTGTGCAGTCCTTACAGGCAGGATTGGGAAGTTGGGGGGCGCCTATGGTAGACACGGCACAGCCATGGGGAGACCAGAGGGGAGATGCAGGGTGGACCTGGGGACCACACCCCTGAAGACTGAGGCCCTGTAGCTTCTAGGTGTGCTAGAAGGTAGTTGGAGCAGGCCCAGACACTCGTGCACCCATGTAGGAGCACGAGGGCCACACTCTCCTCAAAGCCCCTGAAGAGTGGGCAAAGATAGCCGGAGAGCCTCAGCCTGGGGCCGAGCTCAGAAACAGCTGTCGCCTCCATCTGCACACAGGTGTGCACCCCAGGGTAGTGCCTGCAGGGGTGCGTGTGTCCTTGTGGGTGTGCCTGTGTGCCTTTACATCCCCGGGGGGGCTCAGGCGCATGCCACGCTCTGAATCCCGCTCCCCTTTTCAGGCAGGCTCCTTGGGGCCCAAGCTCTGCTCACCCAGCAGACGTGAGGAGCCTGACCCCATGCCTGTCATGGAACCCTTCTTGCCTGGTGTGTATAGCTCCCCTCTTAGCTGGGCACCTGGATCCAGGCCCACCTGACTCAGGGTGCTCCCAGGACTGGCTATTCTTTGCAGAGCCCCAGCACCTTTGATGTGGATTGGAGACAATCGCCTGGTTCCCTGGAGCAGGTGAAGACTCAGTGCCACAAAGAATGCCACAGTGGATATGCCAGTAGGCCACATGGCTGGCCAAGCAATGATTATTATGGATCCCTGGGGCTGTGGGCCTTCCCATCCATCCCACCGCACCTGCTCAGGTAGCTGGAGTTGATCATAAACAAGAAGGCTCTGGGCAGAGTCCATGGTAGCAGTGCCAGCCAAGGCCCACTTCTGAAGGCCTGAAGTTCAGCACCTGGGTGAAGGTCCTAAGGTCCTGAGAACTTCCCAGGCTGGGCAGGCCTGCAAACCCAGGTCACCCGCAACAGAAGGGGTCCCCCGGCTTGTCGGGACCCTATAGCCTCCCGATCAGATGGGGGAGGACAGGGCAAGCGTGGACCAACCAGCTACTCCATATGGCCAGGCTCGTGGGCTGGTGCCTGAATGGGGGGCTGCACAGCCTGCACCGTCTCCTCCAGGCTGCCCCTGGGGAATACCAAGTAGCTTGTGGTGTTTGTCCCTGGTGGCTCCCGCTGGTTCTCCTTGCTGTGCCAGATGCCATAGCCGAAATACACTGCCAGTCCTGCACAGGGCAGGAGGTAGGGCATGAGCCTGAGGCAGAGGTTCCAGCCCTTCCTCCTTCTGACCCCAGTCCCGGCCTGGCCCCCACTCACCCAGTAGCAGCCAGATGGAGAAGCGCACCCAGGTCAGATAGCTCAGCTTCAGCATGAGGCAGATGTTGAGGAGGATGCTCAGGGCTGGGATCAGGGGCACCATGGGAATCTGAGGAGGCAGGGGCAGGGCAGGGCTGGGCCGGGCTGTAGGAAAGATCTGCCAGCCCAGGGCCCGCTTTCCCAGGAATCCACAGAGCCTTTCTCCCTCTCTGGGGATTTTGGAGACATGTGCTCACTCACCATGCAGAAAGGGGAGCGAGATGGGTATGCCGTCCTCCCCAGGCCCGTGAGCCTTTTTCATTCTGGGATGGCAGTGGGGGAAGGGGAGGGAGCTGCCTGGGCCAAGCGCAAGCAGGTGTTGGCTGGGGGAGGTACCTGAAACAAGTCTTCCTGATACTGTTGCTGGTGAGCCCCCAGGACCAGGAGGCTGAGCAGAAACGCGAAACTGGTGGCCAGGAGCAGCAGGATATAACCCCAGTGTGGGAGGTGCAGGGCTGAGTTCCCGAAGACGAGCACGCAGCCTAAGGTGATGACTGAGGCCAACATAACAGCAAGCGCCCAGGTCACCACTGCTCCAGGGCTGTACCCATCCAAGAAGCCCAGGTAGGGCCTCAGGGCTGGCTGCAGCTCCCCTGGCTCAGGGACGGAGGCCTGTGTAGCACCCACCAGCTGTAGGTGGTCTGAGAAGGAGCTGTGCTGCTTGGTCAGGGGCCCAGGGCTGGCTGGGCCTGGGGAGCTGGGCAGGGAAGACTTCTGGTAGCGCAGCACAATGATGCTGGTGGCCACGAAGGTGTAGGCCAGGAGTGTGCCAATGGACAGGAACTGAACCAGTGACTCCAGGTCCAGCAGCAGTGCCAGGAAGGCTGTGAGGAGCCCGAACACCAGGGTGCCCACCACAGGCACCTGTGTCCGGGGGTGCACACGGGCAAACACCTGGAAGAAGAGCCCATCAACGGCCATGGCATAGACAATGCGTGGCAGAGAGAAGAGGAGGCTGAGCAGGACGGTGTTCATGGCTGTAGCAGAGAGAGTGGGGAGGGTCAGGGTGGCGGAGATGCCCACCAGGGGCCTCTGCTGGGGGCCAGTGCATGGCAGCTCCTTGGGAACACGGCGTGAGCTTGTCTGGGCTCTTAGAGTGAGCATGAGTGTGTGTAGAGGTAATAGATTGTCAGCGTTCTGCTCGGAACAGGACGTCTGGGTTAGGTCGCAGGCCCACTGGAGCATCTAATGAGGCCTGAGTCCCTCTGTCTAGGAAATAATCTATAAGGATATGCCCAGAACTAATATACCATGGACCATCTGTGGGAAGGTCTCTTCCAAAAAGTTTCTGAAGAAACTTTTGAAGTGAAGAGTTTCTAATAATTAGCATTTTCCTTGCCCCGTTATGCAACTGGTAAAACAGCCACAGGTGAAGGTGGATTCTCTGAGTCTCAGGACAGGGCCCCCCTAATCTTTTCCCTGCCACCCTGCCCAGGAAGGGTCCCTTACCGCAGATGGAGCCAGCTGCCACGATGAAGCCAGCCCACCTGTAGCCCCGCCGGTAGAAGGCATCTGCGAGTGCTGAGTCAGGGTCCAGGCTGTGCCAGGGCACCATGAGGGTTAGCACGGTGGAGACAAGGATGTAGGCACCAGCTGCCAGGGCAAGCGAGATGGCGATGGCCACAGGCACAGACCGCCGGGGGTTCTGGGCCTCCTCGCTGGAGGCAGCAATGACGTCGAAGCCCACAAAAGCATAGAAGCAGGAGGCAGTGCCTGCCATGACGCCGGAGAAGCCAAAGGGGGCAAAGCCGCCTTCCTCAGCGCTCCAGTTGTGGGGCTGGGCCAGGATGAAGCCCAGGATGATAATGAAGAGAATGACAAGCAGGCTGATGGTCGAGAAGGTGTGGTTGAGCCAGGAGGAGACACGGGCTCCACAGGAGACAAAGGCAGAGGCCAGGAGGATGATGCCAGCAGCCAGGAAGTCCGGGTACTGGGCCAGGAGGGATATCTCCCAGGAACCCACGTGGGTCTCAGTGAAGTTTCGGATTCTATGGCTGAACATAGCATCTAGGTAGCCACTCCAGGCACGGGCCACTGCGGCGCCACCAATGATGTATTCAAGGAGCACATTCCAGCCGATGAGGAAGGCCCACAGCTCGCCCATGGATACGTAGGTGAACAGGTAGGCAGAGCCCGTGCGTGGCACACGTGCCCCGAATTCTGCATAGCATAGAGCCGCCAGCAGGGAAGCCACAGCGGCCACACCGAAGGACAAGAGCACAGCAGGGCCAGCCATGTCCTTGGCCACGGTGCCTGTGAGCACGTAGAGGCCCGAGCCCACCATGCCACCTACACCCAGAAGAGTCAGGTCCAGCGTAGACAGGCAGCGCCGCAGCGACGTGTCCATGGTGGAGTCTTCCAGTGGCTTCAGGCGGTTCAGCTTCTGGCATAAGCGTGCCAGGCTGGCAATGCTGGGCATCCCCCGGGCCATGGCGGGTGGCTGAGATGAGCACCGAGCCAGCTATTGGAATCTGTTAGGGCCAGAGAGGAATGACAGGATGCCCAGCCGTGGCCTGGCCAGACTTCCATCCCTCCTGGTCCGTCCACCCCCAGTCCTCTCTCTGTCCCGGCTCTGGAGCCCTGGACCTGGGAGCTGAACACCGGCACCGGGGGCCTGCTGGAGGGCTGGCATAGGACAGGGCAGGGCCTGTGGGCAGGGAGTCATAGGAAGCCTGGGGCCCTGTCTGCATCCCAGGCAGCGGGAGGCCTGGTGGGGCCCCACCTGCTCACCTCCTGAGCGGCCCTGAGGGTGGGGAAGGAGCAGCTCGAGGAATGAGAGGCTGGGAACGATCAGTGGTGGGGTCCCAGAGCCAGATGAATCCCGAAGCTTCCCCAGAGTCGAGCCGGACCCGGAACAGGAGCTGCCGCTCTGCGTCGGGGCGGGCGTGGCCCAGGCAGCCACCCAACCCCCCCTCGCCCTCCCCCCCCCGCTCTCCCCGCCCCGCTCCCCGCGCTCTCTACCGTAGCGGCCAGACTGGGGTATCCGCGCGTCGGGTGGAATGCAGGGGCGCCCTGGGCCCGCGCACCTCCCCATGCCAGACACGCCGCTGCTGCCGGAGCCATTTCCGCGGCGCCCCAGTCCCCGAACACCCGCGCCTTCCCCTGCTCCTGAGCTTGAGCCCATCTCCGTCTCGGTAGGATCCGCCGCAACTCACCTGCTGCCGCCGCCGCTGCCTCAGCTCTGAGCTCTGCGCCCGCCCAGTTCCCCGGCGCGAGCGCAAGGCCCGCCCCCAACCCCCACCCCCACCCCACCCCCACCCCCAGGCGTCCCATTCCGCGCGCGGCCCCATCCGCCGCCACACACTCAAATATTTCACCCTGCCCACCCTGTCCCGACCTCGCTAGGAAGTGACCGGAGCTCACCGGGATCTGGGGAAGCCCTGTGACTGTGACTCGTGCACAGATGGAAGTCAGACGGCCAGCTAAGTGACTAGCCTAGGTCACCTGGGGGAGGCTAAGGCGCACGTCTGAAAGTCGGCAGCCCACCCTCTCTCCACTGCAGCAGACAACCTTCTTGATTCCTCAACCCAGTGCAGGAACCCCACCCAGGTAGGCCCCAGCCAGGCCCTACAGCACCATGATGTGGGGGCTGCAGCTTCAGGCACAGCGAGTTAGATAAAGACATGGGTCTGGCAGAGCGGCCTGGGGCAGTCCCTGACCTCTCTCTTACAACGGGTGGCAGTCAGCCACCTTCACAGGTTGGCAAGAGACTGCAGCCTTTTGAGAGAGTTCTGCGAATTGGGGGAACACACATTGGCTGTTTTGAGCCTGCAGCTACCTCGTTCTGCAAGGGAGCAAGCAGCTTCCGGGGCCAGCCTGCAGCCCTCCCTAGGGGGTCTCGGGCTCCTCAGACGCCAGTGGCAGCACCTGGTAGCCTAGGCGCCTCTGGCAGGCCAGGAGGGCCCTACAGGACCTCAATAGCAAATCCCCACTTGTGTTAATCAGCGGAGCCACTGTGTCCCAGGCCCCAAGCAGGCAGCTATGCACCAACACACCTGGCTATTTTTAAAATTTTATTCTTTTTTTTTTTGAGATGGAGTTTCGCTCTTGTTACCCAGGCTGGGGCGCAATGGTGTGATCTCAGCTCACCGCAACCTCCGCCTCCCGGGTTCAGGCAATTCTCCTGCCTCAGCCTCCTGAGTAGCTGGGATTACAGGCATGCACCACCATGCCCAGCTAATTTTTTGTATTTTTAGTAGAGACAGGGTTTCACCATGTTGACCAGGATGGTCTCGATCTCTTGACCTCGTGATCCCTCAGCCTCCCAAAGTGCTGGGATTACAGGCTTGAGCCACCGCGCCCGGCCTTAAAATTTTATTCTTTTTAGAGAGTGGATCTCACTGTTGCCAAGGCTGAACTCAAACTCCTGGACTCAAATGTTTTTCTTGCCTTGGCCTCCCAAAAGGTCGTAATTACATTCATGAACCATGGCTGCTAGCCTCCCCAGAACGCTCTAGTAGGTGTTTTCAGCCTTCTACGGTTTGTGGAATAGGATCTTAGGAGCACCTGTAGCCTATCCAGCTTGTTGGGTTGCTGAGAGACAGGCTGATGGACACTCAGACAAGATGGTGCCAATCTGGAACATTCTGCCTCAGCTAGAATGCCAGTATCTCCTAATATTTGACTGGTATTGTCTTGAAGAACTTCTCAGATGGCTTCCACTTCCTGTGGGATAATATCTCCCTTATCCCATCCCTGTGTTGCCTGAGCAGAAGTCCCTTGTCCTGAAATGTCACCACAAAAATCTAGGCACTTCTGGCCAGAGGTTTAGGCAGTTTTGTAATGGAAGCTCTCCTAAGGCCTTACCAATGACCACCTTATTGCTGGTGCCCAGTGTTTTGGAATTTTAACTTTTTATCTACCTGGAGAAGATGTGACACCACACCCTCTGTCACAGGCACCAACATACAATGGATAAGTGAGACTAAGTATGATGGATGCAGTAAATTGTACATTTCCAGTTTGTGTATTTCACTCACTACTGAGTGAGGCAGTTACACAGAGGAATCCCACAGTGATGCAGTGAAGATAAACCACCAGGAAAAAAAAGGAGGGAATACTTTCTAACTCATTCTACAAGGCTAGGATTACGCTGACACCAAACTTGGCAAAGACATCACAAGAAAAGAAAGGTACAGACCAAATGAATATAGATGTAGAAATCCCCAGCAAAACACAGTGGACTCTTGAACAACACAGGTTTACCAATACACAGATATTTTTCAACCAAATGTGGCTCACGCCTGTAATCCCAGCACTTGAGGAGGCTGAGGCGGGTGGATCACCTGAGGTCGGGAGTTTGAGACTAGCCTGACCAAGATGGAGAAACCCCGTCTCTACTGGAAATACAAAATCAGCTGGGCCTGGTGGCATGCCTGTAATCCCAGCTAATCGGGAGGCTGAGGCAGGAGAATCACTTGAACCTGGGAGGCGGAGGTTGCGGTGAGCTAAGATCGCTGCATTGCACTCCAGCCTGGGCAACAAGAGCGAAACTCTGTCTCAAAAAAAAGAAAAAATGAAGAAAAGCAATGTATAATACACCATATTAGCAGAATAAAGGACAAAATCTACATGATCATCTCAATTGACACATAAAAAGCACTCAACAGCCGGGCGCGGTGGCTCAAGCCTGTAATCCCAGCACTTTGGGAGGCCGAGGCGGGTGGATCACGAGGTCGAGAGATCGAGACCATCCTGGTCAACATGGTGAAACCCCGTCTCTACTAAAAGTGCAAAAAATTAGCTGGGCATGGTGGCACGTGCCTGTAATCCCAGCTGCTCAGGAGGCTGAGGCAGGAGAATTGCCTGAGCCCAGGAGGCGGAGGTTGCGGTGAGCCGAGATTGCGCCATTGCACTCCAGCCTGGGTAACAAGAGCGAAACTCCGTCTCAAAAAAAAAAAAAAAAAGCACTCAACAAAGTAGGAAGAGAAGGAAACTTCCTCAACCCAATGAAGACCATGTATGAAAAATCCATGGCAAATATACCAAATAGTAAAAGACTGAAACCTTTTCCCTCAGATCAGGATTATCATCGGATGTTCACTCTCACCAGTTGTTTTAACATTGTACTGGAGGTTCTAGCCAGGGCAAGTCAGCAAGAAAATGAAATATAGGGAATCCAGACTGGAAAGGAAGGAGTAAAACTGTCTTATGTATAGAAAATCCTAAGAAATCCACAAAAAGAAAAAAGCTATTAGAACTAATAAACAGTTCAGCAAAGATGCAGGATATAAGATTAATATATAAAAATCACCAGCCTGGCCAACGTGGCGAAACCCCATCTCTACTAAAAATACAAAAATTAGCCAGGTGTGGTGGTATGTGCCTATAGTCCCAGCTACTCAGGAGGCTGAGACAGGAGAATAATTTGAACCTGGGAGGTGAAGGGCGCAATGAGCCAAGATCGAACCATTGCACTCCAGCCTGGGTGACAGAGTGAGACTCTGTCTCAAAAAAAAAGAAAAAAATTCATATGGAAATGGATTCAGAATAGCCAAAATACTTGAGTATTTTGCCTGGGCAACATAGGGAGACCTCAGCTCCATGAAAAGTCAAAAAATTATCTCAGCATGGTGACATGTGCCTGTGGTCCCAGCTCCTGGGAGTGAGGGGTGGTGTTGAAGTGGGAGGATCGCTTGAGCCTGGGAGGTTGAGGCTGCAGTGAGCCATGTTTGTGCTACTACACTCCAGCCTGGGTGACAGAGTACGACCCTGTCTCAAAAAAAAAAAAAAAAAAAAAAAAAAAAAAGGAAATTAAAGTCAACATAAATAAATGGAAAGACATGCCATGTTCATAGACTGTAAGATTTTAAATATAAGATAGCAGTATTCCCCAAACTGGTCTATAGATGGAGGAACTGCATAGATTCAGTGCAATTCCTACTGAAATCCCAGCTGCCTATTTTGCAAAAATTATCAAAATTCACATGAAAATGCAAGGGATCCAGAATAGCCAAAATACTTTTGAAAAAGATTTGGATGACTTACAGTTTTTGATTTCTAAACTGACTATGAAATGACTGTAATCAAGATGGTGGTGCTGACATAAGAGTAGACACAGAGACGAATGGAAGAGAACTGAGATTCCACAAACACTTACATTTATGGTCCAGTGATTTTTAAAAAATAAACTTTATTAGCTGGGCATGGTGGTACATGCCTGTAGACCCAGCCACTAAGGAAGCTGAGTTGGGAGGATGGCTTGAACCTAGAAGGCTCCAGGCTGTAGCGTGCTTGATCATACCTGTGAATAGCCTCTGCACTCCAGCCTGGGCAACATAGCAAGACCCTGTATCTTAAAAAAAAAAAAAAAAAAAAAAAGTTTTCAGAGCAGTTTTAGGTTCACAGCAATATTGAGCAGAAAGTAGAGTTCCCACACACTTCCTGCCCCCACACGTGTGTAGCCTCTTCACTCCTGACATCCAGCACCAGAGGGGTTTATTTGTTACAATTGATTAACCTACACTGACACATCATTATCACCCAAAGTCCATAGTTTACATTAGGGTTCACTCTTCTGGTTGGACATTCTATGGGCTTAGACAAATGTGTAATGACACATATACACGCCATTATTGTATCACACAGAGTAGTTTCATTGCCCTAAAGTTTCATTACCCTCTGTGCTCTGCCTATCCCTCCCTGCTAACACCTGGCAACCACCGATCTTTCTCCTGTCTTCATAGTCTAGTCTTACTTTTGCAGAATGTTATATAGTTGAGATTATAGAGTATATAACCCATTCAGGCTGGCTTTTCCCCTTAATAGCATTTGAGATTCCTCTATGGCTTTTCATGGCTCGACAGCTCATTTTAATTTTATTTTTATTTTTGAGACAGATTCTTGCTCTGTCACCCAGGCTGGAGTGAAGTGGTGTGACCTCGGCTCACTGCAGCCTCTATCTCCTGAGTTCAAGTGATTTTCATGTCTCAGCCTCCCAAATAGCTGGGACTGCAGGTGTGAGCCACCACACCAGGCTAATTTTTGTATTTTTAGTAGAGATGGGGTTTTGCCATATTGGCCAGGATGGTCTCGAATTCATTTCCTCAAGTGATCCACCCACCTCAGCCTCCCCAGTGTGCTGGGAGCCACCCCTCCAAGTGTGAGCCACCCCACTTGGCCTGTGCTATTTCTGAAATGCAGGAGACAAAGTTGTCATGTGAAAGATACAACATTCTTATCCTCAAGGATGAGAAGTTGAAATGAGAGAATTCTGTACAGACCTTGTTAAAACACTCTTATCTTTTAAGCCTTCCCACATAATTTAGTTGCTTTTTTATAACTTATTATTCTTTGTCCAATTCAGTATATAAGCAATAAACTCTAACTGCTTCTTTGGGACTTCATGTTCTTATGAGGGCTCACAAGCCATGTAAAAAAACTTGTAATAAATTTGTGGGACTGAGTGTGGTGGCTCACTCCTGGAATCCCAGTGCTTTGGGAGGCTGAGATGGGGTTTGCTTGAGTCCAGGAGTTCAAGACCAGCCTGGGCAATATAGTGAGACCCTGATTCAACAAATTTTTTAATTAGATTGGCAGGGTGGGTGGCATGTGCCTGTAGTCCCAGCTACTTGAGAGCCTGAGGTAGGAGGATAGCTTGAGCCCAGGAGTCTGAGGCTGCAGTGAGCTATGATCTCACCACTGCACTCCAGCACCCCTTATTTATTCATTTATTTGTTTGTTTATTTATTTTTATTTTTTTGAGATGGCGTCTCTCACTGTTGCCCGGGCTAGAGTGCAATGGTGTGATCTCACCTCACTGCAACCTCCGCCTCCCGGGTTTAAGTGATTCTCCTGCCTCAGCCTCCCAAGTAGCTGAGATTATAGGTGCCAGCCACCACGTCTGGCTAATTTTTTGTATTTTTGGTTGAGACGGGGTTTCATTATGTTGGCCAGGCTGGTCTCGAATTCCTGACCTCATGATCTGCCCATCTTGGCCTCCCAAAGTGCTGGGATTACCCTGAGCCTGATCCAGCATCCCTCATTTATAAATAAATATAATGGCTAGCCTTAGGGACTCTGTTAGCAAGATTAAAGAACAGAAATCAGAGGTAGAATAGCATATAAATAAATGTGTATGCTTTTCTCCTGTTAACCTGCCCTGTGTCAATTTGATTCTTGGGCTCAGCTGAGACTCTGGGGATAGAGTGTTGCCACCCCTACGGTTTCTGGTGACAAGGATGGGATCCTCTCAAGCCTGAAGATGGGATCCTGGGAGAAGAAATAAAAGCTGGCAGAAGGTAGGAGTTTTTACCCAAGTGAACTCTCCAGGATCTCTGTCTGTAGTCCCTGGTTAAAAGAGGAGGGTAAAATTTGTCCTTGTCTCTTTCCAAATTCAGACTGGCAGGAGACAACCACTTGTAAGAATTGATTCTTTGAGTTGTGACTCTTGTGTCAACCTTAAATGATGAGATTCAGAAAATACCAGCTAGGCACATTGGCTCATCCTTGTAATCCCAGCACTTTGGGAGGCCAAGGTGGGAGGATCACTTGAGCCCAGGAGTTTGAGGCTACAGTGAGCTATCATTGCATCACTGCACTCAAGTCTGCGTGACAGAGTGAGACTTAGTCTCAAAAAAAACAAAAACAAAAAAACAAAAACAAAGACAAAAAAAACCCAAAAACCAAAAAACAACAAAAAAGAAATATGATTTTTATTCTAGTGCAAAGCTCCAGGATGGACACCCAGGAAACAGCTTCCGAAAGGCTGAGATCATTGCTCCAAAGTGGAGAAGCTAAGGCTTCACTCATAGAGGCAGAAGCAGCGTCAGCAGGATTGCAACATCTTCTGTACAAATCCAGTATGTTAGATTTGATTAGTACAGCTTGCTACATTCCAAGGAAAATTTTTTCAACATTCCGGGAGAAGACTCCCTCCTCGAGGACATCTTACATCTGATGCTGCTCAGTCATTTCTAACCATTTACAGGAAAAAGCAGATGTTGCAACTGCAGGCTCCATGCCTCAGACCACATGGCCACATTCCTCCCAAGGCTCGGAATAATGTAAAGTTCCAACAGGTGGCTCCCGCCTGTAATCCCAGCACTTCAGGGGGCCGGGGTGGCTGGATAACTTTAGGAAAGGCGTTCGAAACCAGCCTGGCCAACATGGCAAAACCCCGTCTCTACTAAATATGCAAAAATTAGCCCAGTGTGGTTGCAGGTACCTGTGGTCACGGTTAGTTAGGAGGCTGAGGCAGGAGGATTGCTTGAGCCTGGGAGTTTGAGGCTGCAGTGAGCCATGATTGCAGTACTGCACTCCAGCCTGGGTGACAGAGGGAGACCTTGTCTCAAAAAAAAAAAAAAAAAAAAAAAGAAAAGAAAAGAAAAAAGAAAAAAAATTATTTGATGATTTCACACTTCTGAATTTGGTATTTGGCTCTGCATATACAATGGCTGTTGACCCATAGCCTCCCAGGAAAAAGGCTTGTTTTCCATGTCTCTCGCTTTTGTGTGGTTCATCATGAGGAAGAAAATAATAAGATTCTCCTTTCATCTCATTTTATGTATTGAGAACATGGCTCTGTGACCAGTGAAAATACTCTCTTCGGTTTCTGCCAGCCGGAAGGGTTGGGGGGATAAGTCGTTACTAGGCTGCTAGCCAGCTGCCCAGGAATCAGAGACACGGTGTCTCTGTGCAACGGTTCCAGCTCTCCGAGGAGTTTGTGCCACTTGTCTCAGCTTTCATTGTCTTGATAACAATTAGGATCTGTGCTTGCTTAGGCTATCCTGAGAAAATCTCTGGAGCTGGAGGGGGATTGCATCTTCTCCAGACTGTTTGCGATGTTCTTCTGTGTCTGTGGTTAAGCCAGAAAAGGCATACAGATTTTAAGCCATAAAAAGGCTTGTTGGTTTTGAGTCACAAAGTAGAGATAACATTGAAGATTTAGACTTTTGAATCTACAAGTATTTTTATTTATTATTTATTTTTAAAGACAGGGTTTCACCATGTTGGTCAGGCTGGTCTTGAACCCCCGACTTCAGGTGACCCGCCCGCCTTGACCTCCAAAGTGCTTGGATTACAGTTGTGAGCCACCACGTCCGGCCTCTACAAGTATTTTTAAGAGTGCTATTGGCAGGTGTGGTGGCTCACACCTGCAATCTCAACACTGTGGGAAACCAAGATGCGAGGATCACTCGAGCTCAGGAGGTTGAGGCTTCAGTGAGCTATGATCCCGCCTGCACTCCAGCCTGGGTGACCCAGCGAGAACTCTATCTCTAAACTAAAAAAAAAAAAAAGTGCTTTCATCTTAAAAAACTGTCCTATTGGTAAACAGAGAAAGATCAAATTAAAAAGAAGACACAAAGAAATATAATGGGCTGGGCACAGTGGCTCACGACTGTAATCCCAACACTCTGGGAGGCTGAGAGGGGCGGATCAGGAGTCAGGAGTTCGAGACCAGTCTGGCCAATATAGAGAAACCCCCATCTCTACTAAAAATACAAAAATTAGCTGGGTGTGGTGTCACGAGCCTATAGTCCCGGCTTTTCAGGAGGCTGAGTCAGAAGAATCGCTTGAATCTGGGAGGCAGAGGTTGCAGTGAGCTGAGATCCCACCACTGCACTCCAGCCTGGGCCACAGAGCAAGATTCAGTCTCAAAAAAAAAAAAAAAAAAAAAAAAAAATATATATATATATATATATATATATATATGTATATACATATGTATAATGGCTAGCTTTAGGGACTTCATTTAATCTTCCTCAAGATTAAAGAACAGAAATTAGATGTAGAAAAAAAGTTAAAAATCCGTACCCTCTGTAAATTCTCCTTCTTCACCCACCTTCTTCACCCACCTGTGTTCCACTCAACCTCTAAGTTCCTGTCCCTGATCCCCCAGAAGATCTTTCAGATATCTGGGCCCCTGACTTAAACCTACCCTCCTCAAAACTTGGCCCTAACTGCTCAGCAAATTTATTTGTTTTTTTTTTTTTTTGAGACGGAGTTTCACTCTTGTTACCCAGGCTGGAGTGCAATGACACGATCTCGGCTCACCGCAACCTCCGCCTCCTGGGTTCAGGCAATTCTCCTGCCTCAGCCTCCTGAGTAGCTGGGATTACAGGCACGCGCCACCATGCCCAGCTAATTTTTTGTATTTTTAGTAGAGACGGGGTTTCGCCATGTTGACCAGGATGGTCTCGATCTCTCGACCTCATGATCCACCTGCCTCGGCCTCCCAAAGTGCTGGGATTACAGGCTTGAGCCACCGTGCCCGGCATAAAAATATTTTTAAAAACTAAAAATATTTTTAAAAATCAGCCAGGTATGGTGGCATGCACCTATAATCCCAGCTACTTGGGAGGCTGAGGCAGGAGAATCACTGGAACCCGGGAGTCGGAGGTTGCAGTGAGCTGACATAGCGCTACTGCATTCCAGCCTGGGCAACAGAGCCAGACTCAGAAATAAAAGTATCTGAGGTATTAACTAGAACAACCCCTAGTATGTCCATCTGAGCTTTAATAAAGTGTTGAATGTTTAACATTTTAGGTGCTTTACTTCAATAATGTTTGATATTTGCCTAATATGTATGTCATAAAAATTGCCAGCAAAATAAAATTTAAGATAATGATTAGCTTTGTCTAATAATGTTTCATAAAGTTTTCACAATTCAAATATAATTGTTAAACACACTAAACTTACATAAGTGGAAGTGGGAAAAACTATAAATCAGTTATTTTTTGAGACTGGGTGTTGCTCTGTTGTCTGGGCTGAAGAACAGTAGGGGGACTAGCTCACTGCAGCCTTGAACTCCTCTCGCCACAGTATCCTGAGTAGCTGGGACTATAGGCGTGTACCACAATGCCTGGCTAATTTTTAGAAAAATTGTATTGTACAGCGGAGTCTTGCTGTGATGCCCAGGCTGGTCTCAAATTCTGGTCCTCAAGTAACTCTCCTGTCCTGGCCTCCCAAAGTACTGGGATTATAGGCAGGAGCCACTGTGCCCAGCTACAAATAACTTCTTATTATTTTAATTTTAATTTTTGACTCATTACTAGACATATGATTTAAATAATGATTATATTTTATGAAATATGTCTACTTGAAAATAATTTCCAGGAGTTCAATGCTACAGTGAGCCATGACTGTGCTCTGCACTCCAGCCAACTCCCACTATTATTGAGACCTTGTCTCAGTAATAATAATAATAATAATTCTCGGCCAGGAGCAGTGGCTCATGCTTGTAATCCCAGCACTTTGGGAGGCTGAGGTGGGTGGATCACCTGAGGTCAGGAGTTTGAGACCAGCCTGGCCAACATGGTGAAACCTGGTCTCTACTGAAAATACAAAAATTAGACAGGTGTGGTGGCAGGCACCTGTAATCCCAGTTACTCAGGAGGCTGAGTCAGGAGTCAGGAGAATCGTTTGAACCTGGGAGGCAGAAGTTGCAGTGACCTGAGATCGGGCCACTGCACTCCAGCCTGGGCGATCAGACTGAGACTCTGTCTAAAAAAAAAAAAAAAAAAATCCAAAATCTTTTTGGTAACTTAAAACCTTAAAGTTATACTAAGTTAAATTAAAATATGGTTATTTGTTGAATATCTAGATCATTTCCAAATAAGATATAGCACAGAAACACTAATTGCTGAACATAAGTATAAGCTTATAACTTTGGTTTCTTACTACACAGGAACAAAAGATATCTGTGTCTCTCAAGAAACGTGTCCTGGGCTAGCCATGGTGGCTCACACCTGTAATCCCAGCACTTTGGGAGGCTAAGGCAGGAGGATCAAATCAGCTCAGGAGTTTGGGAGCAGCCTGGGCAGCATAGTGAGACCCCATCTCTACATAAAATAATAAAGTTATCTGGCTGTGGTCACACATGCTTTTTATCCCAGCTAATCCAGAGGCTGAGGTAGGAAGATCACTTGGGAGTTTGAGGCTGCAGAGAGCCACGATCATGCCACTGCTTGTTCTTCCTACTAGAGTCTCCCTGAGCATGTGCCCAGCTCTGGGTAACACACTAACAACCTGGAGAGTACCCAGAGGCAGGACCAGGATGCGGAGGGGCTGGGCACCTCACGGGAACGGCTGTCCTGTTACCCACAGGCTGGGAGGCCTTGGGAAAGTGAGTCAAACTCACTGAGCCTCAGTCTTCGCCTCTGAAATGGGGATCACAGGAATTCCTCCCAGGCAGGGGATATGTGAAGACTGAATGAAATGATTTGCGAAAAGATGTAGCCCAGCGCCTGGGGAACACCAAGCACGTGCTGAGCCTTTAGCTACCCGGGAAGGAGAAAGGGAAACACGGGTGGCCACCCAGGGCCGGCAGAGGAACGAGGGGCCGCTGGGAGGCTCCTGGGCAAACTCACCTCTGAGCATCTGCCCTGAACTTGGGCTGGCGTCACAGGGAAGTTAGTCACAAAGAAGAACACATTCTCTCTCCAGGAGGCAAGCCTCAAGGTTGGCCTGGCTGGGCTCTCATTGACTGGAAAGGCTGGCAGCTGGCAGCCTGGTTTATGAGGGAAGGGATCTTGGACCCATCAAGTCATTAACGCTGTCCCCCCGTAAGGCAGATTGAAGCAGAGATGGGAGGCTAGCAGGGGTTCTGGCCATTTCTGAGACCAGGAAGCCTCATGCCTGTATCCATCTCTCGAGACAAGTTTCTTTCTCATTTGCTCAACCAAAATATCTTCTTTTGGGGTGGGGGGCAGAGTCTCACTGTGTCACCCCGGCTGGAGTGCAATGGCACAATCTTGGTTCACTGCACCCTCCACCTCCTGGGTTCAAGGAATTTTCCTGCCTCAGCCTTCCAAGTATCTGGGATTACAGGCACCCAGCATTTCATTTTACCTGTCCAGGCTTGAATGCAGTGGTGTTATCAGCGCTTACTGCATTCTCTAACTCCTGGGCTCAACAGATCCTCCTGCCTCAGCCTCCCAAGTAGCTGGGACTACGGGCTCCAGCTACCATACCTGGCTTCAACCAGAATATTCCAACAGCCTGCTGCTTCTTAATACTGAAGAGCCAGGGGAGAGCTGGGCCCAGCATCTGCACAGGATGGAAAGGAGGTGAGTCTCCCACCCTACACACGGCAGCACTGGCGCGGCAGAGCACAGGTGAGAAGACGGAAAGCTACCTGTGGTCAAAGGATGGCCAAGGACATTGGAAGGGGAGGCTGACCCTCCAGTGCTGCTCATGAGAGCACTGTGAATTTGGGGACTGCATGCCCAGGAAGGGAAGGTGAGGGCTGTGCAGAGGGTGCTGGGAGTGGGAGCCATCAGGATTAGGAGGCCTGGGTGGCAACCATCACTGGCAGGGGGCCTCCTGAGGGTAGAATCAGGGGCTGCAGGCTCTGATGATGCCCGGTGTGAAAGCTTAGCCTGGCTGCTGCGTGGTGTGCACCGGGCAGTAGGGAGTGGGCGAGAAGGGCATCTAAGGGCCCTCTAGGAGGCCATAGACTCATGCAGGCATGGCATGGGCAGCAGTGAAAAATGTGAGAAGGGACAGGAAGGGGCTGAGGCTGAGTCCCGGGTCTGGCTGAGGCACTGGTGGATGTCACAGAGGCCATGCCAGGAGAGGGAAACAATTGATCTTTGGACACGTGGGTGTGCACCTGGAAGACAGCTATGCTTTGGGCAAGTGGTCACTGGGGCTACATCCTGAGTGTTGGAAGAGCAGGGGTGGAAGCTGAGGCTGTGGATGAGCTGGCCAGGAGGAGGGAAATGCAGCCAAGAAGAGCAGAGGAGGAGCGCCTGAGCATGGTGCCCCAGGTGAGGGAGCAGGGCCGCAGGAAGTTCCAGGCTCTGGCCCCCGACACCCCTCCCACACCACACTCAAGCCATTAGTCCTGGACACCCACTTCTTTTTTGTTGGCAGCCTCTGGAAGTGCAGTTTCTCTGGTCTGGCTTCTCGATCCATCCCTTTTTCTATCGAAAAACCTCTGACACATCCCTGAAAGCCTGTCCAGGTGCCAATCCTCTGTGAAGCCCTTCCTGAGACCCTCCCCCTCACCGCCCCAGCCAGCTCTGGCATCACATGCTTCTCTCTCGCACACACTGGCTGCATGGCAGGTGTCCAAGCTCTCCGTGGCCAAAGGACTTGCACTCTCGTCAGCAGCACCAGAGCCCCTACCTGAGGCAGCTTCACGAAGTCAGCCACATCCCACAGCCGGTTTCCAAGCTCCTTGATCTGAGTCACGGAAACCCCTTTGAGTTTGGTGATGATGGAAACCTGGGGGTCCAGGTCCCGCTCCTGGTAGCCTTTTTTGGTGAGGAGAGCCCACCTGGACAGGAGAAGATGGGCAGTGTGGTGTGTCCCCAGCGTGTAGTGACAGGGGCAGAGCTGGGCCCCACGTGCTCAGTTCTCTCCCCACACCCTATAGGCTCCCAGCCCAGCATTGAGGCCCCCACCTCCTCTCTGGCCTCACTTCCCACCCCAGACCCCCTGAATAAGACAGAAGCTCCAGCCACGCACCAGAGAGCCAGTGCCCTCAATCACCTTCACCAGCCAGCACCACCCCCAGCCTCACTAGACCCAGCTCCCCTGACCCGAGCTACAGCTGGTGGTCTCTCTGGGGGCCTAGTGCTCCAGCTCTCACAGATGTTAAGGACAATGTCCTGTGCCCCCTGGGTGGGGTTCTGGGGAGGGGCTGGGAAGGAGGCGGGTGGGCACACAGGACAAACTCACAGCTTGTTCTTGTTCTCCCGTCTTCTATCACCTACCTCCCACCCCATCCCAATCTGGCCCCCTCCCCTCCAGCCCCTAAAGAGCCCAACCCTCAACTTCAACCCAGCAGGACCAAGCCTCACCCCTATCTCTTCCCCTGCCCCTCCAGCCTGGCCGAAGCTCTTCTCTCTTACCCCACCACATAGATCACGATCCCAAGCTGCAGCAGCCTCTGCAGGGCACCCACTCGCCAGTTCCTGGTCATCACATACTTCTCCGTCTTATAATCCAGAAGCCCCCAGCCTACCGTGGCCCCTGGGGAGCCCATGCTGCCAGCTCCTGCTAGCTGCGGGCACATGAGTCAGCATGGCAGCTGCAGGCACAGCTGAACAGGAGGCAAAGCAGGGCCCAATCCAGGCCAGGTGGCTGCTGTTAAAGGGACACTTCCACTAGAGCAGGATCCAGCCTCCAACACCCAGCCGTCAGCCCCTAACCCCAGCTGCCCTGCACCTCCCACCCTCCCTACATTCCCTTTGCTGGGCCCTGGCGCACAGAAAACAGCAGCTCTGTCCCTGTCCTCTGTCCTCTGGCAAGGACAGCTGTTATCAGTGCTGTGAGAGGACGGCCGGAGGGCAGCAGCAGAGGGGCTGGGAGGGTGTTGAAGAAAGCATCAGAAGACGTGACCTCTGAGCTGACACTTGCAGATTCTGAAGTTCAAAAGCAGACAAAGATGGGGATGGAGGTCTCAGGGGGGCGAACAGCGTATGCAAACGCCAGCGCATGCCAGACAACTAAGAGCCACAAACTGAGAGGGGTGACCTGGCTCTGCGAGGTTCCCCGGGCCCTCCTGAAACGCTGTCCCCAAGTGCAGTGAGGAAAACACAAGCTCTGGAGTCAGGCGTGTTTCCCAGTCCGTGAAAGGGGGGCGATGCTGGAACCGCCTAGGGAGGCAGGGAAGATTAACGCCGCAAAGCGCCTAACGCGGTCCAGGGTCCTTGCAGAAGGCAATTATCTCCCAGGGCCGGGAGCCTCTGCGCAAGCCAGCCACGGTTTCTATGGCAACCAACAACACCGGGTTGCCGGGGCGACCGCCGCGGTGGAGCGCATCGCTATTGGCCTTGATGGACGCCAGTCGATGGACGCTACATTCGATTGGTCAGCGCAGCCGCAGACTCCGCCCAAATCACCGGGCCGTGCTCTGGGTGAGGCGCCAGGAGGTAGCCGCTTCAGCATCTGAGATTGTGGAAGGGTCTTAACCATGAGGGGTTCCTGCGAGAGATCTGGGGAGGATGAAGAGCAGAAGGAAGAGGCTACAGCGGCCTGTGGGCGTCTTTCAGAGGTCCCTGAGGTGGAGCAGGGTTCCGAGGCCGATTCAGACTCCGACCTGGAGATGGAAGGTGCTAGGGGCAGGGGCCAGGCCTCACTCCTCCCGTTTGGGGGTCTTCTCCCGCAGGGGTGGAGGGAGGCGGGCTTGGGCCAAGGGGGCAGGAGACCCCTGTCCAGCTGGAGACGTAGCCCTCTGCGGGGCGCCTCCAACTCCCTGCTCTCTCTTCAGAGCTCCCAGAAGCAGTAGGTTAAAATGCAAAATCCCGCCAGACAGTGCACCAAAGACTGTCAGCCCTGAAATGGGACCAGAGCTGCGTTTTCCGAGTCCACAGGAAAAACTAAGCTAATAGATGTATAGACTTGTCGGGTGCCGTGGCTCACGCCTGTAATCCCAGCACTTTGGGAGGCCGAGGCAAGTGGATCACAAGGTCAGGAGTTCAAGACCAGCCTGGCCAACATGGTGAAACCTCATCTCTACTAAAAGTACAAAAATTAGCCGGGCGTGGTGGCGTGCGCCTGTAGTCCCAGGTACTCAGGAGGCCGAGGCAGGAAAATCGCTTGAACCCGGGAGGCGGATGTTGCAGTGAGCCAAGGTTGTGCCACTGCACCCCAGCCTGGGCAACAGAGCGAGACTCCATGTCAAAACAAACAAACAAACAAATAGATGAATAGAATTTAGAACTATTTCAGTTTTTTCTCCCGTAAAATGTTTACACAACATTGGTGGTCTGCAATCCGGGTTAAAAGACACAGCGTGCAATTTGGCATCAGACAGGCAGAGGCCTGACTCTGGCAGGATTAGCTACTACTAGCTGTGGGATTCTCAGCACAGGCCAGCCACGGTTTCCACAGCAACCAGCAACATTGGGTTGCCTGGGCTCAAATTATTAAATAAATAAATAAATAATTTATTTATTTATTTGTTAGAGTCAGCGTCTTGCTTTGTCACCCAGGCTTCAGTGCAGGATGATAGCTCATGGTAGCCTTGAACTCTGCACTCCAGTGAGGCTTCTGCCTCAGCCTCCTGAGTAGCTGGGACTACAGGGGCCGCCACATCAGCTAATTTAAATACTTTTTTGTTTGGCTATTGTGCCCAGGTTGTCCAGCTTTCTTTCATAGCTGTATGACTCTAAGGAAAAGATTTGTGTTGCCTGAGCCTTGATGTCCTCATCTGTCATAGGGGGGCAGTGGTCCCAAGGAGCAGAGGAGGCAGTGCTTCTGGAGGGAAAACATAGGCCAGGTAGTGACGCAGGGCAGGGGAGGAGGCAGGTGGCTGTACCCATGCAGGGGTTCACATTTGTCCCCGTCACCTACCAGGCACCCATGGGCTTGGAGAACTGGTCAGGGACACCCTCTACCTGAGGTCTTGCCAGGACCATAGTGTTGTGCCCGTCTCCTGCTTTCTGTGTCAAGGGAGCGCCCCAGAGCTGAACCTCCGGCACCGTGGCCTGGGGCCCCAGGTACCACTGGAGAGACACTAGGTCCAGGCTTCCAGGGAGAGGCCCCGGGAGACAGCAGCCATGGGAGTGCTCCCGAGTCTGTCCCACACTCCCCAGCTTCTGCCTGTGCCAGAAATGCCCCATCCCCCACATCTGAGAGACAGATGGGATTGAGGCTGTGACAGGTGGTGTTAAGGGTTGGAAAGCCTGCAGGCCCCTAACCTGCTGGGGGCTCAGGGAGAGCTGGGGGTGGGGAGGAGACCTGGGCGGAGCCTAAAAGGAGATGCAAGTGTTCCTTAAGCAGGTGGGAAGGGGAGGACTTTCCAGGTGGAGGATGCAGAATGAGCCGAGCCCTGGAACATGAGCCAGGATAGTGGCCAGTGTGTTTGCTCTGTCTGTCCCAGGGTGCCCGTGCTCTGGCTTCCTCGCTGAGCTCCAATCCATATGTCAAGCGGCTGGACCTTCGAGACAATGGGCTCTGTGGGGTGGGTGCAGAGGCCCTGGCAGGTGCCCTGAGCAAAAGCAGCAGTATCTGTGGTAGGTGCTGGGCCTGGGGCAGGTGGGCAGGCGTGAGTGCTCCCTTTCCTCAGGGATGAGCCTCTACCCCGAAAGCTGGGCCATGTCACCTGGGGCCTGCTGGTGTTGCTGGTGAATAGAGGAGGGGTCTCATCACAGGAGGGGCATGAAGGGTGGAGCTAGACCCTCTGCTGTGCAGACAATGCTGGATACAAGTCCCTTCCTCACCCACTCCATCCCATTACTACCCTCCCTTGCTGGCCAGCATCCCCTCTTCACCAAGCACATGGTAGACTCTCAGTACCTGAATCCACACAGGGACTGGGGGTTGGGCATTGTAAGAAGCAGGTAGGTAATACGGGAGTTTGGTGGGGCTGGATCCAAAATACCAGCTCTGCCACTGAAGAGCTGGATACCTGGGCAAGCAGCTTAACCTCTCTGAGCTTCAGCTTTCCAATCTGTGAAATGCCCCCAGCAATACCTTATAGGCTTGGGGCTGCGGTGAGCATGAAGTGAAAGGCACTCCTGAAGTGGTCAGCAGTGTACGTGCTCCATGCACGGCCACCTGGGCTGTTACTGCCAATCCTGCCAGTGGGGCAGTGAAGGCTTTTGAAGTGGCTGGTGATACCACTACCAGACACAGTCATCAATGTGATGGCTGCCCCTTCACCATGGCCGTCTCTACAGTACCAGGAGGTAGGCGGTTTTAACCGCTTGACACAGAAGCTCATGCGCACACAGGGAGGGGGAGGTCAGAGGCCAGAAGGGACCCAGCCATTGGGAGCCGCAGCCACCATACGACGCTCGGACAGTTCTCCTGTAAGGCCCCTTCCTCTGCCTCGGACCTGGAGGTTTAGGGGATAGCAGAAGAGGTAGGAGGTGGGTGCCTGGCTTTGTATCCCACTGATAAAGGAGTGGTTTCGTCCCCCAGATTTGGACCTGTCGGAGAACCAGCTGGGAGTAGCAGGAGCACAGACCCTCTGTGCCGCCCTCACCATGAACCGGGCTGTGCAGAAGATGCAACTGTCAGGGAATGGCCTGGAGGAGCAGGCGGCCCAGCACCTTGCTGAACTCCTGCTGGCCCACACAGACCTGAAGTCCCTGGACCTGAGCTATAACCAGCTGAATGACCAAGCAGGTAATACCTGCCCAGGGCACCATGGGTCATGAAAGCTCAGCTTCCTGGGGCAGGGGTGGGTGGGGCTTGGCAGGACCGCACTGCACATCGCCAGGGAGCATGTGCTCTGACTCCTGCTCCCCACACAGCCACCTTGGCCCGCTCCCCTTCCACTCCAGCCACATGGAACTCTTCATTCCTTCCACAAATACCTCATTGCCCACTGCTGTATGTGCTGGGCACTGACTTAGCCACCGGGGATCCACCTTGAACAAAACCAAGTTCCTGACCTCAAGGAGCACATGCTAACAACATCATTCTCAGTCATTATGCTGCAAAAGAAACAAATAGTGCCTGCTTCTGGAGAAGAACAGGGACTCCCTGCTTTAAAGAGGTGGCTGGGGAGGCCTCTGTGATGTGACATTTAAGCTGAAATGTGCAGAGTGGGAAATAAACAGCCATGGCAAGATCAGAGGGAGAGCATTTCATGCAGAGGAATAGTGAGCATGTGGGCCTGTTTCCCAGACTGGCAGACAGCAGTGTGACTAGGCTGGGGAGTCAGGAAAGCGTGTCCAGGCTGCAGGGTGGAGAGGGCAGAGGGGTCTGCAGCGCTGTAGGTCATGGCAAAAAGGGTGAAGATTTTATTCCAAGTGAGGTAGCAGACATGGTTGGGATTCCTTCATCTCATCACTCTCTCTCATGCCCCTGAGCCTTTGCTTTGCCAGGAATATGCACTATTACCTGCCTCTGCTCAAATGGTTCAGTAATAGTAACAATCGCCTGGGACCCTGGGTTAGGCGTACAGATCCTGGGCCTGGACCTGTTGTTAGGGGAATGCCTGTGAATCTGCATTTTGTTGGATGTCCCTGGAGAACTGCCTTCTCTGCAACGTTTCAGAAGCACTGCTCTGTCTCAAGCATCTTAGAGGGAATGGGGTGGCACGAGCCTTGGCCTGTGAGAATTGGCCATGGCATGTAACTTCCAGAGAACCTGTTTGCCTTCTAAGAAAATTACTGCCAGAAGTCAGTGAAATTAAAAGTGAGGCTTGATAGGGCACTGTGGCTAGCTGTAATCCCAGCAACACTTCTGGAGCCTGAGGTGGGAGGATTGCTTGGGGCCAGTAGTTTGAAACCAAACTGGGCAACATAGTGAGACCCAGTAGTGACAAAAAATAATGTAAAAATTAGACCCAAGTTGTGGCATGTGCCTGTAGTCTCAGGAGGCCGAGGTGAAAGAATCGCTTGAGCCCAAGACATCAAGACTGCAGTGAGCCGTGATTGCTCCACTGCACTCCAGGTTGGGAAACGGAGTGAGACAGCAGAAAAGCCTAACTTTCTTCCCTCTTTAGTGCCTGTTTCCCTGTGAGGATGTTAAAAGCAGGTACTGTGAGTGCAGCTGGGTTGTGTTTTTATGCAGGTGCTTTCTTGTGACTGTTTCTTTTGCTGTTCCTGTGAGGGTTGTGGGATGACTGCTGGAAGGTTCTGTTTGGCTATGCTGCTCCACCTTCATCTCCAGGTCTCCGTATTTTGCCCAGGCTGGTCTTGAACTCCTGGCCTCAAGAAACCCTCTTGCCTCAGCCTCCTGAGTTGCTGGGACCACAGGCACATACCACTGCCTGGCTTTCACCTTCCTTTCTCTACCATGCCCATCTCCTCTCTACCACAACTGTGCCAGCCTATGGCACCAGCCTTCCACCTGGTCCCCCAGCCTCTTGCCTCTGCTCCCACCCAGCCCAGTCTATCCTGGACACCTGCCACTTGCTGAAATGCTAATCTAGCCTCATCACTTCCTAAGGCCCTCCCTGACTCCTTGCTACTTGTACGCGTTGCCTGAGCCCCTTACCTTGGCATTCAAGGCCTCTCCGCATCTCTCAAGTGCCCGTTACTCCTGCCTCACTTCACTGGCTTCCCCCTTCCCGGCCCCAGCTCCAGGCCTGCATGCATTTCCACAGGTGCCTCTGCCATTTGCACTTCCCCGTGCCTCCTCTCCACTGTGTGTGCACAGACGCCCGTGGGGAATTCCTCAGTCCCGGGTTATCTCCTCTGTCCTCTTTCCTGACTACCCCCACGACAGGTTAGCCACCACTCTGTTCCCACGCCTCCCCCTTTGCAGTCCACATGAATGGCTCACATCCCATTCATTTGGATTTGTATCTCCCCATGAAATGTGAGTTCCTGAAGGTCATGGCAGGCCATGTTCGTTTCATGTCTGTGACCCTCCTGCCCAGCAGAGGCTCGGCACACAGCGGGCATCCGTGTGATCTTTTAATGGAGTGAAGAGAGTGAGTCACAAGGTCTCTCTTGGTGTTTCTGAAGGGGAGATACTTGGACCAGCCCTGGCAGAAAACACAGGACTCACCGAGCTTAACGTGAGCTGGAATCACCTCCGAGGCCCAGGAGCTGTGGCATTTGCCAGAGGACTGGAGGTACGGAGCCCCCACCCAGTCAGCCCTGCAGCCTGTCTGCTGGGGCCGGTCTCCCAGGGACCAGCTCTCTGTCTCTGCAGCTCTTTGGAAATGAACTTTGGATCTTCTAAGCACAGCTTAAAGATTGTTTCTTTAGGTGGATTTTAATTTTCCTGGCTTCACTTAGTGACTACAATACGCTGTGCTCACTGTCACATCATTTCCTGAATGTCTTGTACCTTCCCCAGACACCATAGACACCAGCTAGGAAGGGACATCCATGCGGTCCGGTGACGCATGCTCACTGTTGGGCTTACACAGGTGCTTTCCTGAGATGACGCCTTGCACCTGTGGATGCCAGCACAGCCTCTCAAACGTCCACCTGCTCCCTTGCATGTTGTGGTTCATAGGGCTCGGGAATGGGTGACTCAAGCTGATGCTAGGGTGGCACAAGGTACCTGCAATGTGTCCAGTGCCAGATGCCCTGTGGAGTCCTCCTCAGGCCATGGCAGTTGCTGTCTTGCCCTGATACAGGGGCTGACCTTGGGATCCCGGCCCACAAGGTGGCACGTCACACTGTCTTGCCAGAGCTTCACCCTTCTCCCCATCACAGTACCCTGGGCGGGTTTCATCTGACAGCCATTTACTGGGGCGTGGGATCCCTGCCTTCCAGAGCCATTAAGTGGGTGTGGAGTCTGAGCATGTTTCTGGGCCTGCTGCTGCTCCGCACACTCCCCTCCCAGTCTCTCTGAGGGCCATTCCCATCTACACCGGCCCTTTCCTATTGTGTTCTGGGCCATTGGGCTCTGATGGCCACCATCATCCAAGCTGCAGCCACTGGGGACCTGGATGGCACTGTCCTGACCCTTCCTTGGAGCCTCTGCCCTTCTACCCTTTGTCCCTGATTTTTGCACCTCGGGGCTCCTGGTCTCTGAGGCTGTGGCACCGTGGCTTGCTCCACTGTCAGGCAGAGTCCCTTGATTTCACTCTTTGGTGTTCTAGGCAAACATCTTCCTTAAAGTTCTAGACATCTCATATAATGGCTTTGGAGATCCTGGAGCCTCTGCGGTGGGTGAGGCTCTCAAGACCAACAATGTGTTGGAGGAACTCCACATGAGGTGAGGATCCCCAAGGGGCCACCCCAGGAATCACGCGCTCCATGATCTTGCTGCTGAACCATGCAGTGGCGTGATCTTGGCTCACTGCAGCCTTCACCTCCAGGGTTCAAGCAGTTCTCTACCTCAGCCTCCCAAGTAGCTGGGATTATAGGTGCCTGCCACCACGCCTGGCTAATTTTTTACATTTATTTTATTTTATTTTTATTTTTATTTTTTTATTTTATTTTATTTTATTTTTTTGAGACGGAGTTTCGCCCTTGTTACCCAGGCTGGAGTGCAATGGCGCGATCTCGGCTCACCGCAACCTCCGCCTCCTGGGCTCAGGCAATTCTCCTGCCTCAGCCTCCTGAGTAGCTGGGATTACAGGCACGTGCCACCATGCCCAGCTAATTTTTTGCACTTTTAGTAGAGACGGGGTTTCACCATGTTGACCAGGATGGTCTCGATCTCTCGACCTCGTGATCCACCCGCCTCGGCCTCCCAAAGTGCTGGGATTACAGGCTTGAGCCACCGCGCCCGGCTAATTTTTTACATTTTTAGTATAGATGGAGTTTCACCATCTTGGCCAGGGTGGTCTTGAACTCCTGACCTCACGATCCACCTGCCTTGCCTCTCAAAGTGCTGGGATTACAGGTGTGAGCCACTGCACCCGGCTCTCCATCCTCCTATCACTGGAGTTTATTTGTCTGTTTAAAACAGTCTTGCTTTATTGCCCAGGCTGGAGTGCAGTGATGAGATTATGGCTCACTGTACCCTTGACCTCCCAGGCTCAAACAATCCTGCCACCTCATCCTCCCAAGTAGCTGGGACCACAGGAGTATGTCACCAAGGCTGGCTAATTTTTTATTTTTTGTAGACAGTCTCCTGCTGGCCTCGAACTCTCGGGCTCAAGCAGTCTTCCCACCTCAGTCTCTGAAAGTGCTGAAATTACAGTCATGGGGAGTTCATCATTGTTACATAGTAACCTGTGATTCCTATGCACAGGCAGATGGCTGCAAATTCCACACGGTGTATAAAGCATCTTTGGCAGAGCCTGGTGCATGGCGGGTGTTCCAGCGAAGCTTTTCTCGCTTGTAGAAGAGGAGCTAAGGCCAGGTTCTGTGGCTCAACACCGTAATCCTAGCACTTCCAAAGGCTGTGGTGGGAGGATCCATTGAGGACAGGATTTTGATACCAGGCTAGGCAACATGGCGTGACTCCATCTCTACACAAAATGTAAAAACTGTCCATTTCTGGTGGCATGCACCTGTCATTCCTAGTACTTGGGAGGTGGAGGTGAGAGGATTGCTTGATCCTAGGAGTCCGGAGTTCAGGCTGCAGTGAGCTGTCGTCATGCCACTGCACTGATCCTGAGTGACAGAGCAAGAAAAATGAGCCTAGTCTGGATGGAGCGAGGCAGGACCCTCACAGGTGGGCCCCGGTGCCTGTTTTGCTCAGCACGTGGCTACTGGAGCATGCCCTGTGTGAGGGGCTCCTTCAGGCCAGGTGGAGTCCCAGCCTAGTGGTGTGGCACAAGCCCAGAGGGAAGAAAAGAGGTGGATGCCAGAGAGGTCATGGGCCAGAGGCCGAGAAGGTCATGGGCTGCTGTGGCTGAGACCCTCCCCAGGGGCAGCCCCTCTGTGGGCAAGGAGGCCTCTCTCAATCCTGCTCAACTTTCCTCCCATGGGAGGAGCTAAGGCTAGGAGCAGCCACAGGGGCTGAAACGGGAGGTAACAGCCGGAGCTGGGGTCTGAGAAGTGAAAGAGAAATGGGACTGGCTCTAGAGACAGAGTGGCCCAGGGCGGTGCTGAGGCCTGGAGTTCGGGAACAGCAGGAGGTAGAGAGGCCTTGGACAGAAGCTAGGTGATTTTTTTTTTAAATAGACATTGTCATGGTGATAGACATGAGGTGCCAGCTGGGCAGAGCACATGGGAGCCCCTGCAGAGCTCACAGAGGGTCAGGGAGCAGCAGCTGGTGTCCACCAGGACAGGGACGTGGTAGGCGTGTTTGCTGCGTGATCCCTCTGAACGGTGTCATCTCCACCTTTTACACGTTGACCTGCCCAGGGTTCCCGGGGTGTGAGTGGAGGGCTGGAACAAGAGACCCAACCTGGTGGCTGCAGTGGCAGCTCCAGTGGGCACCCGGGGCAGTGGGCTCTGCACAGCTGCTGGGAAGCTTGCACAACGCAGGTGTCTGTTGTCTTTGCTGCAGCAACAACCGCGTCTCTGCGACGGGAGCCCTGAGCCTGGGCCTGGGCCTCCAGGTCAACCAGACACTGAGGATTCTGGTAGTGAGTGCTAGCCTGATGGCCAAGACCTCAGCATAGACGGGCCCTGTAGCAGCCCACACAGATCCCTGCGTCGTGGCCCCCACAGGGGCAGCCAGCAGGTGCACACAGGCTCCCTCCCTTGCCGCTCACCCTGCACCTGGGGCCTGGCCCTCCTCCTCTCCCCTTCCTTCCCTCCCAGCCTCTCCCCTACACCTTCTTGCTGCCCTTCCTCCTCTGCCGGCTGGGGTGCTGCTCTGAAGGTGGCTGGGCACCCCTTGTGTCTCCCTCATCTTCTTCCCTGCCTTTCCCTGGCCTTGCTGGGACCCCGGCCCCACCCAGGTGTTCTGTTGGCCACTGCTCAGGCTGAACTGAGGCCTGGTGCACCCAGGTGGGGTTCCTTCCTAGGCAGATGGGGAGGGAGTGCTAAGCAGGACAGGGAGCAGAAGATAAGACAGGGAAGGGAGCCAGGCGAGGCGGGAGCAGGTCCCCAGGGGACCACTGTGCCCACATCAGGTACGTGCTAAGGGACAGTATCGCCAGCTGAGTGCAGACATCCAGCTCTGCCATCCCTCAGCTCCCTACCCCAGCTTTCCCTGGGCTTCTGCCATAGCTCTCCTCCCTTGCTCCCTGCCCCACAGGAACCAGGACCTCTCTGCAGCATAGACCTGTGTTTCCAGCTGCCTTATAGACAGTCTTCTGAATGTCTCAAAGTCAATTTGACAGTCCAACCTGAACATTTCACCCCGCTCTAAGGGCTGCCTCCTGGTGGGGGCTCCTTCTTCCCAAGTCACTAGGTGGGGCCCAGAGCCTGCCCAATACCCCTCCCTTTCCCGCACCCTCACTCCCACCTCCTGCAGGAGCTCCCCCTCCTGGCTCCTCCCTCTTCTCACTTCCCCTCTCAGCTTCTGTGAATTTGCAGGGTTCCTGGCTACACTCCTTCCTTCCCACCTGCTACCCCTTCCTTCCCAGCTGCGACCTTTCTAAACCAGAAAATTGCCCCGCTTTAAAATGGTTGGAGTTTTATCCCCTCTGGATAAACTCAGTCTTCGATTGCAGCATCGTGTCATGGTGAGCTGGGTGTGGTGGTTCACGTCAATAATCCCAGCACTTCGGGAGACTGAGGCAGGCAGATCACCTGAGGTCAGGAGTTTGAGCCCAGACCGGCCAACATGGTGAAACCCTGTCTCTACCAAAAACACAAAAAATTAGTCAGACGTGGTGGTGCACACCTGTAATCTCAGCTACTCGGGAGGCTGAGTCAGGAGAATCCTCTGAACCCAGGAGGTGGAGGTTTCACTGACCTGAGATCTCACCACTGCACTTCAGTCTGGGCCACAGAGCAATACTTTGTCTCAAAAAAAAAAAAAAAAAAAGTAACATAGCATGTCATGGGGGATCTGGGCCCTGCTAGCCCCTCTCTTCCAAGTTCAGTGCGCTCACCCCAAGCTCAGAGTACACACACACACACACACACACACACACACACACAGAGTACTATTTTTCACCCCATCCTTTGCTCCTCTGCTGTTCTTGCTGAAGTGTCCAGCTTCGCCCACCTCACTTGGGAATCAGCTCAAGGGTTTCCTTCCCTCCCAGCCTTTCCCTCCCAGGGGAGCTGGAGCACACCCGCTCACTGTGCTGATCACACCTCATTTCATGATGCTTCCTTTCCTTCCCCTCTATTGAGCCGGCAATTTCTTAAAGGCAAAGGTTTGTTTTGCATGCCTGTATCAGTCAGAGGCATCTCCTTTCCTCTCTCTCCCGGCCCCACAGCCTCACCAGAGCATTCTGTCTGACTGTCTCGACGGAGACACCTTCTGAGCTGAGACAGTGGGGCCATCCTAGCTATGTCCCCAGAGATGAGGAGACCCTCCCTCCGCCCCTGCTTCCCTTTCACGTTGCTCTCAGGCTTCCCTGGACCTGGCCTCTCGCAGCTTTGTGTGTGTGTTTCTCAGGTGTCCAGGAATCCCATGCGAAGTGAAGGCTGCTCTGGTCTCCTCAAGTCTGTCCAGGACAATCCAGCCTCTGCCCTGGAACTGCTGGATTTCTCTGTAAGAGCATTTTATAAACCTTGTTTCGGATCCTACCAACATTCCCGTGAGGTATCATAATCTCCATTTCAGAGGAACAAAGTAAGGGTTAGAGAAATCAAGAGCCCTGCCCAGATACACGGCGTGGGAGAGGCAGAGTTGCAACAGGGACCTGCATGCAGGGCATGGGGCCACACGGCTCTGCCCGCTCTGGACTGGAGGTCCCGCGGAATCTCGCCTGGAGCCACTGCCTGGGTTCTTCATTAGCTGAGAGAGGATAAGTGGGTGTCTGGTCACGATGCTCCCTGTCCACTGGTGTTTAGATTTGCAGGCGCAGCACCTGCAGGGCTGCCTCTGCCCCCTCCCCCGACTGTCTGCAGGTGGACTGTGGTGCTGGAAGCTTCACTTGAGTGCCTGTGAGAGAGATTAGGATCCCTTTCATTCAATTTTGCCACTTTTTCTGAGTTGCGGTCTCACTCTTTGACCCAGCTGCAGTGCAGTGGTGTGATCATAGCTCAGTGCAGTCTCAAATGCCTTGGCTCAAGTGGTCCTCCTGCCTAAGCTCCTGAGGTAGCTGGAAGTACAGGTACCGGTCACCATACCTGGCTATTTTTTTTTTTTTTTTTTTTTTGTAGAGATGGAGCCTTGCTACATTGCCCAGGCTGGTTTCAAATTTCTGAACTCAAGTGATCCTTGTGCCATGGTCTCTCCTGTCTCAAGTCAATTTTGATTTTTTTTTTTTTTGAGACCGTATCACTTGGTCACCCAGGATGGAGTACAGTGGCACTATCTCAGCT
Organism: Saimiri boliviensis; assembly: GCF_048565385.1. NCBI lineage: Eukaryota > Metazoa > Chordata > Mammalia > Primates > Cebidae > Saimiri > Saimiri boliviensis. Next base: position 24,668,329 of record NC_133469.1, on the reverse strand, counting down.
CACTGCAACTTCCAGCTTCCAGGTTCAGATGATTCTCTTACCCCAGCCTCCTAAGCAGCCAGGATTACAGGTGTGCACCACCACGCCTGGCTAAATTTTTTTTTTTTTTTTTAGTAGAGACGGGGTTTCACCAGGTTGGCCAGGCTGGTCTCAAACTCCTGACCTCAAGTGATCCACCTGCGTCAGCCTCCTAAAGTGCTGGGATTACAGGTGTGAGCCATTGCACCCAGCGAATTTGGACTTTTTAATGTAGAAAAAATGCCAGGTGAGGTGGCTCACACCTATAATCTCAGCACATTTGGAGGCTGAGGTAGAAGGATCCCTTGAAGCCCAGAGTTAAAGGCCATCCTGGGCAGCACAGCAAAATCCCAATCTCTACAAAAAGCTTTTTAAAAAATTAGCCCAGCATGTGGCATACACCTGTAGTTTCAGGTACTCAGAAGACTGAAGCAGGAGGATTACCTGATCCTAAGAGTTTGTGGCCCCCGCGAGCTATGATTGTGCTACTGCATTCCAGCCTGGGCAACAGAGCCAGACTGTCTCTAAAAAACGAAACAAAACAAAAAACAAAAAACAAAAAACAAAAAGACAGGAAACAAAAAACGTTGAGTTACAAGCCAGGCGTGGTGGCTCACACCTCTAATCCCGGCACTTTGGGAGGCTGAGGTGGGTGGATTATGAGGTCAGGAGATCAAGACCATTCTGGCTAACACAGCGAAACCCTGTCTCTACAAAAAAAAAAAAAAAAAAAAAAAAAAAAAAATTAGCCAGGTGTGGTGACACTCGCCTGTAGTCCGAGCTCCTTGGGAGGCTGAGGTAGAAGAATTGCTTGAACCTGGGAGGCAGAGGTCACAGTGAGCCAAGATCTCACCACTGCACTCCAGCCTGGGTAACAGAGTAAGACTCCACCTCAAAAAAAAAAAAAAAAAAAAAAAAAAAATGTTGAGTTACAAATCAGTAGTGATTCTGATTTTTCTTAACCCAGATTTGAGTCAAAGCCTTTCCAGAAATTAGGAAGGAACTCTGTGTGTGCAGTTCCAATTCTTCAGGTTTGGGACAACCAGTATCAAACACCTTTACTATTTCCTTCTAACTGCCTGTTCTTGCCTTACCCATGTGCCTGCTACTCTGTGAATTCCTGTCAGCACTGGATGTGTCATTCTAAAAGAAATAGAATGACATATGGCGTTATCCTTCTAGAATATACACTTACTTGACACACTGTATAGTCATCATCCGAAGCCCCTAGTCCAATGGAATTGCCATGGGCTTTGGAATCAGTTCAGGCTTGGGACCAAATCCTGTGTCTATCAATGTGGGATCCTGGACAAGATTTTAAGTCAAAGAATCAAAAACAATCAATCAATAACTATCCTGGGCTGGGCATGGTGGCTCATGCTTGTAATCCCAGAACTCTGGGAGGCTGAGGCAGGCAGATCACCTGAGGTCCGCAGTTCGAAATCATGGTGAAACCCTGTCTGTACAAAAAATACAAAAGTTAGCCAGACGTGATGGTCTGTGCCTGTAATCCTGGCTACTCAGGAGGCTGAGGCAGGAGAATTGCTTGAACTGGAAGGCAGAAGTTGCAGTGAGCCGAGATCATGCCACTGCACTCCAGCCTGGGCAACAGAGCGAGGCTCTGTCTCAAAAAAACAAAACAAAACAAAACAAAAAACCCCACCAAAACAACAAAGAAAACAATTAGCCTGAACTGAATATTCTATTTTCTATTCCTTAACTGTTGTCTGTTATTACTAGTATAATTTGACTAGCCCAGGTTTTATCCTGAGCTTTCTGGGAAATAGTTTTGAAGACTTACAGTTCAAGGAAAATCTTTCCCCGGGCTCAGACTTGTGTTTTTGTGAAATGGGGCTAACGTCTACCCCTCAGGGCCATCATGAACATAAGCTGAGATGACAGACCTAAGGGAAAGGGCTCGCACAGAGAAATACTCAATCAGTGCCAGTTTTGTTCTTCACTACCCCTTGGATTTTAGTTTTTGTTTGTTTGTTTGTTTGTTTGTTTTGAGATGGAGTCTTGCTCTGTTGCAAGGCTCAAGTGTAATGACACACTCTCAGCTTGCTGCAAACTCCACCTCCCGCGTTCAAATGATTCCCCTGCCTCAGCCTCCACCCACCACCACGTCTGGCTAATTTTTTGTATTTTTAGAAGCGATGGGGTTTCATCATGTTGCCCAAGATGGTCTTGATCTCCCAACCTCGTGATTCACCCACCTTGGCCTCCAAAAGTGCTGGGATTACAGGTGTGAGCTACCATGCCTGGAGGTTTTTAGTTTTTAATTGAGGAACAACATTTATGCTGAAAAAGGCACAAAGATTAAACATAGAGCTTGGAGAATTTTCACAAAGAGCATGGGTGTCTACGTAACCAGCCCCCAGATCTGAAAATACAGCATAGCTGGGCATGGTGGTGGGCACCTGTAGACCCTGCCCTTCTGGAGGCTTAAGAGAGAGAGGATAGCTTGAGTCCAAGAGCTCAGGGATGAAAGGAGCTATGATTGAGCCACTGCACTCCAGCCTGGTGACAGAATACCATCCCATCTCTAAATAAATAAATACAGCAGCCCCCGAAATGTTCCCCATTGTCCCCTTCCCTCCTGGATCTTACGAGTTTGCAAGTGTGAGATTGTCATCCACAGGAGAGAAACCGCCCGAAGGAGCTTCTCTGAGACCTTGTGTGTGTGAATAAAAAATGGTCAAGTTCTCAGTAACAAAGTTCATCCTTGTCATGGGTTTCTCTTCAGGATATCCAGGTGAACACAGAGTTTGATGACCTTGCTAACTCAGTGAGGAGCATTCTTCCAGCGCTCTGCATAAAAACGGGTGCTCGCAAAGTAGACTATAAGAAGGAGTTGCTGCCAGTCTTCAGACCAGCCCTGCCGGTATCTGTCCCTAAGTGACCCTGGAGTGTGGCTTCCTCATCTCCAATCAGCTGCTTTGACCTCCAGGGTCAGAAGCTCTTTGACTCCCGAGGCCTTGTTACCACTTGTGTCTGCACTGAGTCCCCATGTCAGCTGTGTGCTATTGAGCTGGCCTTCACGCCGACTCACACACCTGTACCCTCCTCCCTTGTGCTCCACGGACCTTGCACTCATCTGGGCCTTCCTGTGTTATCACTCATTCATGTCACACAAACCCCTACTATGTGCGGCATATTCAGATGGGCATGATATCTGAGATGCCCAAGCAAGTCCCTGCCCTCCCCATGTTCATATTCTGGTGACTTCAGGAAACTATGACAGGAGGAGTGCACATTCTATTTTGAGAATGCGAACAGGCACAGCCTTTTTGGAAGGCAGTTTATCATTATGCACCGAGAGCCTTAAAACTGCCTGTGCCCTTTGATCCAATCATTTGACTAATGTGCTCTAGACAAATAACCAGGGATCATACAAGATTGATGCCTCAAGATGCTCATGGCACTGGGTGCAGTGGGTCACACCCATAATCCTAGCACTTTGGGGAGCCAAGGTGGGTGGATCACTTGGGGTCAGGAGTTCGAGACCAGCCTGACCAACATGGTGAAACCTCGTCTCTACTAAAAATACAAAATTAGCCAGGCGTGGTGACACTTACCTGTAATCCCAGCTACTTGGGAGGCTGAGGCAGGAGAATCGCTTGAACCCTGGAGGTGGAGATTGCAGTGAATGGAGATCATGATATTGCACTCTAGCCTGGGCAACGAGCAAAACTCTGTCTAAAAAAAAAAAAAAAGAAAGAAAAAAGAAAAAGAAAAAAAAAAGACTGGGTATGGCAGCTCACGCCTGTAATTCCAGCATGTTGAGAGGCCGAGTTGGGCAAACCACCTGAGGTCAGGAGTTCGAGACCAGCCTGACCAACATGGAGAAACCCCGTCTCTACTAAAAATACAAAATTAGCCAGGTGTGGTGGCGCATGCTTGTAATCTCAACTACTTGGGAGGCTGAGGCAGGAGTATTGCTTGAACCCGGGAGGTGGAGGTTGCGGTGAGCTGAGGTTGTGCCATTGCACTCTAGCCTGGGTAACAAGAGTGAAACTCCGTCTCAAAAAAAAAAAAAATGCTCATGGAAATGCTGTTTATCATAATGAAAATTGGAAGTATCCCCAATAACAGGGGATTGGCCAACTCAAATTTGGAGTTAAATGTTAAAAGCCACATATTCAAAGAACACTTAAAAATTCATGAAAATACACATGATTAATGTTAAGTGAGAAAATTGGGAGGAAAAAAATCATTTGGCAGCTGGGCGCAGTGGCATGTGCCTGTAGTCCCAGCTAGCCAGCCATTCAGAGAGGCTGATGTAGAACTGTTTGAGCTCAGGAGTAGGAGATCATACAATAAGGGGCCATACAATAAGGCCCTGTTTTTAAAAATAAGTAAATAAGTCACTTGGTTTATCTGACAGTTCCTCAAAAGCTTAATCATAGAATTACCACATAACCCGTTAATTCCATTCCTAGGTATATACTCAAGAGAAATGAAAACATATGTCCCCATAAGAATTTGTACATGAATATCCATAGCAGCATTCTTTATAATATTCTAAGAGTGAAAATGCCCACCAGTGGATAAATACAATGTGGTATAGCCATACAATGGAATATTATTTGGCAATAAAAAGGAATTTGAGGTGATAAAAAGGTTCTAAAATGTATTGTGGTGATGGCCACGTAATTGTGCATATTCTAAAGGCAATTGAATGATACACTTTTATTCATGGGGGAGCAGTACAGGATGTGAATGACATCTCAATAAAACTGTTTTGAAAACAAGGAAAAGTACTGAAATATGCTAAAAATGGATGAAACTTGAAAACATGATGCTAAATGAGAGAAGCCAGTCACAAGCCCACATGTTGTATGATTGCATTTATATGAAACATCTGGAATAGGCAAATCGATAAAGGCAGAAAGCAGATTATAGGTTGCCTAGGCATAGAGAAATAGAGGGATTGGAGGTTGACAGCTAAAGGATATGGATTTCTTTGCGGGGGGGGGGAGTGATAAAAATGTTCTAAACTTGATTGTAGTGATGTGCAAGTCTATGAACATGCTAAAAACCACTCAATTTTACATTTTAAATGGGTGATTTGTATGGTATGTGAATTATATCTCAAGAAAGCTGTTAAAAATATCATACTGGTTGAGCCTAGTGGTATTTTTAAAAGTATGGATATAGACTGGGTGTGGTGGCTCACACCTGTAATCCCAGCACTTTGGGAGGCTGAGGTGGGTGGATCACCTGGGGTCAGGAGTTCAAGACTAGCCTGACTAACATGGTGAAACCCTGTCTCTATTAAAAATACAAAAATTAACTGGGTATGGTGGCGCAAGCCTGTAGTCCCAGCCACTCAGGAGGCTGAGGCAGGAGAATCACTTGAACCTGAGAGGTGGAGGTTGCAGTGAGCCAAGACTGTGCTATTGCACTCCAGTCTGGGTAACGAGAGTGAAACTCCATCTCAAAAAAAAAAAAAAAAGTATGAATATGATGTAGCTACTCAGGAGGCTGAGGGACAAAAATCACTTGAACCTGGGAGGCAGAGGTTGCAGTGAGCAGAGATTGCATCACTGTACTCAAGCCTGGGTTACAGAGTGAGACTCTGTCTAAAAAAAAAAAATGTATGAATATATACACACAAGAGAAAAAGACCAAAAAAGCACCACTGAAATATTAATAATGTTTATCTCTAGGCTGTGGATTTATAGATGATTTTACATTCTTTTTGATTTTAGATTTTCCATACTTTCTACGGTAAAAATGTGTTACTTTTATAATCAGAAAAACAAATATTGGCCGGGCACAGTGGCTCAAGCCTGTAATCCCAGCACTTTGGGAGGCCGAGGCGGGTGGATCACGAGGTCAAGAGATCGAGACCATCCTGGCCAACATGGTGAAACCCGGTCTTTACTAAAAATACAAAAATTAGCTGGGCATGGTGGCGTGCACCTATAGTCCCAGCTGCTCGGGAGGCTGAGGCAGGAGAATTGTTTGAACCCAGGAGGCGGAGGTTGCAGTGAGCCGAGATTGTGCCACTGCACTCCAGCCTGGTGCCCAGCAACAGAGTGAGTCTGTCTCAAAAAAAAAAAAAAAAAAGAAAGAAAAGCAAATATTGCAGTCACATGGCATCTAATGATGTTTTGATCAAAGACAGAGAGCATATACAACAGTGGTCCCATAAGATTACCATATTTTTCCGGTCGCTTTTCTGTGTTGAGATACACAAATCCTTACTGTACATGTCTGTAGCCGAGGGGCAATATGCTGTACCATGTGGCCTGGGTGTGCAGTAGGCTGCACCATCTAGGTTGTTCTAAGCACACTCTGTGATGTTCTCACATCAACAAAATCACTGGATAATGCATTTCCGAGAATGTATTCTAGTTATTAAGCAACGCATGACTGCACTGAAGAGCGCTGTGTGATGCAGGCTACGGCTGAGCTCTGGGCACAATGTGGCTGGAGCCCTGAGGAAGGGGAGGGCTATGGACTGAATGGTGTCCCCCTCAAAATTAGATGCTGAAGCTCTAATCCCCAGTGTGACTGTATTTGGGGCCAGGGCCTATAAGGAGATGATGAAGGTTAAGTGAGGCTTTAAGGGTGGGCCTTGCCAGTAGGATTGACGTCCTTATAAGAGACCAGAGAGCTTGAGTGCCACCTCCCCAACCTTGTGGGAGGACATGGTGAAAAGGTGGCTGTGCGCAAGCCAGGAAGAGAGGAAATAAATGTCTGTGGTTTAAGCTGCTCAGTTGATGGTATTTTTTTTTTATGGTGCCTGGAGCTGACTAATACAAAAGGATTCACCCTCCTGGGGAGAAGGGGCAGTGGGGGCAGTGGCCTCCTCTGGTTTCCCTGGCTCTCTGCAGAACTCCCTCCCTGCCCCTCCTCCTTGCACCAAAGCATCCTCCTAAGGGCAGACCTGATTGCACTGTTCAGAGGCCCCCAAAGCCCATAGAAAAGGCCCAACCCCTGAACCCCATGTGTCCTATCCCAGTAGGGGAGCTCCCTCTCTCTTCTCTGCTCTTCTCTCAGGAGGGAAAGTTAAGGGCCCGCTTGACCACCCTCTAGGGAGATGCCAGAATGGGGTGCTGGATTCTGGTGATGAGCTGGGGGTAAGCCTGCGTGTCTCCTCTTGCACTTTTCCCAGTAGTGAATACACAGTGGATATTCAAGAAAGTAAAGATTATCTTTAAGAATGGATGAATCAGGCCGGGCATGGTGGCTCATGCCTGTAATCCCAGCACTTTGGGAGGCTAAGGTGGGCAGATCACTTGTGGTCTGGAGTTTAAGCCCAGTCTGGCCAACATGGTGAAACCCCATCTCTACTAAAAATACAAAAATTAGCTGGATGTGGTTGTGGGTGCCTCTAATCCCAGCTACTTGGGCGGCCGAGGCAGGAGAATTGCTTGAACCTGGGAGGTGGAGGTTGCAGTGAGCTGAGCTCACATCATTGCACTCCAGCCTGGATGAGAGCAAGACTCCATCTCAAAATAAAAATAAAAATAAAAATAAAAGAATGGAGAATCAGGCTTAGTGCACTGGCAGATGCTTGCAGAAATTTGGAAGGCCAAGATGGAAGTATCACTTGAAGCTGGGAGTTCCAGACCACCTCGGGCAACATAGTGAGACGCTCGTTTCTACAAAAAACATTTTTAAAAATTAGCTGGGCATGGCGGCATGTGCCTGTCGTTCCAGCTACCTGGGATCCTGAGGCAGGAGGATCACTTGAACCTGGGAGTTTGAGGCTGTAGTGAGTGATGATGGTACCTCTGCACTCCAGGCTGGTTGAGAGAATGAGAACCTATCCCCCCCCCCCCAAAAAAAAAAGAAAGAAAGAAAGAAAGAAAAAAAAAAAGAATGGAAGGATCAAACTGGGCATGGTGATGCATGCTTGCCTGCAGGCTCAGCCTACAAGGGACACTGAGGTAGGAGGATCATTTGAGCCTGGGAATTTGAGTCCAGCCTGGACAACATAGTGAGATCCTACCTTAAAAAAAAAAAAAAAAAAAAAAGGAAGAATCACATCATTGTTCCAAATCCTTCAAAATGAGTATTGAGTCCCAACTTGGCACTTTCCTGAACAGGATGTGCCCTTTTCCTTCTTTAGTGAGAAGGAGCCAGAAGCTCACTTCTCACTAAAAGAGTGAGAAAAATAAAAATAGGCCAGAGCACTTCGAGCTTTGTGAAGTATGCAGAATTTATCAGGCCCAGAGACATGAATATGGGACTTCAGGCAGGGCATGGTGGCTCATGCCTGTAATCCCAGACTCGGGAGGCCAAGGTGGGAGGATCACTTTCGTCCAGGAGATTTGAGACCAGACTGGGCAACATCAGGAGATCCTCATCTCTTCAAAAACTTAAAAAAAAAAAAAAAACAACAACAAAAAACCTTGGCACTGTGGCATACACCTATGGTCCCGAGCCCAGGAGGTTGAGGCTGGAGTGAGCTATGACCTTGCCAGTACATTCTAGCCTGGGGTACAGAGCAAGACTCTGTCTCAAAATAATAATAATATGCCAGGTGCAGTGGCTCACACCTGTAATCCCAGCTCTTTGGGAGGCAAAAGTGGGCGGATAACTTGAGCTCAGGAGTTCGAGATCAGCCTGGCCAACATAGTAAAACCCTATCTCTTCTAAAAGTACAAAAATTAGCCAGGTATGGTGGTGCATGCCTGCAATCCCAGTTACTTGGGAGGCTGAGGCAGGAGAATTGCTTGAACCTGGGAGGTGAAAGTTGCAGTGAACTGAGATTGTGCCACGGCACTCCAACCTGGACGACAGAGCAAGACTCCATCTCAAAAACCCCAAACCAAACCAAAACAAAAACCAAAATGATAATTATAATAATGAAAAGAAAAAGAAGGATGAATATGAGACTTCAGTAACACTCTTAGTATCCATACTTGGGGGGGCAATTGTTTGAAGACATTTTGTTTCTGACTAGCTTAACCCATTATCTTCCTGTTTCTGGAATTTATGATACAAAGAATAACGTATAGACAGCCAATAGCTTATGTTGTTTTAATATAAATTCTTGTGATCAGGGAAGCCAAAGTGATAGGATTGTTTGAGGCTAGGAGTTGAAGATCAGCCTCAGCGAGACCCATCTCAATTTTTTTACAAGGAGCAATTCTTGGTAAACCATTTAGGAACTGCCTTTTCTTTTCTCTTAAAAATAGCATGTCTGACCAGATGTGGTGGTTCACACCTAATCCCAGCCTTTGAGAGGCTGAAGCAGGCAGGTCCCCCAAGCTCTGGAGTTTGAGACCAACCTGAAACCCTGCGTCTACAACAAAAACAAAAAAATTAGCTGGGCGTGGTGGCATGCACCTGTAGTCTCAGCTATTCAGGAGGCTGAGGGAGAGGATCAGCTGAGCCTGAGGAAGTTTGAGGCTGCAGTGAGCAGTGATCTCACCACTGCAGATCACCTGCCTGGGCAACAGAGAGAGACCCTGTCTCAAAAAATAATAAAATAACAGAAACAGCATTTTATAACTGCCGGGATTACAGGGGTGTTGGCTCACGCCTGTAATCCCAGCACTTTAGGAGGCTGAGGCGGGCAGATTATGAGGTCAGGAGTTCGAGACTAGCCTGGCCAACATGGTGAAACCCTGTCTCCACTAAAAATACAAAAAGTAGCTGGGTATGGTGACACACACCTGTACTCCCAGCTACTCAGGAGGCTGAGGCAGGAGAATCGCTTGAACCCAGGAGGCAGAGGTTGCTGTGAGCCGAGATCATGCCACTGCACTCCAGCCTGGGCAAAAGAGTGAGACTCTGTCTCAAAAAAAAATAATAATAATAAAAATAATAAAATAACAGAAACAGCATTTTATAACTGCCACTAATTAAGAATTTTGTTTTTTGGTTTTTTTGAAATGGAGTCTTGCTCTGTAGCCCAGGCTGGAGTGCAGTGGCGCGATCTCAGCTCACTGCAACCTCCACCTCCCGGGTCCCGATTCAAGCAATTCTCCTACCTCAGCCTCCCAAGTAACTGGGACTACAGGCATGAGCCACCACACCCAGCTAATTTTGTATTTTTAGTAGAGATGGGGTTTCACCATGTTGGCCAGTCTGGTCTTGAACTCCTGACCTCATGATCTGCCCACCTTGGCCTCCCAAAGTGCTGGGATTATAGGCGTGAGCCACTACACCAGGCCAAGAGTGTATATTTAAAACAACTTGAATCTATGCTCCAACATTCTAGGCTGAAGTTCTCAAATGTGGCAATAATAAAACTTTTTGCTTTTTATTTAAAGAGCTCTGTCACTCAGGCTGGAATGCAGTGGCATAATTACAACTCACTGCAGCTTTGAACTCCTGGGCTCCAGCAATCCTCCCACCTTGGCTTTCCAAAGCGCTGGGATTACAGGCATGAGCCACCTCACTCAGCCTTCTCTCTTCTACTTAGTTTGTTATTCTTCTCTTTTAAGAGTGTCTGCCTCATACGTTTCACCCTAATAGGCAGACACACTCTGCTCTCATTTTTTTTTTTTCTGTCAACACAGCAGAACGGATCTATTCTCATGTTGCCAATGGCATCCTTTCTTTGTGTATTTTTTAGTTTTATATGTTATTTTCCCTGCTGTGATTTATAAAGTTAATCTTAACTATTTTCTGTGAGCCTCTTTTATTGTAGATAAATCATTTTATGTTTTTCAGTTAATGGTTTCACCTGTATTTTCTCTGTCTATTCTGTTTGGTTTCTGCCATCATTAGTACTAATCATTTTTTAATTTATAGTTTTTGTCTGGTTCATTCTTTTTATCCTGTTTCTGCTATTTGCTGCCTACAGAGATGTTTTAAATTCTTTTGCAATATCATAGTTCCGCAGCATTTATTCTGGTCTGTTCTCATTTCACTTTCACCTTGTAGGTGACACTTTAAATGTAGGCCATGAGCCCTGTTCGATCTGTCTCAGTTCTTGTGGACTTTGGTGTGTTTATTTGAGAGAAAGGGTCTCACTCTGTCACCCAGGCTGGAGTGCAGTGGCGAGATCTTCGCTGACTGCAGCCTCGACCTCCCAGGCTCAGGTGATCCTCTTGCCTCAGCCTCCTGAGTAACTGGGACCACAGGTGCACCCAACCACACCCAACTGACTTTTTCTTTTGAGACAGCGTCTTGCTACGTTGCCGATAGGTCTCGAGACTTCTCTGTGCTGCTGGAAATGACCGAGGAGGCCCAGGAGCTTTGGTTGACTGAGGTTGTGGCTGTGGACATTCCTCGGATTGGGAATCAAAGCTCAGATGGTTCTGAAACATCACCTCATCACCTAAAAGCAATACATTAGGCTGGGCATGGTGGCTCACACCTGGAATCCCAGGCCTTGGGGAGGCAGAGGCAGGCGGATCAGGTGAACTCAGGAGTTCAAGACAAGCTTGGGTGAAGCGGCAAAACTACATCTCTACTAAAAATACAAAATACCTGGGTGTGGTGGCACATGCCTGTGGTTCCAGCTACTTGGGAGGCTGAGGTGGGAGAAACAGCTGAGAGCAGGCCTTTTAGGCTGCAGTGAGTCATGATCGTATCACTGGATTTCAACCTGGGTGACAGAGAGACCCTGCCTCAGAAAAAAAAAAAAAAAAAAAAAAAAAAAAAAAAAAAATGGCCCAACGTGGTGGCTCACAGCACTTTGGAAGGCAGAGGCAGGCAGATCTCCTGGGGTTGGCAGTTCGAGACCAGCCTGGACAACATGGAGAAACCCCATTCAACTAAAAATACAAAATTAGCCAGGCATGGTGGTGCATATCTATAATCCCAGCTAATTGGGAGGCTGAGGCAGCAGAATCGCTTGAACCCAGGAGGCGGAGGTTGCAGTGAGCTGAGACCACGCCATTGCACTCCAGCCTGGGCAACAAGAGTAAAACTTCATCTAAGAAAAAAAAAGGCAACCCATTAACATAACAGATTCCCAAGTCTTAATAGCTGTGGTTTGTCCGTTACCTTTTTTTTTGAGATGGGGCTCAGCAACAGTTGTGTCACCCAGGCTGGAGTGCAGTTGCAGGATCACAGCTCACTATAGCCTTGAACACCTGGGCTCCAGTGATCCTCCTGTCTCATCCTCCTGAGTAGCTGGGAATACAGGCATATGCCACCACATTTCGCCACCTTTTAAAGATTTTATAGTGATGGGATCTCACTACATTGCCCAGGATGGTCTCAAACTGGTCCCAAGTTATCCTCCCTGCTCAGCCTCCCAAAGTGCTATGATCACAGGAGCCACCACGCCCGGCTTGGCCTGGGTTTAAAGAAACCACCAGGCCAAGTGTGGTGGCTCACACCTGTAATCCCAGCACTCTGGGAGGCCGAGGTGGGCAAATCACCTGAGGTCAGGAGTTCGAGACTAGCCTGGCCAAGAGGATGAAACTCTGTCTCTACTAAAAATACAAAAAATTAGCCGGGCATGGTGGTGGGCACCTGTAATCCCAGCTACTCGGGAGGCTGAGGCAGGAGAATCGCTTGAACCCAGGAGGCAGAGGTTGCAGTGAGCTGAGATTGCGCTATTGCACTCCAGAGGTTGCAGTGAGCTGAGATTGCGCCATTGCACTCCAGCCTGGGCAACAAGAGGGAAACTCCGTCTAAAAAAAAAAAAAAGGAAACCACCAAAGGACAGTGCAGTGTCCCCAGCTCTGGTGATGTCTGGGAGCCATTCCTAAGTTTCAAGTGGTGGAGGGAGGGAATGGTTACAAGACGCTGACAGGGTAGCTTTATGGAGAGGGCCACCTGTCAAAAATGTGACCTTGATGGAGGGATTCAGGTCCCCTATAGCCATCTAGCAGGAAAAGACTAAGAGTGAGTACCCTGACTCTGCCCTCCTCCGTTCCCCATCCCCGGCTGCTGCCTGCCATTGACCAAACCCACAAGAAGCCAGAGAGCGAGGAAGGCCTCTGACGCTGTCCTCATGGGTCAGCCTCTGGGAGCACAGTGCAGGTGGCAAAATGATGGAGGGTAGATTTGGCAGAGAGGGGACACACACTGACCACCTGGGTTTGGGCCATGGTAACCCGGGACTGACTCTGTATTTTCTCAGTCAAACCAACTACCTTATCTTTTGGTCAGGACGTAATAAAAAACTGCTGTCTATTCTGAAGAGAATTACTGTGAATGGCTGTAATCTGGAGTTGATTATTGATATTACATGGCTTGCAAGTTTTAAAGTAACTTTATTTTTGTGTAGTAGTGGCAAACATTAGGTTCTAAGGCTACCTCTGGCCCTTAGTAGCTAGGATGGTTTAGCAAGTTCGTTTTCACAGGGATAAAGGGATCAGTCACCTGCATCTCCTAGGAAATATCAATTGTGAAAGCCCCAGACACTGAAGCACTAGACAAATATTAAATTAGAATATTTTGCATGCCATGGAGTTTCAGATTGTCTTGAAATGAACGGGTTCATGTTTATGTGCTGGTTCACAGCACGAGTGTACCTCTGTCCACATGGGCCAGGTGGGTGTCCAGATCGGCAATGCCTGCTGGGAACCGTACTTCCTTGAACATGGAATTCAGCCTGATGGTCAAATGCCAAGTGACAAAACCGCCGGTGGTGGGGATGACTCCTTCGACACGTTCTTCAGTGAGACTGGGGCTGGCAAGCACGTGCCCAGAACAGTGTTTGTTTGTTTGTTTTGAGACAGTCTCACTCTGTTGCCCAGGCTAGAGTGCAGTGGTGCAATCTCAGCTCACTGCAATCTCTGGCTCCCATGTTCAAGTGATTCTCATGCCTTATCCTCCCGAGTAGCATAGGCATACACCACAACACCTGGCTAATTTTTTTTTTTTTTTTTTTTTGTAGAGACGGGGTTTGCCATGTTGGCCAGACTGGTCTCTAACTCCAGACCTCAGGCTATCTGCCTGTCTCTGCCTCCCAAAGTGCTAGGATTACAGGCCTGAGCCATTGTGCCCAGCCCCCCGAATACATCTTGACTGTGTCCTGCCACCTCCCTCCTCCTGGCCTGGGCCTACCAGCACCTGGACAGCTCTCTGCCTTGCCCACCCTCTCCCACCACCCTAGCTCACACCTTCAGGGCCCTGCTGATGCCTCCTGTCCCGCCCTGTGTAACCTTTACTGCTCCCCTGGCTCAGGAGCCTCCTCCCGTCTCCATCACTGGTGGTTTTTCTTGCCACCTCTCACTGGACTGAGTGTGGTCATCTCACTTCCCTGCCACACCCTCTGCACTGAGAGCCGGCCTGGCACCCAGAGTCCCTGAGTGAGTGGCAACATCCCCTGGAATGGCAAAGACGTTTCCCAGTTTCTTCCTCCCCCTGGAAACCTGCCCTTCACTTGCTCATCTCAGCTTGCAGTCCATGCAGCCCTACCCCAGGCTGTCTCTCAGCCCCTCCCCACCCTTCCTTGGGCCTGAATTCTGGGTGGCAGTGAGGTGGGCACTGTGGGGAGGAGCATGCAGGAGGTGCGACCAGAGCCCCCCGGCTCTCACAGGCCCCCGGCTCTCACAGGCCCCTGGCTCTCACAGGCCCCTGGCTCTGGGCTCCTGGCCTCATCACACCTGGTGACACCTGGAAGGTGGCTCTAACTCAGGAGTGAGGTGGATAAGAGGGCTGGAGTGTGGCCATGGGACCAGCACATGGCATACGTGTGGCACTGCCCAGAGGCTTGGGGAAGGTGGAGCCTCTATTTCAGCCTCCAGACTTCCTGTCTGGGTAGGGGACAGCTTCTAAGAGGCCGAGGTGTTTGTCACACCTGGGGCTGTGGTCTCTAGCACAGCACACCACCCCTTGGCCTGCTGTCCTTCCCTGGAAGGGGCATTCTTTACAGGGCACAAGTCTCACTCACCACAGTTCATCTCTGGGGTGTGGGATGTTGATCCTGTCCCCAGATGCTAGCCCAGCTGTGGGTTCTAGAACCACTGCCATACCATATCTCTAATAAACAGAGCCAGGAGTCTTGCGCTGCCGGGAATCTTGCCCTGGGGCTCTGGTTGCACCTCCTGCATCCCTCCCCACAATGCCAAGCTCATTGCAACTCAGAGCTCAGGCCCGCAGGGCAGTGATGGCCTACATTGTCCCGCCCTTGCAACTTAAAGCTTCTCCTGCCTCCTGGGGTCAAGCACTTTCCATGGAAAGAAGGGAGGGCACCAACCCTAAAGATAAGCCAATAAACACGATCTGTGAAAGAACAGGCAGCAAGAGAGGCAGAGGGAATGGGGTGGGGTGGGGGCTGGAGAGAAAGGTGAATGCATGGCAGCTGGGCTGGGGGGCAGAACTGGAGAGGCCCCAGGCCAAGGAAAAAGAGGGCCTTGCAGGGGAGCTACTGTTCCTGGCAGAAAGAAAGGAGGCCTCTGGAGGTCAGAGAGAGACACATCTGCTAGCGTGCAGAGGCCGGTCAGAGAGAGACACATCTGCTAGCGTGCAGATGCCTGTGGCCTCTTGGGGCAAGGGGAGTGGGTACCCAGACCCTGCTCCCAGAAGGGCAGCCTGCTCTCCTCCGCTTCCCAGGATGCCTTCCCCTTCTCCTGCTTCTAGGCAGGGAGTCAGCTCTGTGCCTCCTTCCAATGGAAGGTTCTGCTGCATTTCAGAGGGAGCTGTCCGGAGCAGAAGCAACACGTGGGGAGAATGAGCAGGGACTCAGGCTCCACCACACACACTCAGCCTCAGCATCTGCTCAGCCCCAGTCACCAAGCTAGAGAGAGAGGAGGCCCTTCAGACCCCGCAGACCTCTGTACCCTCGGAGTTCTGCCTCTGACTCCCATCCTGCAATTTTCAGAGGGAAGCCAGTCAGGGCTGGCCAAGCCCCTACACAGGACCTGGGCCCAGGTGGGGTACAGGCAGGGGATGGCAGGAAGACCTCTGCCTTCCCTGCTCCCTGGGCACTTCCCTGGAGGCTTAATGCCACAGGACAGGGACCAAAACTTTTATTTTTTATTTTTTTATTTTTATTTTTATTGTTAAGCATTTTGTTTTGTTTTGAGAGAGTCTCGCTCTGTCACCCAGGCTGTAGTGTAATAGTGTGATCTCAGCTCACTGCAACCTCCACCTCTCGGGTTCAAGTGATTCTCCTGCCTCAGCCTCCAGGCTAGCTGAGACTACATGCGTGTGCCACCATGCCCAGCTAATTTTTGTACTTTTAGTAGAGACGGGGTTTTACCAGGTTGGCCAGGCTGGTCTTGAACTCCTGACCTCAAATGATATGCCCACCTTGGCCTCCCAAAGTGTTGGGATTACAGGTGTGAGCCACCGAGCCAGACCCTTAACTGTCATTTTTTTTTTTTTTTTTTTTTTTTTTTGAGACGGAGTCTTGCTCTGTTGCCCAGGTTGGAGTACAATGGCCCAATCTCTGCTCACTGCAACCTCTGCCTGCTGGATTCAAGCGATTCTCCTGCCTCAGCCACCTGAGTAGCTGGGATTACAGGCGCCCACCACCGCACCCAGCCAATTTTTATATTTTTAGTAGAGATGGGGTTTCATCATATTGGCCAGGCTGGTCTCGAGCTGCTGACCTAGTGATCCGCCTGCCTTGGCCTCTCAAAGTGCTGGGATTATAGGCATGAGCCACTGCCCCTGGCCTCCAAAACTGTCATTTTTTTTTTTTTTTTAAATTTTTTTATTTTTTTTACAGACAGGATCTCACTCTGTCACCCAGACTGGTCTCAAACTCATAGGCTCAAACTCAGGCTCAAACGATCTTCCTGCCTTGGCCTCCCAAAGTGCTGAGATTATAGGCGTGAGCCACCGCCCTTGGCCCAAGGCCGTCTTGATTTGTGACTTTGTGGAATGGAGGCATGAGTGAAGAGGTGGGAGGAGGCGGCCTAGACCACCCGGACCACCCTGGGGCACCCACTCTGTGTCCACCTGGCCTGGACATGCCTCCTAAGGATAGCAGCGAGGCCCGGGAGCAGAGCCCACGGATGGGCCCTGCAGGTGCTGGGTCGAGACGGACAGACAAGTGTGGTCAAGGCTCAGGGCCAAGCCACCGCTGTGCAGCGCCTGCCCCTCCCTGCCCCGCCACCCCTGCCACCGGGGCAGGGACAGCGGGCTCAGCTCTGCCCCCCGGGTCTCGGGCACACTGGACGTGAGCAGAGACGCAGCCGCAGAGTCCTGGGGCTCGTTCGCCAGCCTCTTCCCGGCACACACCGACTTGAGCATCTCGAAGGCGGCCAGAGGGGGCCAGGTTCACCTTCAGCAGGTCCACCAGGATCCTGGCGGGGACAGACGCCGGGCGGGTGAGCCCTCCTTGCCCGGCGCGGACCCAGGCCCCTCCCTGAAGACCCGACAAGGGCGGGAGGCTCCTCCGGACCAGCGAGCTGACAGTGAGAGCAGAGGTGGGGGCTTTCGGGGGCCGCGCGACCCCACCAGCCCCGCTCACTTGAACTCGTCGGGGTCGATGGCGCCGCCCGCCACCTGGACCAGCGTGTACAGCTCAATTTCCTCAGCGCTCAGCACCTTTTACCGCTGCAGTGAGAGCTTCTGCCCGGCAGCTCCAGCCCCGGGGGGCGCAGCGGGCCCCAGCCCAGCACCTGCGCTCTGCGGCCCCGCGCCCCCAAACCCCCAAGCCCCCGCGGGAAGGGGCGCCCCGCCGCGCCGCGGTCCCACCACGCCCCCTAGCGGCTGCGGCTGCTGCCCTCTCCGTGCAGCGCCTGTGCCCGGCCTCCCAGGCGGCCGTGGCCCACAGCAGGGGCCCGCTCGCTGGTGATCAGGACCTCCCTGATAGAGGCCCTGGTTGAGCATTGGTCATACTGGCTTAGTGGCAGCGCCCAGCCCAGTGCCAGGCATACACCGAGCGCTAAATGCCTGTTGCAAGAAAGCGTGCAATTGTTTTATCCGCGCTGGTGCCCCACTAGGGGGCGCTCCAAGGCGGCACTAATCAGAGGACCCTGCTTAGGCGCAGGTGCACGCCTTGCTGGGGAGAAGGTGCACGAGCTCAACGGTAGGGGGCGCGGAGGCCGCAACCACGCAGGCGCAGTCAGCGGCGGACCACCCCCTCCCCGCACTCCTCCCTCGCCACCTCCCCTCCGCCACCCGGCAGCCTTCGCGTTGGGCACGCGCGTTCTGACGTAGCGTCCTGAAGAGGCAGCGGCGCTTTCCCCGCGTGACGCCCCACGCAGCTTCCTAATACTTCGGCACGGGGTGGCAGAATGGCGGCTTCCAGCTCCGAGGCGGGGAACGCTGTGGGTCTCCCAGGTGTGTGGCCGGGGGCGCGCGTGGGTCGGCTTTCCCGCGTCCCTGCCGAGGCCGTCTCCGTTCCTCCGCGGGTCCCGGGACTTGGACGGCCCCGGCCACTCTGCCCCGGCCGGGCGGGCTTGGGAGGCGAGGGCCCCAGTGGAGTCCTCGTGCCGCCCTCGTGCGCGGCTCTCGTGGAAGGAACCGAGGGAAGGAGAGCTTCGTGTTGAAGTTGAGCCTCGGGCTCAGCAGGTGCTGCGGGAGGAAGAGCCGAGTGTGGGTCCCAGCCCCGCTCTTCCCGCTGGATGCTCGGCTTCTCCAAGCCTCGGTCTCCTCGGCCGTGATAGGAAGGTCCCGTTTCCCAATTGACAGGACCGTTGGGCTGGTGCTGCTGCTCCGGAGAGGTCTTGGCAGTGACAGGATTAACTTGGAATGACTGGCTTTGCCCGAGGGCTGTAGCTGTCGGAAGAAACCCAAAATGGGTTCTGAAGCAGCTCCGGAAGAAAGTGGGTGTCGAAGGGTGCCTGGCACGCAGAGGGGTGTGGTGCGGGACTGTGGCCGTGGCAGGGTCAGAGAACGGGCGTAGGAGACGCTGACCTTTCTTGGAACCTCCTGGGTTTGAATTTCCTCTTGGAAATTCCTCTGGGCCTCAGTCTTTCTTTTCTTCCTTATTATTATTATTATTTTTTGAGATGGAGTTTAGCTCTTGTTGCCCAGGCTTGAATGCAATGGCACCGTCTTGGCTCACTGGAACCTCTGCCTCCCGGGTTCAAGCGATTCTCCTGCCTCAGCCTCCCGAGTAGCTGGGTTTACAGGCATGTACCATCACGCCCGGCTAGTTTTGTTTTTTTAGTAGAGATGGGGTTTCTCCATGTTGGTCAGGCCCTCGAACTCCGGCCTTGGGTAATCTGCCTGCCTCGGCCTCCCAAAGTGCTGGGATTACAGGTGTGAGCCACTGTGCCCAGCCTAGGGTCTAAGTCTTTCAATCCCTGCCTATGAAAGCTTCCTGTGAGCAGAGATGCTCTCACTTCAGAGAAAGCTCTGGACTGAAACAGTCCCCGATTTTGTGCTGCTCTGATCATTTTGAAGTAGTGTACACTATTTTCTTGACCAAGTGCGTCAGCACTGAAGTGTTTTAAGTTTTCCTTAACACTGAACTTGATAGGCAGGTTAAGAAGGAAAAAACCGGCCAGGCGCGGTGGCTCACACCTGTAATCCCAGCACTTTGGGAGGCTGAGTTGGGTGGATCACAAGGTCAAGAGATTGAGACCATCCTGACCAACATAGTGAAACCCCCTCTCTATTAAAATACAAAATAATGAGCTGAGTGTAGTGGCGCGTGCTTGTAGTCCCAGCTACTTGGGAGGCTGAGGCAAGAGAATTGCTTGAAGCCGGGAGGGGGAGGTTGCAGTGAGCCGAGATCACCGCTGCACTCCAGCTTGGCACCTGGTAAAAGAGCAAGACTTTGTAAAAAAAAAAAAAAGTTGAAAAAACCTGAGAGATGTTCTTATTGCCAAGTGCCAGAGATTCCTGTCTCACCCCTCCCAACTGCCTACACGGCCTCCTTACACCCATCTTTTCTTCTTCCACATGGACTGCCAGGTGTCACCCCTGTGCCTTTACTTGTGCAGCAGGCAGAGGTGGGCCGGGAAAGCTGACACTAGCCCACCGGTGGGACTTGGCTGACTTCCTCTCTGCGCAGTCTGAGTCTGAGCATTTTTCATTTCTGACCTGGATGGGTGGAGAGGTGGGAATCTGGAGAGCCGATCCTAGTTTTCCAATGGTTCATTCAAAAGCTCCCTTGGTGGAGCTCCAATCATTATGTAGAGCACAGATTTACACAGAGTAAATCTGGCTTTACTTTTAAAAGGCTTTCTCTTTCTTCTCACTAAATAACAAAACCCAATAATATGGAGGGGATTCTGGAGGGGATTTGCCCTCATCTAAGAGAGATTTGTGAGACCCTCTTTGTATTTGAATCTTGGTTCTGCCGTTTACTAGCTGGGTGGGATAAGTGACTTATTCCCTTTCTGCCTCTCCCTCATCTGTACTTTGATACATCTGTATTTGAGAATGGTTTTTCTATTCTTGTTTGACAAACTTAGCAGCTTAAACCAGTACCCATTTACTATCTCATAGTTCTGTAGTCTGAAGTCCAGGTAGGCCCAGCTGCACATCACAAGGCTGAACTCAAGGTGTTGGCAGCTTTGCTTTTACCTGGAAGCTCTAGGGAAGAAGCTGCTTCAAGGCTAGGTTGCTGGCAGAATCAAGATCCTTGGAGTTGTAGAACTAAGGTCTCTGTTTCCTTGCTGGCTGTCAGCTGGGGACTACTCTGTAATTTAAGGTCCACTAACTTAGGACTCTAATTGTATCTGCAGAATGCCTTCATAGCAGTACCTAGATGAGTATTTCACTGAACAACCAGGGGACAGGAATCTTGGGTGGCTATCTTTAGAATTCTGCATACCACTGAGGATGAAATGAGGAAATACATGGAGAGCTCTTAGAGCAAGACCTGTCATACAGCAATTGCTGTACAAGCATTACTGAGGATTCACTGCCACAAACTTAGCTCTGAAGCTGGCCACTGTGGGCTGCATGAGAATGGTGTTTCTGTAGAACATGGGAATTGCCAGTCAGGGACAGTAACTCCTGCCTGCAATTCTAGCACTTTGGGAGGCTGACGTTGGAGGATTGCTTGAGCCTAGGAGTTCAAAACCAGCCTAGCCAACACAGCAAGACCTCATCTCTACACACACTCACACACACACACACACACACACACACACACACACACACACACTTAGCTGGGCATGGTGGCATGGATCTGTAGTCCCAGCTACTAAGGAGGCTGAGGTGGGAGGATTGCATTAGCCCAGGTTGAGGCTATAGTGAGACATGATCATGCCATTGCATTGCAGCTGCTTGGGAGGCTGAGGCAGGAAGATCATGTGAGTCCAGGAGTTTGAGGTTGCAGTGAGCTGTGATCATTCTAGCCTGGATAACAGAACAAGACTCTGTATCTAAAAATATAAAAACAAAAATAAAGAAAACATGGGAATTGGCAGTGTAGTATGTGTGCTGAGTTACACAAATGTTTTCCTGGGCATTGTGAAACTATATAATTTTTGTTAGGGCCAGGTACAGTGGCTTACGCTTGTACTCTCAGCATTTTGGGAGGCTGAGATGGGAGGATTGCCTGAGGCCAGGAATTCTACACCAGCCTGGGCAACATAGTGAGACCCCATGTCTAAAAAACAAAATTAGCTGGGTGTGTTGGTGTATACATGCGGTCCTAGCTGCTCAGGAGGCTGAGGTGGGAGGATTGCTTGAGCCAGGAGTTTGAGGTAGACCTTGTCTCTAAAAAATAAAAAGATTCTGTTGTGTTGTAAATGTTGAGATTTCATCTTTGTTTTTCCACAGTGGATTACTAAGAAGGCCAGTTTTGACTCTCCATTGGAGGCTGCTATGGTGTTTCCTCACCTGCCGCAGCCCAGCTTTCTACTGGTGAATATCAGCTGCCTGCATGAGTGTCAGTGTAGTCACAGTTGTGTAGCTGAGGGACTTGAATGTTGTTTCTGCTGACTTAAAGCTTTCTAGTGGTGTTTTTTTAGGGTCCTGTGATGGAAATAACACCAGATTCAGGGTTAGACTTTTTCAGCTTGACTTTGCCTCCTTATTACTGAAAGACCTTGGATTTACTCAACCTCTGAGCTCTGGTTTTCTCATATAAGACAAGTTCATTGAAATGTTATTTTCCTTCCTTTCCAAGGGTATGGGGATGAGAAGTGAGAAGGACATACTTCAGCATGTTCATGACCAGGCCGGGTGCGGTGGCTCACACCTGTAATCCCAGCACTTTGGGAGGCCGAGGCAGGGGATCACGAGGTCAGGAGATCGAGGCAATCCTGACCAACATGGTGAAACCCTGTCTACTAAAAATACAAAATTAGCTGGGCGTGGTGACACATGCCTGTAATCCCAGCTACTTGGGAGGCTGAGGCAGAAGAACTGCTTGAACACAGGAGGCGGAGGTTGCAGTGAGCTGAGATCGCGCCATCGCACTCCAGCCTGGGCAACAAGAGTGAAACCCCATCTCAGAAAAAAAAAAAAAAAAAGAATGTTCATGACCTGTACATCCTTATGGAGATATGACGCTATTCTAGTCATCGTAACTATCATCAGTGAAAAATGGAGAGGCACTGCTGTGCTGGGGACAGCTAGGCTTGTACTTTAAGGATTAAACATGATGCTGAGAACTGAGTGCAGTGACTTGTACCTGTAGTTCCAGCTACTCGGGCAACTGAGGTAAGAGGGTCGCTTGCACCCAGGAGTTTGCGACCAGTCTGAGCGACATAGTGAGACCCCATAAAATAGTAAAAAAAAAAAAAAAAAAAAAAATTAGCCAGGCCGCTGGGACAGCTGAGGCAGGAAGATCACTTGAGCCCAGGAGGTTCAGGTTGCAGTGAGCCATGATGGAGCCACTGCACTTCAGCCTGGGCCACAGAGCAATACACTGTCTCAAAACAAAAAAACAAAACAAAGCAATTTTTCTCTCTCCCTCTTTCATCTTCCCTCAGTCATCCCTGCCTTGGTGTGCCTCTTCCTCTCTCCTAACTGTCCTCTGGAAGCAAGGCCGTAGCTGTAGAGCTGTGTTTGGCCAGGGCCCTGCTCATCTCCCAGATCCCCAACCCTGACACAGTTCATGCTACAGGTAGACAGGCAGTCACAGTGTGCCATGAATGCAATTTGGCATTCCTTTTTTTTTTTCCTTGAGACGGGGTCTCTATCACTCAGGCTGGAGTGTGGTGGCTCAATCTTGGGTCACTGCAGCCTCCGCCTCCCAAGTTCAAGCCAATGTCCTGCCTTATCAGGAACTGGGATTACAGGCATGCTCCATCACACCCAGCTAATTTTTGTATTTTTTTTTTTTTTTTTTTTTTTTTTAGTAGAGACAGGGTTTCACTTTGTTGGTCAGGCTGGTCTTGAACTTCTGACTTCTGACTTCAGGTGATCTCCCTGACTCAGCCTCCCAAAGTGCTAGGATTACAGGTGTGAGCCACTGCATCCGGCCCTGGCTTTACTTCTAAAAGTCTTTTTCTTTCTTCTCACTCAATAATTTTACATCATCAAATAACCTGTTTACAACTTAGAGATCTTTTATTTTATACAGAACTCAGTTTTTTCCTATTGCTCCTTTAAGTAAAACCTTTCAACCAGGCATGGTGACTTCTGCCTATAATCCCAGCACTTTGGGAGGCTGAGGTGGGCCAATCACCTGAGGTTGGGATATTGAAACCAGCCTGACCAACATGGAGAAACCCTGTCTCTACTAAAAATACAAAATTAGCTGGGCATGATGGCGCATGCCTGTAATCCGAGCTCCTCTGGAGGCTGAGGCAGGAGAATTGCTTGAACCTGGGAGGCAGAGGTTGTGGTGAGCCGAGATTGTACCATTGCACTCCAGCCTGGGTAACAAGAGCGAAACTCCGCCTCAAAAGCAAAACAAAACAAAACAAGAAAAGCTTCCCTGTTGGTGGCAATCAAAGTTGTTGCCTGGGTATGAGGGGAGGGTCTAGAAAGGAGGGATTCTAAAAAGAGACGAGAGAACTTTCTAGGGGGCAGAAATACTCTATATTGACTGTGGTGCTGGTTACATAGGTTTAGAGGTTTGTTAAACTGTGCACTTAGATCTGTGCATTTTGTATGTAATTATGCTTTCTTCTTCTTCTTCTTCTTTTTTTTTTTTTAAGTTTAAAAAGCTCTCTGTCCCATCCCAGCCCATAGTAAATCGAACTTGGCCATGAGGGCTGGATCCAGGGTCTGTACTGAGACACATGTGGAGCCCCAGTCACCCTGGGAGAGGCCTTGGAGGAGCCGTTCTCCCTCCACTTCCCCCATCCCTCTCATGAGACTCACTCCCGGGGATGGTGCTGAAAGAGGTGGGGCCGTCAAAGTACTGATTTGCTTTCTTTCATGTCTGGACCCTGGAAAACGTACATCCCGCACAGTAGTCGTGTCCAGAAGGTTTGCTCCAGGCAGAGCATACCTGCTGCTATGATGAGACACAGGGCGTTTTATTGTTTGTAACCAACATGCTGAGTTCCCTAGCCAAGGAGACCTTAGATCAAACCTCAGCCTAGGTGCCAATACACTTCACAGTTTAAGACGCAAAGCTCACGTAACAAACCTGCACACCGTATACTTGTACCCTAGAACTTAAAAGTTAAAGAAAAAAATCCAGATAGATTTTTTTAAAAAGACAGTTTGTTTCAAAATTCAAATATGAATCAGCCATGTCTATTGCGAATAATACTGTCTATGTGTATGTTTGCCTGTATAAATAATACTCTGATTTTGTTCAAAAAAGAAGCAAGAAAGCTATTCTGGTGACTCCCTGTCAAACGACCAGGTGGTCCTGCAGCCGCTGAAGGAGCCTGACCTCTCCCTTGGCCTTGGCAGTACGGCCCTATGAAGCCAAGGCAAGTCTGTGGAGAAGGCACTGGAAGTAGAGCCTTGTAAGTAAAGGCTGTACCATGCCACGGGCCTCTCCAGCTGTATATGGCCTGCCCTCCTCCCGGACGCAAAGCCAGGCACACTCAACCACACAAGTATCGAGGGCGAGCAAGCTACAAATCTTGAGAACGGCAGTTATTTAACCCTCCTTGCATTTTTTAGAAAAGACCAAGAAGATGCCAAAATTCAGTTAACATCTAGTTTTTTTTTTTTTTTTTTTTTTGAGATGGAGTTTCACTCTCGTTACCCAGGCTGGAGTGCAATGGTGCGATCTCGGCTCACCGCAACCTCCACCTCCTGGGTTCAAGTAATTCTCCTGCCTCAGCCTCCTGAGTAGCTGGGATTACAGGCATGCGCCACCACGCCCAGCTAATTTTTTGTTATTTTTTTTAGTAGAGACGGGGTTTCACCATGTTGACCAGGATGGTCTCGATCTCTTCACCTCGTGATGCACCCGCCTTGGCCTCCCAAACTGCTGGGATTACAGGCTTGAGCCACCGTGCCCGGCCCAACATGTAGATTTTTAAAAACTACACCTATAAGAAACTTTTTGTGCCCATGATATTCAGGGTAATCACCAGTCACAAGCTTTTATTTATTTATTTGCTTTTCTTTATTCTGTCTTTCAGATTTCCTCTATCAGGAGGTCTCCAGCCTGGGGCAGTGGCATGTGCCTGTAGTCTCAGCTCCTCAGGAGGCTGAGGCAGGAAGATCCCTTGAGTCAAAGAGTTCAAGGCCAGCCTGGGCAACACAGTGAGACCCTGTCTCAAAAAAGAAAAAAAAAAGAAAGATAAGAAGAAACAAACTTTTCAAATGATATCAATTACCTCATTCCCAAATCAATGTATAAGTCCATAAAAAGGCAAAATGGGCGGGTGTGGTGGCTCATGCCTGTAATCCCAGCACTTTGGGAGGCTGAGGCAGGCAGATCACTTGAGGTCAGGAGTTCGAGAGCAGTCTGGCCAATATGGAGAAAACCTGTCTCTACTACAAATACAAAAATTAGCTGGGTGTGGTGGCGTATGCCTATAATCCCAGCTATTCGGGAGGCTGAGGCAGGAAAATTGCTTGAACCCAGGAGGTGGAGGTTGCAATGAGCCGAGGTTACAACCCTCCACTCCAGCCTGGGTGACAGAGTGAGACTCTGTCTCAAAAAAAAAAAAAAAAAAAAAAAAAAAGTGAAATGAGAGCTGTTAATGTTTTGACAATTTAGGCAAAGTTAACAAAATGAAGTTGATTTTACAAAAAGCACCTCTTCTATTTAATTATTTCTAAGTTGTCTTGATAAAGTTGCATTTCTTTCACCATTCTTATAAATGGTTTAGCTATAAATAAAAAAGTAAAATCAGGCTGGGCAGGGTTACTCACACCTGTAATCCCAGCACTTTGAGAGGCTGAGGCAGGTGAATCACCTGAGGTCAGGAGTTTGAGACCACCTGACCAATATGGTGAAACCCTGTCTCTACTAAAAATAAAAAAAGTAGCCGGGCATAGTGGTAGGTACCTGCAGTCTCAGCCACTCAGGAGGCTCAGACAGGAGAACTGCTTGAACCTGAGAGGTGGAGGGAGTAATGAGCTGAGATCGTGCCAGTGTGCTTCAGCCTGGGCAACAGAGTGAGACTCTATCTTAAAAAAAAAAAGGTAAAATCAACAATTTAGTCTAATTAACTATATAAAAATTTGGGGTGTTGCACTAAGGGATACTTTTAAAAAAACTTTACTTTTGGCTGGGTGTGGTGGCTCACGCCTAACACTCTGGAAGGCCAAGATGGGTGGATCACCTGAGGTTAGGGATTTGAGACCAGCCTGGCCAACATGGCAAAACCCTGTTTCTACTTAAAATACAAAAATTAGCCGGGCACAGTGGTGCATGCCTGTAATCACAGCTACTTGGGAGGCTGACGCAGGAGAATTGGTTGAACACAGGATCCAGAGGTTGCAGTGAGCTGAGATGGCACACTGCACTCTATCCTGTGTGACAGAGCAAGACTCCATCTGAAAAAAAAAAAAGGGCCTGACCAACATGGTGAAACCCTGTCTCTACTAAAAATACAAAATGAGCCAGGCGTGGTGACGCATGCCTGTAATCCCAGCTACTGAAAGGCAGGAGAATTGCTTGAACTTGGGAGGCAGAGGTTGCAGTGAGCCGAGATCTCACCATTGCACTCAAGCCTGGTCAACAAAAGCAAAACTCAGTCTCAAAAAAATAAAAAAGTTGTGGATATGAAGAATACATTTTTATAATAAAAATTTAAATTGAATAATAGTTTAATAAGGTATTTACATTCATTGATTTTTTTTTTTTTGACAGAGTTCTGCTTTGTCACCCCGGCTAGATTTCAATAATATGCTGTCTCGACTCATTGCAACCTCTGCCTCCCGGGCTCAAGCAGTCCTCCCACCTCAGATTCCCAACTAGCTAGGACCACAGGTGCCTGCATTGCCATGGTGGGCTAATTTTTGTAATTTTTTTTTAGAGATAAGGTTTCAGCATTGTTGCCCAGGCTCCAGGCTCAGGCAATCAACCTGCCTCAGCCTCCCAAATTACTGGGATTACAGGCATGAGCCACTGTGCCTGGCCTCAGTTATCTTTTCTGTTACATCCTATGATGTTTTCATAGTCTAGGACATCGATGTCTTTTTAATAACTGTCAATCTGGCTGGGCTCAGCGGCTCACACCTGTAATCTTAGCACTCTGGGAGGCCAAGGTGGGTGGATCACCAGAGGTCAGGGGTTCAAGATCAGCCTAGCCAACATGGCAAAACCCCTTCTCTACTAAAAATACAAAAATTAGGCCGGGCGTGGTGGCTCACGCCTGTAATCCCAGCACTTTGGGAGGCCGAGGCAGGCAGATTACGAGGTCAGGAGTTCGAGACCAGCCTGACCAGCATAGTGAAACCCTGTCTCTACTAAAAATAGAAAAATTTTTAGAGATTATGCCACTGCACTCTAGCCTGGGTGACGACTAAGTGAGACTCCGTCTAAGAAAAACAAAAACAAAAACAAAAACAACAATAAAATAATTAGCTGGGCATGGTGGCATGTGCCTGTAATCCCAGCTACTTGGGAGGCTGAGGCAGGAGAATTGCTTGAACCCCAGAGGCAGAGGTTGCAGTGAGCCAAGACTGCCACTGCACTCCAGCCTGGGCGACAGATTGAGACTCCATCTTAAAATAATAATAATAATTGTCAATCTGGTTATCTAAAGAGGTAACTGATCTATTAATGCTTTGGGAAAACAAGTTGAGTTGCCTTTGAACACCAGGCTTCTTAGTTCATTCAAAAATATTTATTTTAATTTATAGCACGTGCCAAGCATTTTTAGCTCCCCAGTATACAGTTGTGAACCAATCACATAAGGCCCTGACCATTTTCAGCATTCTGTCTAGTTGGGGTGGGACTGGGGGCTTAATTAAAATAGAGATATAGAGAAATATGCATCTAAATAACATAAGTATGGAGGTGAGATGAAGCAACTAACAATATGGTAGAGATATCAGAAGTAGTATTTTGCAGCCTTGTAACCTCTATTTGACTTTTAAGTTTGGGTAGTATTAATAGTTACAGGTACTGTAAAAAAGCCTTAATTTTTCACTTTCCTTGCTGGTAAAGGTATGTTTATTTAGACTCTTCTTCTTTTTTTTTTTTTTTTTTAGATGGAGTCTCGCTTTGTTGCCAGGCTGGAGTACAGTGGTGTGATCTTGGCTCACTGCAACCTCCTCTTTCCTGGTTCAAGTGATTCTTAAAAGTCGTGACGAAATGGCGGTACACAACCCTTATATGTCAGTAATAACCTCGAAGGTAAATGGATTAAATTACTTAAATTATTTAATGAAAAGATATAGAATAGCTGAATAAACTCAAAAACAAGACCAAATATATGCTGTCTACGGTAAGTCACTTAATCTACAAAGACAAAGTGAGATGATAGAACAAGGTAAACTATCAAATGAAAACCAGAAAAATCACAAGAGTAGATACATTAGATAAAGCTGACTTTAAGTCAAGAATGGTAAAGAAAGATGGCGAAAGCCATTATAAATTAACAAAGAGATCAATACAGCAAGAGGTTGTAACAGTTATAAATAAGTATGTAATGTACCCAGCACTGGGGCACACAAATACATAAAGTACATACTAATAGGCCTATGGGGAGAAATGGACTATAATCCAATAATAACAGAAAATTTCAGCACCACATTTTCATCAGTGAAACGAATCAAATAAATGGAGTTAAATTGCACTCTAGCAAAAGCAATTCTAAGACAGAAGTTTATAGCAATAAATACCTGCGTGAAAAAAAGAACTGTTTCAAACAAATAATCTAATATTATATTTCAGGGAACCAGAAAAACAAGAAAAAACAAAAGGTACAAAGTAGTATAAGTAGTAAAAGGGAATAAATTATAAAGATCAGAATAGAAATAAACAAAATATATCTACATGTTATAAACTTAATAATATAGTTTATAATTTTTATTTTATATAATTTTATTTCTTTTAAAGAAACTGAGAAAAGAAAAGCAATTATATATCTACAAATTCTGTCATATGGCCTTTCTTATTTTTCATTTCTGGATTTCCTCATTAATTCCAGGATATTCAAGTTATTTGAAATAAGTCAGAGAATATTTCAATATATCAGAGAGTATGTCTTTATTCCAAAACAACTTTATCACTTACTTCCTTTGTTTAGTTATTGGTAAATATATTACATTTGTATTTGTAATAGTTCCAGCAATGCAATTCTATCTTTATTGTTATATATTCATTTTTGAAAATAAGAAACAAAAAGGAATATGTATGCATAATGTCTTTTATCATGACATGATTATCTTTATTGGTGCTTTTGTTATTTTATGTAGATTCAAATTATCATCTTTGGCCATTTGATTTCAACTTAGTTGAAATCAACTCAGTGTTTGTTTATCTGGAAAGGGCTTATTTTACATTTATTTCTCATTGATAACTTTCCTGTTCAGAGGATTCTTTGTTGATCATTTTTCTCTGAAGAGTACACAAAATTTTTAAATAGAGTTGAAAAGCTTAGACAAGAGCAATCAAATCTTAGAAAGCAAATTGGATTGAAAATGAAATCATATTGATAGCAGCTGATGATATATTGGGCTGGGTTGGAGAGGGCAGGAAGAATTTAACTTGTGGAAAATAGAAATCTGAGAGTGAGGTGGTCCCAACTCTCAGGCCCTCAGGACTGAGGCCAAATGGAGGACTCACTTTTTTAAGGATAAAAGACACACATTAGAGCACAGAATGCTGAACCTAAACTGACTGAGATTCTGCTCTGTGCTAAGATCCATCAACTTATAGAGATAAAAGTCATCATTTTAACATATAACAATTTAAAACAAAGTATTTGAATAACAGCAGATTGCAAATATGTCATCATTAATTATAATTAATGTTAGGTTTACTCTTTTTTCTCTAATCTTGCCTTCTCATTTTATTTCATTGAGTTGATCTTCGACCTCTGATATTCTTTCTTCTGCTTGGTCAATTCGGCTATTGAAACTTATGTATGCTTCGCAAAGTTCTCGTGTTGTGTTTTTCAGCTCCATCAATTCATTTATGTTCCTCTCTAAGCTGTTTATTCTTGTTAGCTTTTTGTCAAACCTTTTTTCAAGGTTCTGAGTTTATTTGCATTGGGTTAAAACATGTTCTTTTAGTTCAGAGAAGTTTCTTATTACCCACCTTCTGAAGCCTGTTTCTGTGAATTTACCAGACTCATTCTCCATCCAGCCTTGTTCCTTGCTGGTCCCTTGGAGGAGAGACGTTCTGGTTTTGGGTGTTTTCATCCTTTTTGCACTGGTTTCTTCCCATCTTTGTGGATTTATTTACCTGTGGTCTTTGTAGTTGGTGACTTTCAGATGGGGTGTCTGAGTGGACGTCCTGCTTGTTGCTGATTAGGTTATTTCTTTCTGTTTCTTAGTTTTCCTTCTAACAGTCAGGCCTCCCTGCTGTAGGGCTGCTGGAGGTCCACTCTAGACCCTGCTTGCCTGGGGATCACCTGCAGTGGCTGCAGAACAGTAAGGGCTGCTGCCAGTTTCCTCTTCTGTTGTCTTTGTCCCAGAAGGGTATGTGCCAGATGTCAATCTGAGCTCTCCTTTATGAGGTGACTCTTTGGATATATGGGGGTTGGGGAGCTGCTTGAGGAAACAGTCTGTCCTTTGTAGGAGCTCAAGTGCTGAGCTGTGAGCTCCGTTGTTCCATTCAGAGCTGCTGGGCAGGTATGTTTAAGTCTGCTGCAGCAGAACTCATAACCGCCTTTTCTTTTCCCAGGTGTTCTGTCCTGGGAAGGTAGGGCTTTACTTAAAAGTTTCTGTCATGACAGCCCAGTTCATTTTTTTTCTCCTCAGTTAAGCCACTTTTTAATTGCATTTTAGGTTTTGGGGTACATGTGAAGAACATGCAAGATTGTTGCATAGGTACACACATGGCAGTGTGATTTGCTCCCTTCCTCCCCATCACCTATATCTGGCATTTCTCCTCATGCTATCTCTTCCCAACTCCCTCCCCATGCTGTCCCTCCCCTATTTCCCCCCGACAGACCCCAGTGTGTGATGCTCCCCTCCCTGCGTCCATGTGTTCTCATTGTTCAACACCCACCTATGAGTGAGAACATGCAGTGTTTGACTTTCTGTTCTTGGGTCAGTTTACTGAGAATGATGGTTTCCAGGTTCATCCATGTTCCTACAAAGGACACCAACTCATTGTTTTTGATGGCTGTATAGTATTCCATGGTGTATATGTGCCACATTTTCCCTGTCCAGTCTATCATTGATGGGCATTTGGGTTGGTTCCAGGTCTTTGCTATTGTAAACAGTGCTGCAATGAACATTTGTGTGCATGTGTCCTTATGGTAGAATTATTTATAATCCTTTGGATATATACCCAATAATAGGATTGCTGGGTCAAATGGAATTTCTATTTCTAGGTCCTTGAGGAATCACCACACTGTCTTCCACAATGATTGAACTAATTTACACTCCTACCAACAGTGTAAAAGTGTTCCTATTTCTCCACATCCTTTCCAGCATCTGTTGTCTCCAGATTTTTTAATGATCAGCCGAATTCTACCAGACATATGAAGAGGTGCTGGTACAATTCCTTCTGAAACTATTCCAAACAATCCAAAAAGAGGGAATCCTTCCCAAATCATTTTATGAGACCAACATCATCCTGATACCAAAACCCGGCAGAGACTCAGCAAGAAAAGAAAACTTCAGGCCAACATTCATGATGAACATAGATGTAAAAATCTTCAATAAAATACTGGCAAACCGATTGCAACAGCACGTCAAAAAGCTTATCCACGTTATCAAGTAGGCTTCATCCTGGGGATGCAATGCTGGTTGAACATATGCAAATCTATAATTGTAATTCACCACATAAACAGAACCAAAGACAAAAACCGCATGATTATCTCAATTGATACAGAGAAGGCCTTTGACAAAATTCAACAGCCCTTTATGCTAAAAGCCCTCAATAAACTAGGTATTGATGGAACATATCTCAAAATAATAAAAGCTATTTATGACAAACCAACCGCCAATATCATAATGAATGGGCAAAAACTGGAAGCATTCCCTTTGAAATATGGCACTAGACAAGGATGCCCTGTCTCACCATTCTTATTCAATATAGTATTGGAAGTTCTAGCCAGAGCAATCAGGCAAGAAAAAGAAATAAAGGGTATTCAAATAGGAAAGGAGGAAGTCAAATTGTCTCTATTTGCAGACGACATGATTGTACATTTAGAAGACCCCATCGTCTCAGCCCAAAATTTCCTGAAACTGATAAGCAACTTCAGCAAAGTCTCAGGATACAAAATCAATGTGCAGAAATCGCAAGCATTCCTATACACCAATAACAGACTTAAAGAGAGCCAAATCAAGAACGAACTGCCAATCACAATTGCTGCAAAGAGAATAAAATACCTAGGAATACAACTAACAAGGAACGTAAAGGACCTCTTCAAGGACAACTACAAACCACTGCTCAACAAAAATGAGAGAGGACACAAACAGATGTAGAAACATTCCAGTTCTAAAACGCTTAAGGACCCACCGGACAAACGGAGCCGTGGGAGCTGTCCCTGGAAGAGGTGCTGAAGGGCTACGAGCAGCCGCTCAGCAAGGAGCAGGCTTGGGCTGTGTGCTTCCAGGGCTGCCGCGGGTTGCCGGGCGAGCCGGGCCGGGCGCCTGCGGGACACGGGGGACCTCCTGCTGCGCGGGGACCGCTCGGTCCGGGCGCGGGAACTCGAGGCCGCGGAACATGCAACCATGGTGGTGCCACTAGCCAGTTCAGAAGCCCAGACCGTGCAGTCCCTGCGCTTCGCCACCTGCCGCGCTCTGGACTGGAGGCTGGACGAGAGCCAGGAGCACCAACTCAGCCCGCGGCGGAGCAGCTTATCGACCTCATGGCCAACAACGACTGCGAGGACAGCTAGGACAGCGGCTGCGGCGCAGCGGACTAGGGCTGCTGGGGTCCCGAGGAGGAGGAAGAGGCCGAGAGCGTCCCCCGCAACGTGCACACCTTAGCCCAGGCCCTGCGGCTGTGCGCGGAGCGGCTGACCGATCCTAGGGGCGTGCAGGTGCATTACCAGGCCAGGTGCCGGGCGCTCTTCTTGGAGACGCTGGAGCTGCGGGCCTTCCTTGCCAGGGTCCGCGAGGCCAAGGAGATGCTGCAGAAGCTTCAGGAGGACGAGCCGCAGGTGGAGATACCACAGGCTGAGCTCGACAGCCTGGGTCATACAGACTGGGCCTGATTGTGGGTTGAGCTCATGCAGGAGCTCCGCCACAGAGCGAAGCTGAAGAAGGTGCAGGAGCAGGAGTTCAACTCCCTCCCCACCGAGTTCCAGCTCACGCCCTTCGAGACGCTGATGCAGGACATCTGGACCCGTAATTACAAACTGCGCAAGGTCATGGTGGATGGGGACATCTCGCCCCGGGTGGAGAAGGACGCTCGTGAACTCATCCTGGACTTCATCCGCTCACGGCCTCCACTGAAGCAGGTCTCCGAGAGACGGCTTCGCCCGTTGCGGCAGAAACAGAGGTCCCTGCACGAGAAGATCCTGGAGGAGATCAAGCAGGAGCAGAGGCTGCGCCCAGTGTGGGGCGAGGGCTGGGCTGCCCGCGGGTTTGGCTCTCTGCCCTGCATCCTCAGCGCCTGCTCTGGAGACTCCAAGTCCACCTCCGGCATCAACCTGTCTGTCACATGCTGGGGGCAGCACCCAGTGCCCGTGGCGTGCGTGCTGCTCGAGGCATGCACCTTGGCCGAGACAGAAGAGATGAACACGTCTGAATAAGAGTCTCCGTGTGGGGAGGTGACACTGAAGCGGGACTGCTCCTTTTCAGAGCACGACCTGGCCCAGCTCCGAAGTGAGGTGGCCTCTGGTGTGCAGCAGGCCATGCAACCCACAGGAGGGACAGAGCCCCCACAGCCCCGAGTGGGGAGCGCACATGCGTGGACGCTGGGCTTCCGAGGCCAGGGTACCTATCTCGCCAACATCTCTGACCCCGGCCACCCCCTACTCGGCAACCAGGGCTCCACGAGGGACAGACCCAAGGCCTCCATGACACCCGATGCCAAACACGTGTGGCTGGAGTTTAGCCACCCTGTGGAGAGCCTGGCGCTGACCGTGGAGGAAGTGATGGATGTGCACAGTGTGCTGGTCAAGGCCGAGATGGAGAAAATTTTGCAGAACAAGGAGCTCTTCAGCATTCTGAAGAAGGGGAAGATCTGCTGCTGCCAGGCCAAGTTCCCGCTGTTCTCATGGCCACCCACCTGTCTCCTGCAAGAGAGCTGTCTGCACTTACTGTAGCATAAAGATGAAGATGCCTCCTAAGAAGTTTGCACACATCCCTGTCTACACACTGGGCTTTGAGAGTCCTTAGAGGGTGTCTTCCACTCTCAGCAAGGACCACAGTGGCAGAGTGTCGAGGAGGCATTCCCCCACAGCTACTCCCATGGCTGTGTCCTGAAGGATGTCTGCAGTGAGTGCAGCGGCTTTGTGGCTGATGTGGTGTGCGCCAGCTGTAAGAGTGGGGACATCTTTAACACTGCGCCACCAGGCGGCTGCCAGACCCAGTCCCTCACATCCCTAACACCAAGACTCTTGACTTCAAGTGACAGCACCAGAAGGCCAGGCCTCCAGTAGGCAGCAGGCAGTCCCTGTTCTAGGCTAGGATGTGCTGAGCTGTGCATGTACACATACACGTATATAGATACATTTGTAATATACACACCCAGCCTATCTATTTATAGACATTGTTTCCTGACCCCAGAGCTCATATGGGTTCAGGCGCACTTCAAAACCCTCCCTCAGGGAGGCTGTTTCTTCTCAGGATTACATGCCAGGGAGGAAGCGGGAACAAGGAGTGGGTTTTCTCACTGAGGAGAGAGAGCAGAGCGTTCTACGTCCTGGCACAGACTGCATCCCATGTTCCCATTCTCTTCTCCATCCCCAGCAATGAGGACAGCAGCTTCCCCTCCCCAGTGGATGTCTTGGCTCCCAGCTAGACCGGAGCACCCTGCTTGCCTCTGCTCTTTCTTTGCAGAGATTTGGGCAGCACCTGGGAAGTGTCTGAGTGAGCGGGGTTCTTCTGGGAGGCATCCCCCGCCTCTGTTTGAAAGGTCTGGCCAGGCATGGTGGCTCACACATGTAATCCCAGCATTTGGGGAGGCCAAGGAGGGAAGATCGCCTGAGGTCAGAAGTTTGGGAGCAGCCAGGCCAACATGGTGAAACCTTGCCTCTGCTAAAAATACAAAAATTAGCCGGGCGTGGTAGTGCATGCTTGTAATCCCAGCTACTTGGGAGGCTGAGGCAGGAGAATCCCTTGAACCTGGAAGGCGGAGGTTGCAGTGAGTCAAGATCACACCA
Source organism: Saimiri boliviensis (assembly GCF_048565385.1). Classification (NCBI taxonomy): domain Eukaryota; kingdom Metazoa; phylum Chordata; class Mammalia; order Primates; family Cebidae; genus Saimiri; species Saimiri boliviensis. The sequence continues at coordinate 24,632,804 of NC_133469.1, read as the reverse complement.
CTGCACTCCGGCCTGGGTGACAGACTGAGAATCTGTCTCAAAAAAAAAAAAAAAAAAAAAAAGTCCATGCCAAACTGTTCCCTGCCCTTTGCCTGGGGTCCACGTCCCAGCTGTCCTGCCCCTCCTGGCCCTACCTCATTCTGGTGCTGTCCTCACTCATCTCTGGCTCAGAGGCTCCTGAAGACGCTGGGAGGTCCCAGTCCAGGGAGGAACAGCTCTGTCAATCTGTGTACAGGCCACTCTTGGCCTAATAAAGAAAGTCTCTCTCGCACACACACAAAATATCTATGTTGATACATTAGTAGGGAAATCTATGAGTCATGTGCTTAGTGAACACATCATAAAGAAATATTTCGCATGGTCCACTCTATTCAATTTTAAATGTTTATGAGTTTTAAATATTTTAGTTCCTGTAATGTATTTTAGACAAAGAAGCATGGACACTGAAAGGGCCACTCACCAATGTCTGCATGCCCCTTCTACAAAACCTGTAGACTGTGCTGTGGCACTCACAGAGTTACATTACAATACGCAGCCCCCTTGTTCTGTGCTCACCTTGCTGGCACCACTGGCCAGCATTTCAATGGCACCTGTAACTCTGGGGGCAGAGCGGTGTTATGAGTGAGACCGTGACTAGAAATCTGAGGTCTCCTTTTAGCTCTAAATATCTGATCTTACCACGAAGCTCCTCTGAAAACCAACGACATTAACTTTGCTGGAACTTACAGTTTTTAAAGCACGTGATCTTATGCAAGCCCCCTACCAGCCCAGGACAGCAGCCCCGCTCTGCAGTTGGGGAATCTTGGCAAGGTGAAGGTTGCTGAGGAGGCAAGGGGGAGTGGGCGGGCAGCCTGGCCTTCTGTGCACTTGCTGCTGGCAGCCTCAGTGGGCATGAAGAAGCCCAAACACACCTCGTGACTGAACAGGAATCTTTTCATCCATCTGCTTCCTGTCCCCCTTCTGGGCACAGATATGACAGTTCCAGGTCGTGCACACCTGTGGTCCCAGCTACTTGGGAGGCTCAGGTGGAAGGATTGCTTGAGCCCAGGAGGTGGAGGCTGCAGTGAACCCTGATTGTGCCACTGCACTCCAACCTGGGTGACAGACGGAGACCTGTCTAAAAATACATTTTTAAAACCCACCACATAAGTAAACACACAGAGTATCAGGGTGATAAGAGTTATGGAGTGAAAGCAAGCAGGGAAGGAGGACAGCATGGGGCGCTTTGCAGAAAAATTCTCTATAAGCAGGGGACATGTAGGAGAAGATCTGGGTGTAGACAAGTGGGGAAGACATTCTGTGCAGCGGGAGGAGGAAAGGTCCTAAGGTCAGATGCATCTGGCTTGCTCCAGAAAGAAAATAATAATAAAGGGAACTTAGCAGCTGAAATATTTGGAGTGAGGGGAGAGGGTGGGTGGCTGCGGGAGGGGAAGTGGCATCCTGTGAGGCCGTGTATTTGCAAGCATCAGCCCTTCCTGGGAGTGCCTTGGGAACCAGTGGCAAATCCTGAGCACAAGTTCCAGGTGATGGCTCACCCACTGGCTGCTGGGTGAGGCCAAAAACCTCAGGAGGCTGTTATGACCCCAGATGCAGCCCTCGGTGATACATGTGTTGTGCCAAAGGAGTCCCATGTGGAAGGCCTCAGGGGAACGGATCACCCGATGGGCATCAGGTGAGGTGCCCTTCACGGCAGAAGTGGATTTGAACTGAACCCTGAAGGACATCAGCATTAATAAGATGAGAGGAGGAGATATGACTTGTAGGGCATGCAGGTAAGAAACACAGCTTAGTTGTTTTCTGTTAGAGGCACCAGCAAGGCACACAATTGTGTATGTTCTGCAGGAAATTGGCAGTTTGGGGCTGGGGCTTGGAGGGGTGTCGGGGATCCCATGAAGACTTTGGCATCACCTGGAGAGATGCCCAGGGTCTCTGGCTCCACTACCTGAGCCTCATGCCCATCACCTGAGGTTGTCCCGGAACTCAGCGGGTCAGAAATGCAATGATAATTTTCATCTAGGGTTGGAGACTTGCATTTATACTAACCAACTCACAAGACAGGAACTTAATAACCACAGGAGAGAGTGCATCCACTCCTAGTGAGAGCTGCATCTCACAGGACACGAATGCTGCTCTTCAAGAAAGCATCTCCAATTGCTAAGGGTCCAGATCAGGCGTCCCCAAACTACGGCCTGTGGGCCACATGCGGCCCCCCAAGGCCATTTATCCGGCCCCCTGCCGCACTTCAGGAAGGGACACCTCTTTCACTGGTGGTCAGTGAGAGGAGCACAGTATGTGGTGGCCCTCCAACGGTCTGAGGGACAGTGAACTGGCCCCCTGTGTAAAAAGTTTGGGGACGCCTGATACAGATTATGAATAAGCAGGCTGCTGTGTGAGGCAAGAGTCAGAGAAAAAGGAACTGGAGTTGCTGACTGAGAATGTCTACAAGATAAGTCAGCTTATCCCTCTCAGGACGTTTTCCCCAGGAACAGCCTGATCCTATAGTGAAACGTTTCCAGAACTGACATTCAAAGGCTCCTCAAGTCTTGGTTCTGCATTTACTAAACATGAACAATGCAGCCACTTTTTCAGAGCCTCCGTTACCGCCTTCATAAGAGGGTCCCTTTTAATCATCATTGTACCTTTATCGCAGGATCACTATGAGGCCAAAAGGAAAATGGATGTGAAGCCAGTGGCTGCAGACACTGAATGTGATTTTTCTGAGTGTGTGCTGCCTGTTACTAGAGCCCTGTCTCTTCTCAGCAGTGAGAGACTGACAAACCCATAGCCTTTGATTCTTTCTTTTTTTGAGATAGGGTCTCACTCTGTCTCCCAGGCTGGAGTGCAGTGGCCTGATCAGCTCACTGCAGCCTCAAACTCCTGGGCTCAAATGATCCTACCACCTTAGCCTCCTGAGTGGCTGGTACTGTAGACACATACCACCACACCTAGCAATTTTTTTTATTTTTTGTAGAGATAGGGTCTTGAACTCCTTGCATCAGGCCATCTTCCCACCTTGACCTCCTAAGGTGCTGGATTTGCAGGTGTGAGCCACTTCACCTGGCCTGAAACCTTTGATTCTTAGTTTTCTAGGCTCCATGCAAATCTTTATTGTATGACACGCTGGCATGTTAAATTAATCAGGGTCCAATCTATTTATATCAGCTATAGGAACTTGAGACAGGAATGTGGAAGGTGGCCGCAGGCAGCCTCTATGATGGCTCCCATTGGTGCCTGTTTCCTGGCGTTCACAACCTTGGGTGCTCTCCTTCCTTTGAATGTGGCTGGATTTAGTGACTTACATCTGAGAACAGAATACACAGAGTTGATGGGGTGTGACTTCTGACATGAGGTTACAAAACACCCTACCCCTTTCTATGGTGCTTCTCCCACTCTCTGCAGGATCACTCGCTCTGGGAGAAGTCAACGGCCCTGTGGTGAGGCAAGAAGGGAGCCAGGTGCCAACAGCCACGTGAGTGACCGTGGAGACAGAACTGCACAGCTGGACGGGAACCTCAGGAGAGGCCTCATGCCAGAGGCACCCGGCCGTGCTGCACCGGATTCCTGGTCTACACGAACTGTGAGATAACAAATGTGTGTTATTCTGTTTTAAGCTGCTCAGTCTTGGAGCTATTTGCTACAGAGCAATAGGAAACGAATGCAAAATTAAGGAAAAAAATACTGCAGTGCTGTGCTACTTGGAGAACAGTGATAATGCCTGACAGTGCAGCCCCGGATGGATAAAGGGACAAACCAACTGGAAAAAGGCACATGAGAAATAGAACACAGAGAGGCCTGAGTGAATTAATGCAGGAACAGAAAACCAAGCTCTTCATGGGCGATCTGCCCCCATGATCCAAATGCCTCCCACCAGGCCCCATCTCCAACAGTAGGGTTTACAATTCAACATGCCAGTGCCCGCTATTTTTTTACGTTTTAGTAATAGCCATTCTGACTGGTGTTAGATGGTATCTCATTGTGGTTTTGGGGCAGGGACAAATATACAAACTTTATCAGACGTGAACAGACACTTCTCAAAAGAAGACATGCATGCTGCCAATAAACATGAAAAAATGATCATCATCACTAATCATGAGAAAAATGCAAATCAAAAACCACAATGAAATACCATCTAATATCAGTCAGAATGGCTATAATAAAAAGTAAAAAATAACAGGCACTGGCAAAGTTGAGGAGAAGAGGAAATGCTTCTACACTACCTGTGGGAATGTAAATTAGTTCAGCCATTATGGAAAGCAGTTTGAAGATTTCTTGAAGAATTTAGAACTACTATTCAACCCAGCAATCCCATTATTGGTTATATACCCAAAGACCTAGAAAGAGAAATTCCATTTGACCTAGCAATCCCATTACCGGGCATATACCCAAAAAACTATAAATCATTCTACTATAAAGACACATGCACATGTATGTTCATTGCAGCCCAGGGTACAATAGCAAAGACCTGGAACCAACCCAAATGCCCATGAATGATAGACTGGACAAAGAAAATGTGGTACATATACACTATGGAATACTATGCAGGCATAAAAAACGATGAGTTATTGTCCTTTGTAGGAACTTGGATGCATCTGGAAACCATCATTCTCAGCAAACTGACGCAAGAATGGAAAGCCAAACACCGCATGTTCTCACTCATAGGAGGGTGTTGAACAACGAGAACACGTGAACTCAGGGAGAGGAGCATCACACACTGGGGGCAGTTGGGGTGGGTAGGGGAGAGACATTAGGGGATGGGGAGGGAGGGGAGGGTGGGGAGGGATAACATGGGGAGAAATGCCAGATATAGTATTCACCTAAAGTTAAATAAATAATAAAAGAAATACAAGTCATTCTACCGTAAAGACATGTGTGTGCATGGTCATTGCAGCACTATTCACAATAGCAAAGACATGGAATCAACCTAGGTGCCCATCAACAGTGGACTGGATAAAAATGTGCTACACAGACACCATGGAATACTATGCAGTCACAGAAAAAGAATGAAATCGTGTCCTTTGTAGGAAAATGGCTAGAGCTGGAAGCCAACTACATGAATTAACATAGTAACAGAAAAAAAAAGTCTCATGTTCTTCTAAGTAGGCGCTAAACTCTGAGTACCCATAGACATGAAGCTAGGGACTGATAGGAGGGGGAGGGAAGAAGGGGAGAAAGGGTTGAAAACTGCTCAGTACTATGTTCAGTACCTGGGTGTCGGGATCATTCAGACCCCAGACCTCAGCACCACACAGTATACCCAGGTAACAAACCTACACATGTACACCCTGAATCCAAAATAAAAGTTGAAAAAGAAAACAAAATGAAATCTCTGTTCTCAACGTAACAGCTGTGCTCCTCTTCAATCTGAAATTTTCACTCTTGGCTATATTTGGGGGACACTATTTCCCATCTCATAACTTATTTTATGAAGCACAGAATAATAATGTGTGGGCTGATTCCGTTTTTGAAATAAAACGCTTAGCCTTCCATGAGCTTCCTGTACATGTACAACCACATTTGTCTCCATGGCAACAGCTGGACTTCACAGTGTGGATTGTGCCTTCACCCTGAAATTTCTCTGATGCCCTCTGACCACGGTGATGGGATTAGGTATCTCTTGCCCTAAGTCCTAAGGGCCAGTGTCTGTTTGACTTTTTTAAAGGTCAGAGCGGGTTGAACCTTTCTGCTTTCATTTTCCCTGATTTTGATTTTTCTTATGGGGAACCTGTTTTCCTGCATTCGAGGTAGGTTCATACTGGCCTGTCAAATGCTGTCTTTTTAAATTACTAGAATATTTTCAAAATGTGTTATTTAAAAAATTATCCTCTGTATTTCCCATATGCAGTTATAAATATGTTTCATGGTTATGTTTTATTCCTCAATTTATATATTTGATTCTTACATGAGGCAGGGTGCCCTTGAACTTTTTCTTCATTTAAAAAATATGTATTATTTCCTTTTACAACCTGCACCCTTCAATGCTCCCCCACTCCATTAAGTTATTCCCATGGAGAGAATATGGCAAAGTCTATTTTAATGTCATTTTTAACCTAATTAATAACCTATTAAATCATTATTTTCAAAAAGTTTGGAGCAAAGCCACAGTGGTACAGGTCGTTTTGAGGCTTTTCACACAATAAAATGTACCTCTATTTGTTTTTTGTTTTTTTCATTTTGATGCTGAATCATAGTGTAATTATTTGAAGGCCATTTTAAAATTTTATTTTAAGTTCTGGGGTACATGTGCAGGATGTTCAACCCATCACCTAAGTATTAAGTCCTGCATGCATTAGCTGTTTTTCCTGATGATCAGCCTCCCACACCCCACTGACAGGCCCCAGTGTGTGTTGTTCCCTTCCCTCTGTCCATGTGTTCTCATTGTTCAGCTCCCACTTATAAGTGAAAACATACAATGTTTGGTTTTCTGTTCCTGTGTTAGTTTGCTGAGGATGATGGCTTCCAGATCCATCCATGTCTCTGCAAAGGACATGAACTCATTCCCCTTTATGGCTGCATAGTATTCCATGGTGTATATGTGCCACATTTTCTTTATCCAGTCTATTATTGATGAGCATTTGGGTTGATTCCATGTCTTTGCTATTGTGAACAGTGCTGCAATAAACATATGCATGCATATATCTTTATGATTGAATGATTTGTATTCATTTGGGTATATACCCCATAATGGGATTGCTGAGTCTAACGGTATTTCCGGTCCTAGGTCTTTGAGGAATTGCCACACTGTCTTCCACAATGGTCAAACTAGTTTACATTCCCACCAACAGTGTAAAAGCGTTCCTATCTCTCCACAGCCTCGTCAGTATCTGCTGTTTCTTTTTTTCTTTCTTTCTTTCTTTTAAATGAATTGGTAGTGACTGTTAACTAAGAACACAGTTTTATTTATTTTATTTATACTCAGATATAAGTAGGCCATGTGCATATATATGAAAATACAAATTAATAAAGGGATAATTGTGTAAGTTTCCATGTAGAGAGCTGCAGCTTTGAAACCCTGTTTAGCTGTTAATGCTGTTTTGATGTATTGTGTGACTTAGTTCTCCCGTTCCATCTTCCAGAGCTCTCTCCGGAGGTTAAGTGCTCATCAGTTCCGTGACTTGGAAACTGGCGAAGTTTAGAGGCACATGTATTTGTTAGTAAATAAGGCAAGATGATACTGTCTCACAGGTTTTAGTGCAGAAGACCTAATAGATAAGCTACTCCACCCAGCACATTGGTGTTTTGTTGCATTTCACGATCATATCATCTGTTGATTGTGGCTATAAAACACTTACCTTCAGTGAGCTTCCTGTACATGTAAAACACACTTGTCTGCATGGCAGCAGCTGGACCTCACAATGTGGACTGTGCCTTCACCCTGAAACATCTGTGATGCCCTCATCACCATGGTGATGGGATTAAGGATCTCTTGCCCTTTACTCTGCCACTGTCTGTGCCAGCCAGGCCACTGAGCCATTGTGGAAGACAGTGGTGCCCTTTGTGTGGAGTGCACTGAGTGTGTGCTCAGGCAGACACAGCACTTTTGATGACTTTATCTGCTTCTTTCAAAACTGGGTCTGAATTATGATAAAGTGGTTGGTTTTAGGCCAAGCAGGTGTATATGTCATAGAACAATGGCTGAGGAGTTCACGATCCTGGGCTTGAATGAGTCTCTGAGCCTTATTAAGCTGTGAAATCTAAAGCAAGACATTTCACTGATAATTAAGCCTCATGAGCAGTTATACTGTACACTTTACCTGCCTTGAATCATTTGACCGTCACCACAGACATAGGGCATGATTGATTTACTATTGCCTTTCACTGGGCAGAAAAAGACAGAGATGAATGTGCCAAGCTTATGAGCCCCTAAGCGAAAGAGCCAACAGGGGAACCTAAGCATATGGCCCCAATGCTGAGGCTCTGAACTACTGACCTGCCCTCAGCACTCAGCCGTGGGATCATGAGTCACTGTGCAAGGGAGTTCCAACATCTACATATACATCTGGAACTACCTGAGTCCGCAGAGTTCCTGCACACTAGCCACGTTACAAGGTGGTGTCCGTGGTCACGTAGCTCAGGGCAGGTGTTAGTACGTGAATAGCTAAGGTGTGGCATAGTCTTAGTGTGAAAGGCACATAAAAGCACAAAGGCTTTTGAATTGGTTGCAGGTTTTGGGTTGGAGGACACTTGGGACAGCTAGTCACGTTCTTTTAGTGCTTGGCCACTCCTCAGCACAGATCCCGAAGCCTAGAAATAATGGGAAGACCCTTTATTGATATTTGATGGCATTATGAACTTCAAATGACCCTATAGAAATGCTAAAAAAAAAAAAAAATAGAAACAGTCTGTGAGCTATACAACTTGGGAACGAGACGAGTAAGAACACAAAATACCACTTAGCAATTAGCCTCACGTATCGCCCTGGCTGCAACTCCCTTGGCAGCTGCTTTGAAGAGCCTCAGTGCTCACCAGGGGCCATCTCCCTGCTATTTGGTGGTGGTTTTTTGAGGTGGAGTCTCACTCTGTCACCCAGGCTGGAGTGCAGTGGCACAATCTCAGCTCACTGCAACCTCCGCCTTCAGGTTCAAGGGATTCCCTGCCTTAGTCTCCTGAGTAGCTGGGACTACAGGAACACACCACCATGCCTGGCTAATTATTTTTTATTATTATTTATTTTAGTAGAGATGGAGTTTCACCATGTTGGTCAGGCTGGTCTTTAATTCCTGATCTCAAATGATCCGCCCACCTCAGCCTCCCAAAGTGCTGGGATTACAGGTGTAAGCCACTGTGCCTGGCCGACTATATTTATAACAAAGAAAATAAATAAATATAATGAATGCTGATGCATGGTATTAAATCTAATCTTTAAAAAATTCACACATAAACAAGGGCAGAACCCTGCACCCTCCATGGTAAATGCAGCAGCAGTGTATGTGGGTCTGTGGAGATTGAAAGGGACTTGGTAGATGTCAGGCAAGTAGTAGCAGTCCTGCAGGGCTTTTAAAGGGCCTGAAGAAGTGACCGGGCTCTGTGGTTGAATCCTAGCATGTATTTTAGTGTTTGCTCATTTGGAGTTTGACTATTTCGTGTTGCTTTCATTTGCATTACCTGGGAAGCCAAGGGCTGTACTCTCATTTCCATCCTGTTCTTTCTTTGCCTTCCTTGGTCCATGAAGAGGATGGTCCAGGAGAAGCTCAATCCGTGCTTGTTAACCAGGCACAACCCTAAGTTCTAGTCCCTGAGGCATTCATGAGTACTGCCACCAATGAACTGACAGCCACGCTGTGTTCTTCCACTTCCCCTAGGTCACTCAAAGGTGTCTTCCAAGAAGCTGGTAATAACGAAGCCGTACTCCACTACCACGGTAAAGTAGCCTGTCTTTGCCTAAGAAGTAAATGTTATTTTATTGGTTTCTTTATTTTTCAGTTGATATCAGCTATGGGAAAATTATCCAGTACTTTATAAATGTTCGATAATGTTTCCTTGGGGATGGAGGAGGTGTACCTTACCAACTGACACCTGATTCCAGAGGAAGTACGAAACTGGCAGTGTAGACGGCACACTGCACGTTAAGGGGTATTTTCTTCAGGAACAAGTTTTCCACTTTAGACAAGAATTTTGTAATGGCTACCCAAAAATTATCTAGGTGGAAACATTCTACAAGAAAAGCTCCTGTGCCTTCCTAAGGGAACTCTGCTCTAAAGTTGGGGCTTTTGACGTGAACATTTTTTCCCATCTAGTTACCCAGAGTTTCCAAGTAAAAGACCTGTGTGAACCGTGCATAGCATAGCCTGATTCTCAGAGTGCTTTCCTTCTCTAATTACAGGTGGCCTCAGTGAGCACTATCCATGGTACGTATTCTGGAATCACTCACTGGCTGTTAGAATAAATTATATAGGAAATGTGGAGCTTAACAGCTGGCTTTTGTCTGAAGATCCTCCATGATCTTCAGATGGGAATGAGGTGGAAATAAGGATGTGGGGTATAGAAAAAAAACTGGTCTTTCAGGTGACAAACGCTTTTTATCTATGTATAGTTCCTGGGAACCCGTGTTCCCATTAGGTTGTGTTGGGGGGTGAGTATTAGGGCCAGGCTGGGGGACAGTGACCTATATGCAAGTCTGAATGATTTGCTTGTGAATATATGTCTGTGTATTTGCCCTAGGAAAAAAGTGTTGTGTTTACCCAGCACAACTCCAATGCCATTTTTCTTAATTAAAAATATCAGACCACATACTTTACTTAACATTAGTTCAAACCTTATCACAGCCACGTGTCATGGGCTTGTTTATTGAACCCACATACCAGATGGAGAAACTAAGCCACAGAAGTAAATGTGCCCTGGCTTACTTCCTACGAAGTGAAGAGCCAGCATTACTCACACGATGTCGAAGATCTGAACTACAACCTCTATTTATTAGCCAGTGAAGAGATCACTATTCACCATGCAAGGGAGTCCCCGCACCCCTCTATGCCTGGAATTACCCAAGCCTGCAGAGATCCCACTTGCCATCCCTCACATAAGAGAGCCTCAGTGATCTCATAATCCAGGTAGCTACCTAGGCATCTTCCTGCAGGTTTCACATAGTCCTTAGTGGGAAACCAACATAGAAAGCCCATGGTTCTGATCCAATCACGGGTTCTGAAACACCAAGGAAGGCACTAAGTAGGACAATATGGTGCCTGACTGTCATACCTGGGTCTCTCCTCAAGACATGGCTCAAGTCCAGTAAGAATCGGGGAGATGCTTTAGAGTCTTGGACAAAGTTATCACCTCAAGCCCTCTGAGCTACACACTTTAGGGATCATGACCATTAAGTACTCAAATTACCACTTGGTTGTTGCCCGGGTGTCTGTCACCCTTGTGGCAATTCTCCTGTGAAGCTGGCTTGGAGAGCCTCCGTGCTGGAACCCTGCCTAGCTCCTGAATGGACCCTCCCTGTGTTAGTTGGTGGGTGCAGGCATGGGTGTCAGGACACTCAGTGGATTTACACACAGCGTTGAAGACTAAGGCTGGGCTTCATTATTTACACAGTTTCAATAATTGATCATCTTCATAATGTAAAATCAATGATTTACTACACTAGAATACTATCCCTAGTATTGAATCTTGTCTCTCAATAAAGGGTGGCTTAAAGTCACATGAGAGGTTTTATTCAACTGATGATACATGCCACAGCAGCAGTTAAGGCATTCATTTGAAAAGTCTTTTCTATAAACTTATGTGTGACCCTGAAAGGGAAAAATAAAAGACATGATTAGCTCCCCTGTGCAATGTTTCTGCTACATGCATGATGGAGGACAGTTACACAGGAAGTTGATGGAGGGAACAGAGCCAAAGGATTGGACAGGTCCATTGAACCCGTAAGACGATGGCGAGCTTAGTGAATGAGACTGGTCATTTTAGGTGAAATGTTGCCCATTGTGTTCTTTGCATGATTCCCAGTAGTCCCTTCCGTTGCTCATTAACCAGGCCACTGTTGCTAAAATCCTTACTCAAAGATGACAAAGCTTTGTAATAACATAAAAGCTTGTAACGTTGTGATAGCTCAAATTTTAGAAAATACTGAGGGCTTTTGCCTGAGACCTGGATGACCTAGTTGTGTAAGAATGGGGGGTTCCTCTGAAGACTATTGGACTTCTGAGAAGCAAGGTCTAAGTTGTCTCTGTGATACGGAGTCACCCTTAAAGCCGGGGACATGGTTGTCTCTAAGCCACGCACAGGGCTCTGAGAAAGGAAGACGAGGTCTCTTCAAACAGGCATGTGGGTCTCCATTTCTGGATTTAGGATTTCTCTGAGAGCAATCGGGGGTCACAGAAGAATGCAGAGAAATAAATAATGTGGGTAATACACATGTTTATAGTATCTAGAAGAAAACATCAAGATGTACATTTAAAAAAATCTAGAGTTTTGACAAAGACAACTAAAAATATAAGAATCTTTAAAACTGACAATGCAAATATCAGGACCATGTGGCTTCCTTTTATTTCTACAAAATAGTAAAATAAACATAACACCAATCTTGTGAAGACACTTCCAGAGAATACACAGAGTAGGCACAGCCTTATTACTTGGTTGTTTCCAGAGAATCTTGGTTGTACTCCTGCAATAACAGACATTACAGAAAAGGGGAAGGACAGAAACGTTTTTCTGAAGGTAGATGTCAAACTCTGAAAACAAAAATTAGCAATCTAGCCTCAGACATTTTTTTTCAGAAAGGAAGAAAAATGGGATTTTATGGGGGGATTTCCATGGGGTTCATGGGGAGAGAATCAGCGGCTTTCTGAGATCACTGTTAAAGAGGTGGGAGAAGAGAGGCAGGCCACTGGGTTCATGGAAGGGACATTTGGTGACAGAAAAAGAAGAGCTTGGGTGAACGTCAGAGTGGGCTATGGAGAGGTCTCTCTAAGAAGAGACAGGACTTTGTCCTCTGCCACAATAGGGTCTAGGGATGGATGTGGAGTTTGTAAATTAGAAACTGAATTTTGATGTGAAAAGAATGAGACGAGAAAGCGCACACCCATTGCTGGTGCAGCCACTGCCCATTGTTAGCCAGACCTTATTACAGGCGGCTCTGATCAATAGTCAAGGAGGCATTCAGAGTTGCAGACTTAATTAATTAAACCACCAAAGCACCAGCCCACATGGCCACTTTTCCAGTTAATTCACAGTAGCTTGTGTATTCAGGTTTGATCAGTGGAAGGGAAGTTACTCTTTGCAGACCCATCTTTTGACAGTTACTTTGCAATGTCAGAAGGTCTGAGCAGTCTTGGGAGGCAAGCAGACACTGGGCCCTCAGTGTAGTCACTGGAGGAGATGGTCACTGAGGGGCAGCTGACAGGGTAAATAGAGGGGGAGGAAGGCCACAAAGATGACAGCCTTTAAATAAACTGTCATATTGGGAGGGATGTGAAAGACAGAGAAAGGAGGATTCTTTATAGTGAAGGACCTCTCCTTAACTCGGGCATCTTTTCCATAGCATCACCTGTGTCCACCCACACACTTCGGGCTAGGAGGACTGGAGAAACACAGTGAAGGGGTCTCTTGGGTCTGTGGCCCAGGGCATGATGTAGGGCTGTCAGTTGTTCAGGAATCTCTGTCTCTAAGGAACCAAATACATTTCCCATCCCAGATCCTTCACTCATCAGGGTCGGGCTTCTGCTCGTCCCTTATCATCTCTAATGTCAGCATCCTCAAGTGTAAAATCTCAGCCATGATCCCTCCTCTGCCCTCCCTGCGGGGCTGATGTTCTCCTTACGCCATAAGGCATCATGCTCACATAAAAGCTGAACAGTAAACCATGCTCCACTGCTCCGGAGCCATCCAAGCACCCTCTCCGTATTCAGCCACTACTAAGTGTCCAGCTTATTCCTCCTGGTACTTAGTAAACACTGAGACAACACTACTGAACTACCAGTCCTCTTTAAGGTTTTCCTGCATTTAGTGACTTTTTAGCCTCATACTGTGATACGAAGAAGTAGGGCCTGTAAGTATTGGCAAAATTGCATTATGACAGTGCAGAGAACTGAGGGCAGGAGGACGGCATGAGCTTGCCAGGTCCACGTGGCTTAGTGGAATTTGGATCTGGGCCCCCGCTCTGCAGCAGCCCCACATGCAGCCAACCTGCTGTATTCTCTTCTCCAGGAAGGCACTGCCCATACAGTCGGTCTGATAGGGATGTTGCGTGTTCACCAAACTCCATGATCTTCCTGAAACCCGACTTTGAGTCAGCGGGCTCTGCATGGAAGCCTGTAAAGAACAGGATCATAAATTTAAACTTGGAACAGATTATCACTATTTTCCCTCTGTCAGCAAGATGTCAACAGCCCTCTCTATTGTAAATGCATTAACCAGCATCTTTTCTGATAGAGGTTTTAAGAAGATACAGCGTGTACTCCACCAGGCATGGGAAGCATCGCGGCTTCTGGGTAAAGAAGCAGATGTACCCACAGGAAGGTACTGTGGAAGTTCATTAATTAAGTAGATTCAGGAATCGCAATTGTGGGGAGTATTCAGTGTTCCATACGTAAGAGGAAACGATGATGAGAGTAAGCCATATTTTTTAATGTGTCAGAAGTATTGCTAGTCAGTAAGTGTTGCTACAACCACAGAAGTAAATATCCACTTAAATGTCAATTTTGGTTCATGTTTAGTGATAGACAGTGTTTCAAGCTAATGTCTAGAACTTACCTGGTTGTTAAACATTAGCATAGATCTCCCTGAAAGAGTGGTGCTATATTATTATTTTTAAATTCGTATATTTCTTTAACTGGAGTTTTAAATTGACATAAAAAATGAGCATATGGCTGCGCATTGTGGCTCACACCTATAATCCCAGCACTTTAGGAGGCCAAGGCAGGTGGATCCCTGAGGTCAGGTGTTGGAGACCAGCCTGGCCAACATGGTGAAATGCCGTCCTACTAAAAATACAAAATATTAGCCAAGCGTGGTGGCAGGCACCTGTAATCCCAGCTACTTAGAAGGCTGAGACAGGAGAATCGCTTGAACCCGGGAGGCGGAGGTTGCAGTGAGCTGAGATTGTGCCATTGCACTCCAACCTGGGTAACAAGATTGAACCTTTGTGAAAAAAAAATTGAGCATGTGATACACAAAGTTCCGGTATTATTCTGTCCCCCCAAGCCCACTTCATGATATCACCTTTTATTAACATCTTACATTACTGTGGTACATTTGCTGAAAGTAGTGAGAAAATATTGACACATTATTATCTGAAGTCTATCATTTGCATAATGTTTATTCTTTCTGTTATACATTTATATGAAGTTTGAAATATCTATAACATTATGTTCACCATTATGGTGTTGTAAAAAACATGTCCACCTCCCTAAAAATTCCCTCTTCTCACTCATTAATCTCTGTCCTCTTTCTCCAGAAACCTTGGCAACTATTAATATTTTTATTGTTGCTTCAGTTTTGCCTTTTCCAGAATGTCATATAGTTGGAATCATATGTTACGTAGCTTTTCCAGATGAATTCATTTCACTAAATCGATGTATGTTTAAGCTTCCTTTATGTCTTTTGTATGCCTTAATGGCATTAAATGGCACATCAAATCACCAAATAATATTGCATTAAATGGATTTTTGTCTTTTTATTCACCTCTTGAAGAATTTGATAGATTTCATAAGAGAAACCATCTGGGTCTGGTGCTTTTTTTTCCCCAGCATGCTCTTAATGTGAATTCAACTTACTTAATAGACATAAGCTTATTCAGATGATCTGGGTTTCTAGTGTGACCTTGGGAAGATTGCTTTTCAAGGAATTAATACATTTCACTGAGGTTATCAAACTGTGGTCATAGAATTGTTCATAAGATTCCTTGATTATTCGTTTAATGCCAACAGTTCAGTAGAAATGGGTCCTCTTTTATTTGTGAAATTGGTAATTTGTGTTATCTTTTTTTCTTTGTTAGCCTGCGTAGATTTTCATTAATTGTAAGCAGCATCCCAAAGAACCAGCTTTTGGTTTTATTGATTTTCTGATGATTTCAGTGTTTTAATTTTACTGACTTCTGTGATGTTATTACTACTTCTACTTGCTTTACATTGCATTCATTTATTTTCTACACTTTCTTGATAGAAACATAATATTATTGATTTTAGATCTGGTGATTTTTAATATATTGCATCCAATGCTATGAATTTCCCTCTAAGAACTGCTTTTGTTACATCCAGAAAAATTGTCAAGTCATATTTTCATTTAGTGAAATTCAAGGTATTTTTAATTTTGATACTTCTTTTTTGACATGAGTTATTTAAAAGTGCATTGCTAATTTGCAAATATTTGGGGATCTTCTGGCTCTCTTACAGTTGTTGATTTTTTGTTGTCAGGTGTGTGTTGCAAAAGCGGTCATCTATCTCATCTTGCCACCACGCAAGGTGGCCCAGGATGTGGGCACTCCCTGAGTGAATCTCTGGCAATATACCAACCTGATGTAGTCTGCCTCCTTCTGTAGTCTGACCTTGCCTTCTGCTTAGAAAGGGCCATTCTCAGTTCCGGCAGGGAGTTTTCCCAACATTGAGAAGATGACATTCTTACTCCCCAATGCAGCCTGCACCTGTGGACCGTGGTCAGCAGACAGGACAGAGGCCCTCAGTAGACAGAGCTCAGTGGGGTCTCTGACTGAAGTGCATCTTCAGAGTCTGCACCCACCGCCTGTGACCAAGGGCAGGCTCTGTGTCTTACAGATATATATATATATATATATATATATATATATATATATATATATGTATACATATATTTGGACTCTGACTTCCTTCATGTAGTATACCATGTTTGAAGTTAATTGATGCTTTAGCACATAGTGGTAGTGTGTCTTCCTTCATAGTCTGCTGTGTTTATTCATACAGATAATGTTTATTCATTTATCATTTGATGGACATTTATTTTTTATTTTTTTTTTTTTATAAGGAGTAATGAAGCTTTGAGCATTCATATACAGTCATATAATGCATAATGACATTGTGGTCAATTTTTCTTTTTTTTTTTTTTGAGACCCAGGCTGGAGTGCAGTGGCACGATCTTGGCTCACTGCAACCTCCACCCTCCACCTCCTGGGTTTAAGCGATTCTCATGCCTCGACTTCCTGAGTAGCTGGGACAAGCAGCACATGCCACCACACCCGGATAATATTTGTATTTTCAGTAGAGATAGAGATTTGCTGTGTTGGCCAGGCTAGTCTCAAACTCCTGGCCTCAAGTGATCCACCCACTTCTGCCTCCCAGAGTGCTGGGATTATAGGTGTGAGCCACCGTGCCCAGCCTAATTTTTTTTAAGAACTAGAGAACTATTTTTGTAAACTAACTTTGCCAATTTCTAGCCCTACCATAGTGCACAGCACTAATTTTCACTGTACAATATATGGTATGCCCCAACATGTAAGAAATGATAACAGTAACACATAAAGATTAATATAAAACAAGACTGTCATTGTTGCTATCATCTTTGTCAAATTCTCTAAACAATCTAAGAGTATATTTTTATATAAATGTGCTTAGCAACATAGCTGGAAAAAGCATTATTAGTTACATGTATTAGTAACAAAGACATACATTTTAAGGGGTAAAAACACTTGTACTAAAAACACAATGTCAGAATTAATATAAAAATTCTGCTGGTCACATTTGACTATTTAATTGCCTGGGGCAGTGTTTTGTAGACAAATGAGCACCTATGGAGCACCTGAAGTTGGGGGGAATCAATGAAACTTGAGTTTCAAAGTTATCTGGGTTTAAAGTGTGAAACTTTGTTGGAGGACACACACCTTGTGTGAGCGAGATGCCTCTGTGTGTGTGGATGTGTTGGAGGTACAGCATAATGGTGGCTTCCTCCAGAAAGGGACATTTGGGGTGGCTTCATTCCATCTAGACAACACAGCCTGAGGTGACATGGCCATGAATGGAGGTGCAATGGACAGTAGCTGAGAGGATCAGTCCTGACAAGGGCCAAGGTGAAAAACCTGGGAGCCCCTTCACGTGCAAAGTCTTCAGGTGAAAATGGAGGTGGTTGCAGGAAATACTGAGATAGATCAGCAATGCACGGGGGAGATAGTTTTTGGCCCTGCGGAGCGAGAAGTGTGGATTCTCAAGTTTTCTCCTGACTCCATTAATTTCTCTTCCAATGCAGAGTTCTTCAATAACAGAATTCCCAACCTCCCTGAGAGACTAGAGGAGCTTCGGCCCACTCTTGAAGGTAAACGAAGGCAGACAGCAAGTCTGGCAGCTGGGCTTGGCTGTGCGTGTTTTCGGTTGTGGGAAAATACACGTAACACAATATTCATCATTTTAACCTTTTAACCAAAGTGTTCACTCAGTGGCATTCAGCATATTCACAGTGTTGCATAACCAACACCACTGTCTACACCCAAAATTTTGATTATTTCTTATAAAACCTTGTATGCAATAAGCAATATAGTACCTTCTCTTATTTCCAGCCCATGGTAATTCCTATCCTAGCTTCTCTTGTATGAATTTGATTATCCTAGGCACTTCATATAAGTAAAATTATACAAGATATCCCTTTTGTGCCTGGCTTATTTCACTAAGCATAATGTTTTCAGTGTCCACCTATGTTGTGTCATCTATCAAAACTGTTCCTTTTTCACAGGTGGATGATGCAACATTGCCTGTAGACCACCTTGTTTTAGATACGCTCGTTTGTTTGCTGAAAGTTGGGTTATTTCCATATTTTGGTGCCTGTGAAAAGTGATGCTATGAACATTAGTATAGAAATGCCTATTTGATTTCCGTTTTCTATTATTTGGGGTATATGCCTAAGAGTAGAATTCCTGGGTCCAATGGGAGTTTTATATTTAACCTTCCATGCCACTGCAAACTGTTTTTCACAGTGGCTGCAACTTTATCCACTTCTACCAGCGATGTATCAGGGTTACAATTTCTTTACATCCTTGTCCACACTCATTTTCTTTTAAATCATCCTAGTAGGTGTATATTGGCATCTACTTGTGTTTTTCATTTGCATTTCCCTAATGACTAATCATGCTGAGAAGTTTTTCCTGTGCGATTGTCTGTGTGTGTTTCTTCTTTAGGGAAATATATGTTCAAGTCTTTTGCCCATTTTTAAGGAGTTGTCTGATTTTTATTTAGTTTGTTTGTTGTTGTAGATTTTGAGGATAAAATACATAAAATATATAAAATATAAAATATATTTTATATATTTTAAAATATATACTAAATTTTAGTGTCTTACAAGATAAATGATTTGTAAGTATTTCCCCCTTTATGTAGAGCTTCAGATGCACAAACTTCATTAATGTGTGTGAAATCCTCAGCAGTTGGCCT
This sequence comes from Saimiri boliviensis, assembly GCF_048565385.1. Classification (NCBI taxonomy): domain Eukaryota; kingdom Metazoa; phylum Chordata; class Mammalia; order Primates; family Cebidae; genus Saimiri; species Saimiri boliviensis. The sequence continues at coordinate 24,613,986 of NC_133469.1, read as the reverse complement.
CAAACAGATAAGACTGAAGCAATATTTTAGGAATAGTTGAAAGTATTATCACCGCAAGATATCACCATAACCAAATCCTGCAAGCTAAATGTAAGGCACAATGACAAATAAGGAAGCAAAGAACCATTCGGTGATGAATTCACCATACTTGTTGCAACAACTGTTTCTACTGCAGGGTTAAAACATACCAGCATTCAACCCACGCCTCCTCTCTTGAAATACACAGTCCTGCATTGGCTGGCCTGAACAAGCATAGATATTCTCCATACTCAATTAACGTGCATGGATGACAAAGAAAAGGAGGTCTGGATGAAAAGATATTGTGTGATTAATAATTATGCTTTAATTAATTTTGAAGGATATAATTTCAGTATTTCTAATTCTCCCATCAGCAGTTATAACAAAGGATTAGTGAATAAATACAAGACACTGTTTTGCCTAGAATTGAATCCAATCTGTCTATTAAACTTTGCTTTTATTCAAGTGCAAAATGCTAAAACACATAACTGCAGTGACAGCCAGTGTGGATCCACAGAGGTAAAAATGGCCTTGGGACATAAATCCTACAAGCTAATATTGTTTTATCGTAGAGAAATAGTTATCTGGGTTTCAAACCCCGTGGTATGAGCAATGGGACTCTCATCAAATTATAGCGTGTGCTTCAGTACCATTTGTAAACTGACTCATTCCTGTTGCCTTAAGTTGCCATTAGCAAAATGCCAGGGACTCTGTTTCTTGCTCCTCGGCTCCTCGTTCTTGCCTGTCTTTCCATGAGGGAAGATTTTCTAGCAGCAGCTCAAGCTGTGCTGTTGATGAAACACATCCACACACTCTCCTGTTGTCCACGTTAAGCAGAGTTCCCTGAATAGCTCATGAACAAAAGCATCTATGACTAACGGTTGCTCTGTGCCTTTCTAGCCTCTGAGGAGTCCCCAGCTCACGACGGCAGAGGAGATGCAGAGAGGCCGGTCGACGTGTGGGTAAGATTGCCTTGCTTTCCCTGAAATACAGATGTTCCTTTCTTGGCATCTTTCTTTTTCAATTAACTTTGCATGTGAAAAAATGATAATGTACATTACAGATATTAAATGCAGTTTTCTGAGGGGGTGGCAGAAGTGACTCTTAGCAACTGATATGTAATCCAAAATGGTATTTGCATGTGACGGCTCCAGGTTGTAGATTGCATCCTTGCGGTCCTTGTCCATGGAAGCAACGTATTCTCCTTGGATTCAGGGTTTTGACTTGCCAAGCTACATAGACCTGAGAGATATATAACGCCTAGGAGAAGCCGACGTCTTTTCCAACGTGTATCCCACCCTTGTTTTGGGAGCCTTGGAGTTGACCACTTTCTGATCAAGTTTTCAATAGTCACTGAGAGAAACAGAGCCTTGTGCAAGCAATCCACAACACGACGTACTCCTCACAAAGCTTTGTTTCCGTGTTGCAGGTGAAGCCGGTGGTCCCTCTGAGGTGTGATTCTAGTAAGTATTCTGGAATTACTTGCTGAGAAAAAAAACCTGGATGCCAAGAAAGGTGTGGCATCGTTGCTGGTTTCAATGTGAAGAGCCACCCTGATTCTGGGATTGTGATAGGAATAAGCATCGCGGAAGTGTTTTTCAAAAACTGAATTCCCCAGGGAAAAAGTATGGCCACATTTTGAAAAATTATGGCCAAAGCAGCTGCTTTTGGGTGGCACTGAGTTGGGTGCGTGAGGATTGGCGGTGTCTCGTGTGAGGCTGCATCATGTGATGTGAATGTGGAGCTTCTGTGCAGGAGAGGCTGTGTGTGTTCTCAGGAGAGACTTCCCGTTTACACAGCCCATTCGCCAGTGTCCACTTCTAAAAACTAAAATCCAGCCCCACTCTACTCTGTCTGTACAGTGACTCCTCCACCCTCACCAGAGCCATTGATTATCCTCACTGCTCAGGTGGAGACCCTGAAGGGCCAATGAGTGATCCCAGCTCCCGAACTCCTGAATGAAAAAGTGAAAACACAAACCCAGGAGTATGGGCCTGTGCTGACACTGGCAACTACTGGCATGCTCTTAGTCAGGGGGTGTTCGCCACCACGCAGGGAGTCCAGCATTCATGTATAAGCCCTAAGGAGGTCCCAGACACTGCCCATCATTTTAAAGTGGCCTCTGTGGTCACACAACCCAGGGAAGTTGTAGGCCCATCTCCCCACAGACGGGCATAGCCATCAGTGTCAAAAGCACAAAGAGGGGCCAGGCGTGGTGGCTTATGCCTGTAATCCAAGCACTTTGGAGGCCAAGGTGGGCAGATCACCTGAGGTTGAGAGTTCATGACCAGCCTGACCAACATGGTGAGACCCCATCTTAAAAAAATAAAATAAAAAAACACAAAGATCCCCAATTATTTGGGTCAGCTCACAGATCCTTTTATTTTTTTTTTAACTTTTCTTTTTTTTTTTTTTTTTTGAGATGGATTCTCTTTCTATCACCAGGCTGGAGTGCAGTGGTGTGATCTCAGCTCACTGCAACCTCTGCCTCCGGGGTTCAAGCGATTCTCCTGCCTCAGCCTCCCGAGTAGCTGGTGGGACTATAGGCGCACACCACCATGCCCAGCTAATTTTTGTATCTTTAGTAGAGATGGGGTTTCACCACATTGGCCAGGATGGCCTCGATCTTTTAACCTTGTGGTCGGCCCAACTTGGCCTCCCAAAGTGCTGGGATTACAGGCATTAGCCACTGTGCCCAGCCTTTTTTAAACTTTCATTTTAAGTTCAGGGGTACATGTGCAGGATGTGCTGGTTTGTTATGTAAATGCGTGTCATAACAGATCATTTCATCATCCACATGCTAAGCCTACTATCAGTTATTTTCCTGATCCCCCCCCTCCTCCCACCGTCCACCCTCCAGCAGGCCCCCAGCCCACAGATTCTAAGAGGACTGGGGGACTGTGCAGGCCAGTGCGGCCCACTTCAGTTGTGAAGTTAATTTGCTCGGCAACTGGCCAAAGCCTATAAGGATTAGTGATGTATTTTAGTAGATTTAGTAGTAGTATCTTCCCAAGCCCTAAAATGCTCAAGCCCTGCCAGCTGAAAATGGTGAGGAGAGGGACAGGCAGGAACTCTGTGCAGCACTTGGGTGGTAGCCTGGTTTCCATCCCCTCGTGGCAACTCGCTTGTGCATGCGGGTTGAAGACCCTCAGCCTCAACCCAAGCCTCCTCCTGGGCTGTTTCACCAGCCCAGGTGAAACAAAACGCTGCTTTGAAGCAAGTGTAAATATCACACAACAGGTAAATGCAGAACAGCCCGGTCTCACAAGTTGTAAAGAAGACGGTCGCAATTTCACTGGACTTCAACGTGGGTAGAAGACAGGAGGGAACTCTGCCACTGAACCACAGCAGAGTTCAAGGCCACTTGTAGACATTTTGTGTGACAGAAGGTGGCCTTTAGCTACTAAGCAAAGGCTGCTGTTTCTCAGTTCTCTCCTGTTCATCTTCTTGGTCATCCTTCTTCCGCAATGGAAAATAGCCCAAGCAAAAGGCAGTTTCAGCATTAATCCGACCAAGGTTTTGTGAAGTTTATGATCATTCAGATAATCAGTGCAGCCCTATCTGCCTACCAGCCCCACTACCCCTGCTCTGTGTTGGTCATTTAAAAAACATTTTGGTCTGCTTCTTATGTGCTAGATTTTCTGGAGACCACAAAGTAAATGAGATAGAATCCTAGAATTTTTTTTTTTTTTTTTTTTTTTAAGACAGGGTTTCACCATGTGGGTCAGGCTGGTCTTGAACTCCCAACCTCAGGTGATCCACCCACCTTGGCCTCCAAAGTGTTTGGATTACAGGCGTGAGCCACCACACCGGGCCATCTTTATGTTGACAGCTAAGTTAGATTTAACATAACTGACAACAATTAACATTTCTGATTTCTTGTAAAGATATTTTGTATGTCTGAATGCATGCCGAATATAAGGTGGTTAACAGCAACAACAAAAAAATCACATTTGTACTCCCGGAAGGCTTTTCGTGAATTTGTCAAATTCTATTTTTTTTATATTTCCCCATTTCACTGGATAATGCATATCTGGACCTGGAAACTGATTCCCACTGCGGAAAGTGTTCTGAGTCATGTCCCTTAGCTTCACTAGTGCAGGTCCACCCGGGAGGGCGGCCCACCATCAGCTCGGCCCATGCGGTGACCAGCCACCTTCATGCACCACACCAAGCAAGCTCCATGGGTGATTCAGTCTCCACCACCAGGGCACTGACCTCTGCTCCGTGTTCTCCTAGTTCCCCTTGAGGATGCTGACAAAGACATTGCTAATGAAGATGCTGTGGAAGGTATCACCAATGAAGAAGCTGTGAAAGACATTACTAACGAGTGTGTTCTAGAAGACATCACTAGCGAGGATGATGTGGAAGATCTTGTAGAAGACATCACTAATAAAGACGCCAGAGAAGATATCTCTGAAAAAGAAGATGCCCACGTAAGAATAAGACACTTTTCTTTGTCTTGAAGAGAAATGTTATTTTCCTGGCTTCTTTCCAATCAGATATAGATAAAAACATCTGCCAATGTGCATTATTAATGACTTCTGCAATTCCCTTGGTGCAGTGGTATTGATTGGCAGCCTCGCGCCAACCCGTGCCAGGCACACTGGGGCATGGTAGATGGCAGCATCCGCGATCCACTGCAATGCAGAGGTGTTTCCCTCCACAACAGTGTCCCCGTGGATTAAGAATTGTGAAACTGCCAATCTAAATATACTTTAAAGATAAATTCTCTGGGAAAAGGTCTTGCCTTTTCCATAGGTGTCCTCTGTGCTAGTTTGGGGGGACTTCAACCTTTGACTCAATCACTATACCCCTTGTAATTTTCTGAAGTTGTTGAGAGAATATCAGATCTGTGTGACATGCATGGCATCAGCTCGCCCCCCCCCACTCAATGTTTTCTTTTCTATAATTGCAGACACCGTATGTCTTGGAGACTGGTATGTACCCTGAAATAACTCACTTTCTGAGGGAAAATACACTGTCTCTAAGGTACAGAAACCTGATTCTGGGATCTTTTTGGGAAGGATGATTTGGGGTCTGGTGAGAGCAAATGATTTTGCAAGTATAGAACAATGCCCAGAGAGGCTGTAGGAATATCTGTATGCCCAGAGAAAACACCAGGGGATGCTGTGCAAAACAGCATGGCTTCAGCTGGAGTAGGAGGAGTGGGTGGACCGCTCTCTAATGACTTACCTGATGTTTGTGTTTCCAAAGATTTGGTTCTTGAGAGCCTGTCCGAGGACGACTTTTCAGGTGGGTAAAACTACATTCCACGTAGGATCCGATGGGAGAGGGTTCACAGGGACTTCAGGGTATCCATGCTGCCTGGGAGGCTGAGAGAGGGGGCATGAAATCAAAAAGAAAAAGGAAATATGTGTAAAATTGGGTTTGGTCTTTTCTAAGTTGATTGCCATAATAGTAAGAACTGGCCCTTTGGGCTGCGAGGGTGCCGTGTTATCTAAAGGGGATCTTTCCCAAAACACCTGGCCTTTCCCTTCCTGTCTCTGCCAAACACCACAGCCTTTGAGTGGGGTTCATCAGCACTCCCTGGGCTTGTGCAAAAGAGGTTTGGGGTTGAATCAAGTGCCACCCATGGTGAACAGAATCTGAGGGACACAACCCTCTCGCAGGGACTGACTTGAACCTGGAGACAAAGTTCTCCTGGTGCGTGCCCAGGGGTGCAGGAGAAATTAACAGTCATCCTCTGAACGTTTAGGACTTTAAAAAGCAGTCATGTTTCCATCCTCATTGTTGACCCCTAGATTAAAGGGATCTCCCGGGGTGAGTGACGGAGGCGGGATCGGACCTGGCAGTCTGACGGCAGCACCTGTGTTCCTTTGCACTGGGCCATGGAAGATATTACACACATCGGTGAGAACGAGGAATTGAGGCTAACCACATCTGAAATTGAGATGGGCCTTGAGTCATATAAATGGATTGGAAAAGATGGATTTTACCACCGTATTGAAAGAAACCATTTATTTCTCACTCCAGCAGGATGAATGGTTTTCAGTATTCACTTGCCTGCTCATTGACTCTTACTGTAGATCAGGAGGTGGCAGGCAGCCCCTGCCCTCCACCGGTTGTAGGCTGGGGGCGTCTTCCACAGCTGGACATTTCATCCACGGCTGGAGGTGTCTTCCACGGCTGGGGGCATCTTCCACGGCTGGACATTTCATCCACATCTGGGGGCGTCTTCCATGGCTGAACACTTCATCCACAGCTGGGGACGTCTTCCACGGCTGGGGGCATCTTCCACGGTTGAACATTTCATCCACGGCTGGGGGCATCTTCCACGGCTGGACACTTCATCCACAGCTGGTGGCGTCTTCCACGGCTGGACACTTCATCCACAGCTGGTGGCGTCTTCCATGGCTGGACACTTCATCCACAGTTGGTGGTGTCTCCAAGGCTGGACACTTCATCCACAGCTGGTGGCATTTTCCACGGGTGGACACTTCATCCACAGCTGGTGGTGTCTCCAAGGCTGGACACTTCATCCACAGCTGGGGGTGTCATCCATGGCTGAGCACTTCAATCATGGCTCAGCACTTCATCTACGGCTGGGATATCATCCACGGCTGGGCACTTCATCCACGGCTGGGATGTCATCCATGGCTGAGCACTTCATCCACGGCTGAGGACTTCATCCACGGCTGGGATATCATCCACAGATGAGCACTTCATCTACGGCTGGGATATCATCCATGGCTGGGCACTTCATCCACGGCTGGGCACTTCATCCACGGCTGGTTTCCCGATCTGTATCTGAGCCACAAATACAGATTATTGAATAAGTAATAATTTTATTGAGTTCCACCTGTATGGTTTTTGTTTCAAAAGTTGTTTGTTAATAATCTGATGAAATAACTAAACCAAAATATCCCCCTTTTAATGATTTCTTTGTGTCAATATAGAAAAAGCTGTTTTAAGAAAACAGATGCCTCTGTCTGTGTTTGTGAACAGGAGTGTTGGATCTAAAGCCTTTCTCTGGTAGCTCTGCAGGAAGATTGCCCCACCTCACCCTTGCTTTCTGCGGGTTCCAGAGGCTTCCATTTGAAAGGAGCATCTCTCCCCACTCTGCCTCACCCCACACCAGCTCTCCTGTACCCACTGGCTTTCTAAATGCTTTCTTCCACCTTCACCTCATTGAATTCGAGACTTTGGAGAATAGTCAAAAATTATAAAAATGTGAGAGTGCGTGATCTTGAAATCCCTGCTGTAATCTTTATAAGGGAATCTGCTGTTATAAGGGAATCTGCTGGAAACTATTAGTTAATGTTTTAAATAAACCATCCCTTACTTAACACTAGAATATCAAGCCTTTTTTTTTTTTTTTTTTTTTTTTTTTTTAAGAAGAGAGAATGGGGAGGAAAGGTGGGGCAGAAGGAAAGGAGATTAGATTTTTTTTTTTTTTAATAAGAAGAAAAAGAATAAATAAGAAAGAGAAAGAGGAAGAGGGAGAGAGGATGGGGGTATTGCTTTATTGCCCGGGCTAGAATGCAGTCTAAATATGGGTATGCCTATAATTGTCCTTAATAATGGAGACATAAAAGAAAATGAGGGAAGAGAATAACAAACAAGGAGCCAACCTACATTTCGTTTAAACTTCTAAGTTGATATGATGTGGTACTGATAAGAGTGTATATTTTGTGTATTTAAAGTGGAGAGTTCTATAAATGTTAATTACGTTTACTTGCTCTAGATCTGAGTTCAAGTCCTGGATATCGTTGTTAATTTTCTGTCTCATTGATCTGTCTAATATTAATGTTGAAGTCTCCCACTATCATTGTGTGGGAGTCTAAGTCTCTTTATTAGTCTTGTATGTCTGGGTATTCCTGTATTGGGTGCGTATATATTTAGGATCTTTAGCTCTTCTTGTTGTTGCATTGATCCTTTTATCATTATATAATGTCCTTCTTTTCTTCTTTTGATCTTTGTTGCTTTAACGACTATTTTATCAGAGGCAAAAATTGTAACTTCTGCTTTTTATTTATATATTTTAGCTCTCTGTTTGGTTGGTAAATCTTTCTCCATCCCTTGTTTTGAGTCTTTGTGTATCCTTGAATGTGAGATGGGTCTGGATGCAGCATACCGATGGGTTTTAGTTTTTTATTCAAATTGCCTGTCTGTCTTTGGATTGGGGGAATTTAGTCAATTTAAATTTAGAATTAATAATGATATATGTGAGTTTAATACTGCCATTTAATATTAGCTGGCTATTTTGCCCATTAGTTGATGTAAATTCTTCATTATATCGATGCTCTTTTTGGTATTTTTTAGAAAGGCTGATACTGTTTGTTCCTTTCTATGTGTAGTGGTTCTTTCAGAAGCTCTTGTAAAGCAGGCCTGGTGGTGATGAATTCTCTGAGTGCTTGCTTGTTCACAAAAAACTTTATTTTTCCTTCACTTATGAAGCTTAGTTTGGCTGGATGTGAAATTCTGGGTTGAAAGTTCTTTTCTTTAAGGATGTTGAATATTGGTCCCCACTCTCTTCTGGCTTGCAGGGTTTCTGCTGAGAGATCTGCTGTAAGTCTGATAGGCTTCCCTTTGTGGGTAACCTGACCTTTCTCTCTGGCTGCCCTTAGTATTTTCTCCTTCATTTCAACCCTGGTGAATCTGACGATTATGTGCCTTGGAGTTGCTCTTCTTGAGGAATATCTTTGTGGTGTTCTCTGTATTACCTGGAGTTGAATATTATCCTGCCTTACTAGGTTGGGAAAATTTTCCTGAATAATATCCTGAAGCATATTTTCCAGCTTGGATTCATTCTCTTCGTCACATTCAGGTACACCTATCAAGCGTAGATTAGGTCTTTTCACATAATCCCATATTTCTTGGAGACTTTGCTTGTTCCTTTTTATCCTTTTTTCTCTAATCTTGTCTTCTTCTTTTATTTCATTGAGTTGGTCTTCGACCTCCGATATCTTTTCTTCTGCTTGATCAATTCGGCTGTTAAAACTCGTGCATACTTCACGTAGTTCTCGTATTGTGTTTTTCAGCTCCATCAATTCACTTATTTTCTTCTCTAAATTGTGCATTCTTGTTAACATTTCGTCAAACCTTTTTCAAAGTGCTTAGTTTCTTTAGATTGGGTTTGAACAAGTTCTTTTAATTCACAGAAGTTTCTTATTATCCACATTTTGAAGACTGCTTCTGTAATTGGAACACACTTGTTCTCCATCAAGCCTTGTTTCGTTGCTGATGAGGAACTGGGTTCCCCTGCTGAGGGAGAGGCATTCTGATCTTGGGTATTCTCAGCCTTTTTTGGCTGTTTTCTTCCCTTCGTTGTAGGTTTATCCATCTGTGGTCTTTGTATTTACCGTCTTTGTAATTGGGTTTCCGAGTGGACGTCCAACTTATTGATTCTCAGCGCCGAAATCTGAGCAACCCACTGCGCCGACTAAATCAGCGGCGTTAAGATTGATGGTGCTTTTCTGACTCTGCACCAAGAACCGACGCTCCGAGGTGCCGGCAAAACCGCCTCGCCGGTCACAAGAGTCGCGCTGGCAACCCGTGGGGCTCCTCCGCTGGGAATCTCCTGGTGAGTGAGCAACAAGAATTCATGTGAAGGTGTGGTGTCCTCTCGTTCTTTGTGCTTTCACTGGGAGCTACAATCCCGAGCTGCTAGTGATCAGCCATCTTGAATCTCTCCCCCGAGGTGCCCTCTTTTTTTTTTTTTTAGACAGAGTCCCCAGGCTGGAGTGCAGTGGTGCAATCTCAGCTCACTGCAACCTCTGCCTCCCAGGTTCAAGTGATTCTCCTGCCTCAGCCTCCTGAGTAGCTGGGATTACAGGCACATGCCAGCACAACCAGCTCATTTTGTATTTTTAGTGGAGACAGGGTTTCACCATATTGGTCTCAAACTGCTAACCTTGTGATCCACCGGCCTTGACCTCCCAAAGTGCTGGGATTACAGGCATGAGCCACCACGCCTGGCTGCCATTCATTTTTTAACAGAACTTTGAGATATTGAGATATAATTCAGATACCATAAATAACACCCACATACAGTGTACAAGTCAATGGTTTCTAATATATTCACAGAGGTCTGCAAAAATTACCACAATCTAATTTTAGACATTAATATCATTCATTGACATTCTTATATGCATATAGATGTAGATATATATGATTTTAATATCATCTTGAATATTATAGTATTTAATATTGTACTGTAATATCTATTTGTGTCTCTATATTGCTGTTCTAGTTTGTTATTCCGAATGACAATGATCTTCATGTACCTTTATATGGGTTTAAAATACATCTTTTTACAACTCAAGAAATTAAATTGTTTCTAGTAAATCACATAAAAAAACACATATGCTATTGTTATAAAAATTCAAATACTGCTTACGTCTGTAGAATGAAATGTATCGCCACCAGCCCCCAGCCCACTCATCCACATGCGCTTACACACAGACAGACATGCCCATGTTTTTACATAATGTAATTCGGCTTTCTCATATAAAATATAATTTGGTGATCGCCGGGCACGGTGGCTCACACCTATAATCCCAGCACTTTGGGAGGCCGAGGCGGGTGGATCACGAGGTCAAGAGATCGAGACCATCCTGGTCAACATGGTGAAACCCCGTCTCTACTAAAAAAAAAAAATACAAAAAATTAGCTGGGCATGGTGGCGTGTGCCTGTAATCCCAGCTACTCAGGAGGCTGAGGCAGGAGAATTGCCCAAACCCAGGAGGCGGAGGTTGCGGTGAGCCAAGATCGCGCCATTGCACTCCAGCCTGGGTAACAAGAGCGAAACTCTGTCTCAAAAAAAAAAAAAAGAATGTATGCTTTTAAAAATTCCTCCCAACTCTGTCTGCATAAATCAAGTTATAATTTTTGCTATGGCTTGAGCTGTTAAATCTGTTTCTGAGTATTTGATGGGGGCGGGGTTTGAATGGGAATTTAGGAGAGTAGATACGGAATATTACCTGAGATCGTTTTAAACAGAGATCCCTAGGAATAATTTTATAATAATAAAAGTAGGTTCTTCCCAAACATTAACGCTAATAAAAATCTCATGTACAGCTTGTTAAATACTGCCTATCTGGCACCAACAGTTTCTGACTTAGTAGGTTTAAGTTGGAGAATTGCTTTTTTTTTTTTTTTTTTTTTTTTTTTTTGAGACGGAGTCTCACTCTGACTTCAGGCTGGAGTACAGTGGCGTGATCTCAGCTCACTGCAACCTCTGACTCCCTGGTTCAAGGGATTCTCCTGCCTCAGCCTCTCAAGTAGCTGAGATTAGAGATGTGCGCCACCATGTCCAGCTAATTTTTTAATGTTTAGTAGAGATGGGGTTTCACCATGTTGGCCAGGATGGTCTCCATCTTCTGACCTCGTAATCCACTCACCTCAGCTTCCCAAAGTGCTGGGATTACAAGTGTGAGCCACTGCACCCAACCGAGAATTGCATTTTTTTAACAAGCCCCCTGAAAATGCTTCCACTTCGTTGATAAATAAAATATTAAGTCAGCCTCCATGGTCAAATTAATGAATGAGTATGTACCTGTTAATCTTCTTTGAATAAGAAGTGTCTTACTGGAGCACTGGGGTCTCTGTGACTCACTGTGAGCTTATATATTTTGTAGATAATTCTCCCTCCACATTATTCTAGGTAGAGAGGGAGAGAGGAAGCACAGCCATGAAGAGTCACACTGGGGAGGTGGACACATCCGGAGAGACTGGATGAGGCACCTGGCAGTGAACCCCTGCATAAGAGATTGGGGCAAGGGGACTCCTCACTCACGGCGTTGACCATTTCCACCCTCTCCCTTTCCCTCCTGACTCTAAGGGCTGAACTGTTCTGAGTATATAAAGAGGTTTTAGTTGCACTTCCTCATAGGTTGGAAATGCCACTACCCATGTACAGCATACAGTAATAATCAGATTCATCATCTGCCTGAGCCCCCGTGATGGTGAGGGCAGCTTTGTTCCCAAGGATGGAGCCAGAGAAGCGATCAGGGACCCCAGAAGGGCGAGTGTTTGTGCTGTAGATGAGCATTTGTGGAGCCTGGCCTGTGGTCTGCTGGTACCAGCTTGGGTAGTGACTGGTAGAGACTGAGCCAGAGCTCAGGCCACAGGTGAGTGTGACTGTCCCTCCAGGGGACACTGAGTACGATGGCTCCTGGGTCACCACAGTCTGAGAATCCACCCCTAAAACAAACAGAAGAGACACAGTTGTTATCATAAGGATGAAAGTAACCTGGATCCTGTTTTGGGTGGTTCCCACGATGATAGAGTCCCTTCCCCTGACCTGAGCCATAAGCAAGTAGTCCCAGGAGAAGCATCATCCAGGCTGTGATGGGGACACTCACGAAGGCTAAGTGTCTTCAAGCTTCTCAGCTGGGGTTTGTTTTCCTCAGAGCCTTTTCATGTCTCCCCAGACCCAACAGGATAAAAAAGTTCTTTATGCAAATCAGCGTCCCCTCTTCCTGCCCCAGGGTTCACCCTGCTGTCCCCTGGGGAGACATTGAGAGAGGCAGCTGCCAAGACCTCACACAGACACATGACCCCACAGGAGTGAGACACTGATGAACGGGCGTTGGTGCCTTTTCCCAGATTAGCTCCCCCAATTTCTGAGTGACCAAAGGGGGATGGCCTGCTGGTACCAGCCAAAGTAGTAACTCCCTCCTGCCACACAATCTGGTTTATGGCTAAATCTAACCCCATCCTTGTGAGCATTTTTTTTCTGCCCAGGAAAATGCTTGCTGCTGTTTTTTGGGAGTGAGTAGCAGGCCCCAGCATCCTTTGCGTACACCCTAATGGAATCTCGCTGATGACTGAGGAAGGTGAAGGAGAGAGGAATCCTGGCCATGGCAGAGATGGCCCCACTTCTCTAATTATTGAGGCACTCGTTTCTGCAATCGTGGCCTCCATTCCCCCATGTGTCCGTAATTCTGTCTTGGTTAAATTTCAGCGTGTGCATTTGTCTGTCTGTGTGATTGTCTGTCTGTGCCTGGACAACCACTCCATCCCCATGGGATGCAATAGCAGCACCACTGCCCACTGGTGGTGTAAACCTGGTGCCCATCGCTGAGCTCTGCTGGGGACAGTCTACGTGGCAGCTGCTGTAGCTTCTGCTCGGGGCGCAGGTGAGTTTGACCGTTTGTCCCAGGGAGGCAGATACAGAGGGTGGCTGAATCAGGACAGGTTGGGAGAAAGATGCTGGGAAAAACAGACACCCATTATGGCCTGAAGGAAGAAGAGGGAAGGACATTCCTGGCATGAGTTTTGGAGATGGTGTCGGCGACCTGGAGGATCAAGATGCCGGGACCATCCTTTAACCTGTGCGGTGGAGGAGGAAGACGGAGGTTGTCTCCTAATGGCTTCCCCTTTTATTTTTGACCATTCGTATTAACTTGGTGATTAATACACGTATGTGGATGTGGGTGGGGAGGAACCTTTTAGAAATGCAGAATCGCAGGCTCACTCCAGACCTACTGAGTCAGAATTCACATTCTCCAGGATCCCAGAGGATCTGTGGTTTGGACTTACCTTTGTGGGAGAAATGATAAAGCTGAGCAACTTCTTTTTGACTCGTTGGTCAATTCGTGTCATCGTTTCAGAAATGTCTGTTAAGGGCCTTTGCCCAGTTTTAGCTTCAGCATGAGTGTTGTGGGGTTTTTTGTTGTTTTGTTTTGTTTTGTCTTTTCTTTCCCCCCCGAACACAGTGATACTAGTTTCTTGGACATGTGAGATGACAACCGCGCTCGGAGTCACAGTTTTTCAAATCTGTCTCCAAGTCTGTAGGAAATCTCTTGCAGTTCATTGGTTTCATTCCCGTGAACGAAGCCTAAAGGTTTCTATAGTCCCGCATGTTTACCTTCGCATGTGTATGTGGTGGTTTTGGTGTCGCATCACAAAAAAGGGAAAAAGATGGCATCGTCTGTGGGTTTTCTTCTCCTGCTTCGCCCTTTTGTTTTCTTTCCCTTGGCGATCTGTGTGCATAGATCCAAGTTTCCCTGAAGTCAACGCTCACCCTATGTTTTCTTCTAGGAATGGTGCGTTTTCGGGTTTGGTTGGAGATCTTTAACGTACTTTACATTGATTTTTGTGTCTTGTGTAACGTGAGGCCCCTTTTCAATGTTTTGCAGATAGAAATTCATTTTACTCAAAGACAGTTACACAGCAGACTTTTCTCTTCACCGTTGTGATATTTGGTGTTCTCTTGAAAAATGCATGCACCATATGAAATTTTGGGCTGTTTTTGGCTTTCTCATTTCGTCCGTAAGTTAGTCTTTCTGTGTGTTTGCCAGTAAGGGATTGTTTGGATAACTATTGGTTTTACATATATATATATTTTTTGTTTGTTTGTTTGTTTATGTAGTTCTTAAGCTTCTTTGTGTGTGTGTGTGTGTGTGTGTGTGTGTGTGTGTGTAATAATTTCTACTTTTATTATAGATTAATGTGGGGAACACTCCCGTGTGAGACCCCTAAAAGGCGTGAGTCTCACTATACAGTGAGTTTGATCCCAAACACAGTTTCCTACTGGAGGCAGTCGAGCTATCCGGAAATATAGGAAGAAAGATGAATGATCAGTTTCTAATATCAACCACAATATCGTTTGGGCCTAAAACTATGCGTTGCTGCTAGACCGAGTGACCCCCTACCGGCAACCAGTTCCTGCTTTTAACCTTTTTATGACTTAAGAATAATCCTTAAACCTTACTTACCAGACTGCCTTGTACCCTAGATAATGGCTTAACTGTCAATATTTGCAAAGCAAAATGCCACCATAAGGGATGGCTTTGATTCCTGACTCAGAGATTCCTGAATGGGGAAATTGAGTTAAGTTGAGTTAGGAGTAGACAAAGGAGAATCCGGTTAAAAGATATTCTGATAAGCAAAACCAGAAAACCTTTTCACATCTCAGTTCTAAAACAAGATCAAACCAGAGATACCTGCAGCCAGGAGGAATAATGTCTGGATGTAAACAAGCTTTGTGATCACAGGAAATTCTGTTACTTTTTACAACCATTGATTGTGTATCTGACTTTTCAATTGTATAGGCCATGTAAGGTATACATTTACATTTCGTCTTGCAACCATTGTGTATTTGACTTCTCTATTGTATAGGCCATGTGAGGCATACATTTACATTCCTCTTACTATGACGTAAACCAGAGCCAAGAAAGTGTATTTATTCCTGGCCTTTGAAAAATAAAATTTGCTGTTTAGGCACAGCCTATCAGCCCTCCAGATGCCTCGCTTTCTCTCTCTCTGTCTTTATTATTTTCCCAGGCGCACTCCCTCTTCCAGGTATTGGGACCCTCTTGCAGGTCGAGAGACCCCCGGGCAGACGTGCCTACCTGTCCCGGACAGTCCACGACAGATTAAAGGGTACACACACAGGTTAGTTACATCTGTTGATTGTATGATACTGAGGCTTGGGGGTCCCAACCACCGCATGACCCAGGCAGTGAGCAGAGGATGCACAAGGTGTGTCTTCAGGATGCAACACCGCCTCCCTCCCATTTGCATATTCTGCTTGGTCTGGTGGTCATTCCGGTGTTGTTGTTCCTTTCTTTATGATCAGGTACATTCGTAGCTTAGTTCCCACTTATAAGTGAGAATGTGTGGCATTTGGATTTCTGTTCTAGCCTTAGCTCACTTAGGATAATGACCTGTAGCTCCATCCATGTTGCTGTCAAAAAAGTGATTTTGTGTGTGTGTGTGTGTGTGGTTGTGTAGTGTTTTATGGTATATACGGCACCTAGGTTGATTTCCATTTCTTTGCCATTGTGAATGATGTTGCCATGAACATACAAGTGCCTGTGTCTTTTGGATAGAAGGATATATTTTCTTTGGGTAGATCCTCAGGAGTGGGATTGCTGGGTTGGATGGTAGTTATTAGTTCCTTGAGAAATCTTCAAACTGCTTTCCACAGTGTCTGTACTAGTTTGCCTCCCCACCAAGACCATATTAGCATTTCCATTCCTCAGCTGCCTCATCAGTATCTGTTCTGTTTGTCTGCATAGTCATCGCCATTCTGGGTGGTGTGGGTGGTGTCTCGACCTGCCTTTGATTAGCATTTCTCTGTTGTTGAGTGAGTTTGAGCATTCTTTCCTCATTGTTGGTCACTTGCACATTGTCCTTTGAGAAGTAAGTGTTCTCATCCCTTGCCCATATATTAATGGGATTTTTTGTTGTTTTTGGCTGAATGATTGGCATAAGGTCCCTGAAGTTTCTGGATATTAGACCTTGGTCAGATGCAGTTTGGGCACATGTTCTCCCACTCTGTAGGCTGTGTGTTTACTCTGTTGCCAATTTATTTTGCTGGGTAGCAGCTCTTCAGAGTATTGAGCCTGACTTGTCCATTTTTTGTTGTGATTTCCTTTGGAGACGTAGCCAAATAGATTCTTCGCTAAAGCCTATGTGGACAAAGGTGTTCTGTATGTTCTCTTGAAGGATTTTAATAGTTTGAGGTCTTTCATTTAAATATTTTATTCATCTGGAGTTTCTTTTTGTGTCTGGTAGAGGTAGGAGCCCAGTGTGACTCTTTTGCCCATGGCTAGCCACTTATCCCAGCACCATTGATTGAATAGGGCATCCTTTCCCCCTTGCTTATTGTGGATTCTGTTGAGGATCAGATGGTTTTTGGTGTGTGGGTTTACTTTTGGGTCCACTCTTGTGTTCCACTGTTATGTATGGAAGCAGGTCCCCAGCTTTTCCATGAAATTTGAAATCAGTGGATGAGATGCATCTGATGTAGTCTGGATGTCTTAGGATTGCTCTGGAAGAAATTCAGGGTGTTTCATGGTCCTATGTGAATTTTAGCATCCTGTATTTATATTTATTTAAACAAATTTGACAAATAGTAAAGGAATACATTGAAAGGGTAGAGTGCAATGTTTTGGTCTTTACATAGATTGTAGAATGATGAAATCAGGGTATTTAG